>NW_024581124.1:3895262-4037305 GCF_017639235.1 Corvus kubaryi
GGGAGTCCCAGTGCCCCCCCCGCCCCCGGCCTGGGCAGTGATCCCACAGCAGGCCCTCCCTCATCCCGTGCCCAGTCTCTTGTCCCATGTCACTGTTCCTTGTCCCCCAAGCTCCCTATAGCATCCAAAGCCCCTCTCAATATCCCAACTCTGCTCAGCAACCCACCCCCTGCACCCAAAGCCACCCTCAGCTCTCCAAGCCCTTCTCACTCCCTTCTCCACCCCAGATGTACCCTACTGCCTTCCGCTCTAGCTCCCCCAAAGCAGGCTGTGAACGGGGGAGAGGCGCTATGGAAAGGCTGACACAGCCCCATGATTCCCTTGGGATCAGGGATGCTCCGGGGTTTCTGGTGCTGCTGTTGGCGCCAGCAAAGCCTGGCTTGGAGGGAGCTGCAGCTGTGACCCGTCTGATCTCAGTGGGGTGGGGGCACTGGGCAAACAAAAGCTCTCCGTTTGTGGGTGCTGCTTAGGGCCCCCTGCAACGTGGGACTGGCACCGCGGCCATGGGTGAGCACTGGGGTACCCCCAGTCCTGTGACAAAGGAAGCAGCACACAGACGGTCGCTGCTCAGGACCTGGCCCCAAAACTCCTCAGCTTCCTTGCCTGCAGAGGAACCGTGGCCTGGATGGCTCCCAGGAACCCCCTGCCCGTCCCCCTGCCCAGGCCACCAGCAGGAGCAGTGAGCCCAGGGCTCCCATCTGGCCCCTCCTGAGCCCGTAGATCACACGGTGTAACTACACTGACTTTGAGAAGAACAGAAACGGAGGCTTCGCTCTCTTGAAACCCCAGATCCTGCCCTGAAATGTTTACCTCCCGGTGAGAGTGCCTGCTCCTCCCGGCCGCTCTGCCTGTCAAGTCAAATAGCCAGAGCGATGTCACGAATGCACAATACCGGTGTCAAACAGCGCGAGACGGAGCCCGGCCTCTTCCCTAAAGAGACAGTTTGTTGATGCTGCCATCTGAGAAGCCCCCGCTACCTTTGCAAGAGCAATTACACCGACCCCGTTACCTCAGCAACAACCATCACACTCCGGTGTCACTGCCAGCGCAGAACACACCGAGTCAAGGAACTGTCCAAACACAGGGACTGATCCTGCTGCCGTTTTCCCCTGCCGGGCTCTGCTGAGCTCCTTCCTGCCCCGGCGCCGCTGGAAGCGGAGGCAGCAGCCCGGGGATGCCGGGGAGCGGGCGGCAGGTCATTTGCATTCCCGGTGTCACTCCGAGCCGCTGCCAGCTGGGAGCAGTTGGGCAGCAGGCGCAAGAAGAACAAAATAAGAAAGGGAGAGAAAGCAGCGAGAGGTGCAGCGTGTTATTTAACACTGTCACTCTCGTACCCAATTGGGACTCGCCTGCTCAGAGGTTTAATTTGGTCGAACAAAGCTTTCTGTGGCACAGCGAGCACAGCCTGCGCCGCTCCCCCTCGGTTCCAGCCCCGCTTCCCTCTCGACCTGCCGGTGCTAAAGATAAGAGTTGGCTCTCATTTTGCAGTTCTCCTTGAGTGATTTTTATTGTGCTCATCTGCATTGTAGTAAACTCCTAAGATAGCCAGATAATAACAGCAGTGCCATGGAAACAGGCAGGAAAAGAGACCAAACATTGTATTTGTGATGCAGAAATGCCCACCAAGTGGCAAAAGTTGTTAGTGATGGAGAGGGAATGGTGAGGCTCAGGCCTCAGCTGCTCAGCCAGGTTTAGGGGGTGCAGGTGGGCCCAGCTCTCACGAGACTGCACCCCGCGACTCCAGGGCATCACACCTGGGGAAGGGACCTGCTGCTGGGAATTTCTCCTGCCTGTGGGTCTCACAGCGGTGCTGGGGCCCTCCCATCCCTCCAACAGCTTTGCTGAGGGCTCAGGTGAGCTGGGAGGCAGGAGTCTGTGTAGGGAGATGGGCTGGGATGAACCACGGGATGCACTCCCTGGAGCTGCTGTGATTTGAATCATTTCCTTCCCGCAGCCGGTGCTGAGGCCTAATGGGCTGTGAAATCTCACCCAAAGAAACAGCGGCATGTGTGCTGAGGGAGAGCGGCAGCCTCGGTGCTCCCGGGATCACCGTGCTCCTGCTGCCCCCTGAAACCCCAGGGCCCTTCTGCCTGCAGCTGGGACCTGTCACCCTGAACCTCCCTGAGCTGGACCAGCTCCTGCAGCCCTGGGCATGGCTGGGCATCGCTGCATGCACAGCCCAGCTCCGTACCAGGAACAGCACCGACAGGAGCAGGTAAACGTGGCCTCTTGAGCTCCTTCAGCAGCACTCAGGGCCAGAGATGTTTGCGTGGTCAGAAACCTGAGGTGTTCCGAGAAATAAGACACACGTCTCCCGAGGCCACTTTATGGGCATTGCTCTAATTAGCACCGTGTTCATCGGCCGTTACCTCAGACCTTTGATTAACAGTGGAGAAAATCAATAACTGCTCTAAAAACTCAGATAAGTTTCACAGCTAATTTTAATTTCACATTTTAATCTTGTATTAATGTCAATCTTAATTACCATAATTAAGTCAGATGTGACTTAGCAAGAGCAGCTTGGAGATAAGACGTTAAAGGCAGACAATGCCTTTCTGGCGCTGCTCACCGGGGTTTGGGATGGGGCTGATGCCAGGGAGCCAGGGGGTCCCACAGGGAGCTGGGACACCCACTTCCCTGTCCTTCCCAATGTCCCCAGCCTTGCCAGATCCCTGCCTGGGATCTGTCCCCCGCACTGCAGCGGGGCCCTGAAGCCACTCAGAGTTGCTTTGCCTTTTGACAAAGAGTTGCTTTTATTTTGGATGCCTGAGCCCCCAAACACCTCACACGGCTGCTCCTCAGCGGCCAGGAATGCAGGGAGGTGACAGCCCCACGGCGCCAGCCATGCCTGCGCTCCGCTTGTCACGGCAGCTGAGATCCATGAGATCCCAACTGCCTGGAAAATCAATCTCTCATTTATTTTCGCGATGGTGTTGCAGCCGCCGGTGCTGCCGCGTTGGCTCTGCAGTTGTGCCTATTGATCGCCGCCTACTCGCAGCTCCCCGCGCCCACAGGGCAGGGGCAGCGCTGCCAGGGGCTCCATCCAGCCTGGGCATTGCCCGTGGAGCCCTGGGACACGTCCACCTTGTGGGATCCTGCAGCAGCTGCCCTGCAGCGGGGTGGGACAGACCCTGCGGCCCCCGGAGCCCCCCCAGCACCTCACAGGCAGCTGCTGTCCCCCCACACTGGAGGGTGACAGGGACAGAGGTGCTGGGGGGACAGACCCCACCACAGTACATCCCTGACTGCTGGCTCCAGAGCCGTGTGAGCTGTCCCAAAACACGCTGGGGATCCTGTCGAGGACGCAGCTGCTCCGTGGGGCTCCTGTGAGGGCACACAGGGTACCCAGAGGGTGCCAGGCTGCTGCCTCCCGAGCCCTCTGTGCCCACAGGGGACCGGCCTCCTCCCTGCAGCTTCTTTGGGAAGCTTTCACCCCTCCTCCACGGTGCCCGGGGGGGCTTCAATGGCAGAAGGAAGCGGAAAAATAACCTCAGCTTTAGACTTGGAGGCAGAGGTGCCCCGTAGTGCAGCTGAAAGGAGGCTCTGAGGAGCTGTCCCCGGGCTCCGCTGGCTGGGGGCACGGCTGGTGAGTGGCAATATTGTCCCAGGGCAGAAAAGGCCTTTGTCCCTCTGAGATGGCAGAGCCACTCCAGCCTTTGGCTTTGGGAACGGGGCTGATTCCCTGCTCTGCCTTCCAAACACGGTGCTGAATGGGGGGTTTGAGCCGGAGGCCAGGCTGGGATCCAGCCCCTTTGAGCCAGTGCCGGCGGGCACAGCTGGGGGCCCGCGCAGGAGGGAAGTCCTTGTTCCTTGTCAACAGAAGAAGACTTTGCACAGCTCAAAAATAGGCTCCCTGTTGCCCACCGGGGTTTGGAGGGGGCTGAGGGAAACAAACCCGCTGAGGGGAAGGCAGGCGGCAGCATCCCAGTGGAACGGGAGGGAAGGGACAGCCTGCCCAGGGTGCTGTGTCCCCAGAATCACCTCTGCACCCCTCAGTGTCCCTGTGTGGGCCGTGGGCCCCAGCACGGCTCCACAGTCCCTGTGTCACATCCCAGTGAGCCATCCCCCCGTGGAGCAAAAGCTTTCATCCTGCACTAGCCAGGGAGCACCTACCTGAGCCCACGGCTTCTTAATTCCCCAGCCAGAAATCAGAACATTGTTTTATACTCTATGCATAATTCATAATTCAGAGCTTAATTAACTAAAGCTCCTCGTGGCAATGCCTGGAGCGGCTTCCACCAGCTCCAGGCACTGCAGCTCTTCCAGTCACTCCAGTCCATGGCTGCTGGGCTCCTTCCCAAGGCAATGGTGTTGCGCTGGTTGCTGTAACCATGTCTCACTCGTGCTCTGTGATGTCCCAAAAGTTTTCAAGACTTTTCTGCTGTGATTTTCAGTTCTTTGCTCTGGCAGGATTGGCATCAGGCAAGGAGCAGCCAGTGGCTCCATGGTCCTCCCATCCTGACCATCCCCACAACTCCTGGAGAAATGTGCCTTCTACAAATCTGCCTTTCAGCTGGAAAATACCTGCTCTGGGGAGGCCTTCCTACCTTGTCCTCCATTCTCTGCATCCATTCCAGAATCGGTATTCCTGCCAGGAGTGCTGGTGTTTACTCATTGTATCCCGTATAAATTGCAAGAGAAATTACCCTGATACATAAAACAGCATTTGTAAATCCAGGAGTGCACAGAACTGCTGTCCTCTCTTGCGATTCCTCCTTGAGGAATAACAAGAAGTTTTTATGAAGTGAGGCAGAGTGCAGCATTACTTTAGTGCTATCCCACTGCCTCTGGAGAGAGGGATTTCTTTGCCTCTGCATTACTCTACACTCACTGTAATCCATTAATTGTCTTGAGGAAAATGCTCTGGCTTTCTCTGCCACACCAGCGTCTCCCCCTGCATTTCAGGGTCCCCTTACCCAGGCAGGAGGTCTCAGTCCCCCAAGCCAGGCAGGAATGCCCAAGAAGGCTGGAGGTGTCTGCAGGACGGGATGAGCTGGATGCAGACCTTGGCCCTCAGCACCAACCACAGGTAAATATTTTTCATCAGTCCTGCCCAAATAATTTCCCCATGGGAATCATAAAAGCAGCCTGTGAGGAACTGATGCAATCAGCATTCCTCAGTGATGCTGATTGGGAATAATCCCTGAGCTGTTGGAGACACTGGAGAGAGGGGGTGTGCACCAGTGATGGGTGGGAAGGGAAAGGAAATAAGGGAAAAGAAGGAAATCACAGATTACAATCGGCACCAGTAACCATGGCATTGTGAAAGCCAGGCTTTGTCCAACAGCTGATTGTGATCTTCGAGGGGATGATGCATTTGAGGGAGGGAGGGAGGGAGGTATCCAGTGGCTGCTGTGGGTTGCTGTGAGGGATTGGATGTGGCATCAGGCACATTCTCCTGGAATCAGCGCCATGCAGGATCAGCACAGCGCATCCTAAGTGGGAATGAACTGGCTCATTGACAGATCCCGAGAACAGACAGATGAGGAGAATCATCCTCACAAGGAGGAATTAGTAACGAGCCCGCTCCGAGCCCGCTCAGAGCCGGCGTTTGCTCTGCCACTGCTTCGCGTTCCCACAGCCTTCAGGCAAACACCAAATCCCTGGAGATGCTGTTACGAGCTGGGATCAGGGACTGGTTACCGGGAGCGGGGACGTGCAGCCACACTGCACAGCCCCGATCACAGCACAGAGTCAATTGTTCAGCCCAAAGCAGTCCAGCCACTCGCATCAGCTCATTTCTGTGCCATGAAACAGGGGGGTTGGAGTGTCCCAGGGACTGGAGGGTCCCTCTGCGGTGGCTAAAGACCCCAGAAACCCCCTGCAGCTGGAGCAGAGAGTGGTGCTTTGCTCCCCCACAGCTCTGCAGAGGCAGTGGCAGCCCCAAAGAGCCCACTCCTGATGGTGTCTGTGGCCTGGGGCCAGCAAAACCTTCGGCCAGCAGGGCCACACCTGCACCTCCCTTGCTTTGGGCACCACCCAGGGACCAGAACCTGTGAACTGGGTGGCACAAGGAGCAGGACAGTGGCACTAACTGTGGCTGTGCCTCACAGGGGGGTGGCAGCCCCCTTCCAGCCCATCCCTGTGTCCTCCCTGGTGCCCCAGGCTTGGCTTTCTCCGCAGAGGTTGCTTGCTCTCTTTGTGGGGGAGAAAGGGATTTGTACTAAGGCTCTTTGCATGAAAAAATAAAATCCATACTGTGCTGCTTTGCTCTGCCCCGGCTCCCAAGCTGTGATGTTTCATTGATTAGCTTGTAAGAGCTTGGAGCAGAGCCCGTGCTTTGCTGGGAGTGTTTCTGCAGCTCCCGCAGGTGGAAAGCCATTAACCGCCTCCAGCCTCGTCCCTCCGCCTCCCGGGAGCCCTTGGGTGGATGCTTTGTGTTTGTTTTAAGAGGAAAACCCCTAAAACACAGTCCCCACACCGTGGCAGGGGTCCTCACACTCTGCCCTGGGCTGGGGACCTGGGGGGATCCCACACAAAGTGTCACCCCCCAGGGCAGAGCCGCTGCCCATCCTGCAGCTCCGTGAGCTCACGTGGATACAGGGATATTTATTGCCAGAGATCTTAACAAAATAACAGCATTTCACTTGTGCAGAGCTATTACAGAGCTCGCTGGAACTTCCTGCTGCTGCGTGTGTCAGCGTGATGAGGGGCCGGCAATAAACCTCCGGCACTGCCTAAGTGCTGCTGGATAAACGCCTCCTCTGAACAACTGGAATAACGGTGCCTTGGCTCCCAGCACCTGCTCAGCATCCTGCGAGCAGGGATTTGTGGGGATGGAAGGTCTGGGCATGGGATCCAGCAGTATTTCCTGGAGGGGCTCGTCCCTGGATGGCTCTGAGCTCCCAGCAGGATCCGGCCGTGGCTCTGCACAGGGGGTTGCTCGGAGTGTTTTGGAAGGGTGGGCAGGATCCCGGCATGGTGCCACAGCAGCCAGCAGCACCAACGCCACCCCAAATCGCTGTTTGCAGAGGCGTCAGCACCTGGAGGATCCGCAGGGATCCGGGCAGGACTCGGAGTGGTGGGAGGGAGGCTGGGGAAGAGGAGGAGGAGGAGGAGGAGGAGGAGGAGGAGGAAGAGGAAGAGGAGGAGGAGCAGCCGGGCTGGAAGCAACATTTGTGGGGCGCTGGCAGGGCTTCAGCACGGCAGCGTGTGCGTGTGCGTTCGCGCGGTGGGAGATGTAGCACAAGCTGCCACGAGATTCAGGGAGTGATCTGCAAACACCAGCCAGCCGCCAGGGAAGCGCTCCCGGGGAGCACCGACCTCGCTGCCCTGGACCGTGGGTGCTGCTGCCCAGCTTTGGTGAGTGTGCAGGGAACGTCCCTTAGTGGGAGAAGCCATCGTTTCCTGCAGCTCCAGCACGCTGGGAGCAGCGCCTGCGCCTCCTGGGAAGGTCCTGCCTCTCCATGGCACGGGATACAGAGCTGCCAGCCCTGCCCTGCTGGCCACACATCCTCTGTTCACTTGTCCCACCAGGCACGGACTGAGGCATCACCCCGGGATGGTTCTGCCCACGGTTCCCATCCCACCCCAGTGCCAGCCCTGTGGGAGCCATTTCCAGTTGCAGATAATGAGTGTGTGAGGCACCGAGTCACAGCGTGTGAGCTGAGTGACACGAGCGTGTTCTACGGCAGCTCAGCTCTCTGTGACCCCTGGGGAGATGCCCTTGGCCCTGTCCTGTCACCCAGAGGTGGCACCAGAGCTCAGAGCTGCTCAGGCTGTGGCTCAGGAGCTGGGAGAGTGGGAAGGAGCCTTGGCTGTAGGTTAAAGGAGGTCACGTTATTGCAGTCAGCACTGCTGAGATCCCTGAGCAGCCACGGGGTTAATGGAATAAACCAGGGAAATTTGTAAAACTCTCCCCAGCACGCAGGAGATCAGCTTTTGTTTTGTGTTTGGCCATGGAAGCAAATCCTGCTCCACTCTCCCTGACCTGGCCATTGGGATGAAATAGTGAGGAGTGGTTTTGATTCCCAGGAGGGTTTTATGCACCTGGGAAAAGCTCCTTGGGAAAGGTGCTGCACCAGCCCCAGTTCCCCAAACTCTTGGTGGCCCTGAGCCCAGCGTGTGCCATGGAGGGACATGGGGGACACAACCCAGCTGAGTGTAGGGAGGCCACAACATCGTGGGGGATTTAATAGGGGAGAAGTCTCCTGACAGCCCACACGTAGGTCTAATAATTTACTGTAACTGCTTTTATGGCAGACCGTAAAAATCTAAAATAAGGCTGGGAATTGTCAGAGAATCCCACACGGAGCTGAATTTCTGCGTAATCAGAAATTCTGGAGCCACCGTTTTTAGGCTCCAGTGCCTTCCTCTGGAAACTTTGAGGTGTTCACGGGGCTCCCGCAGTCCTGGTGATGGGAGGGTGATGGGTGGGGTCACTGATGGAGATCGCCAGTGGTCCTGTCCAACCTCGGTGATTTTGGGAGGCAGAGATCCCCTCTCTGCTCTGACTCTGGAGAGCAGCCCCTCGCCCTGCACCCTCCTGACCACCCTCCCGCCGTCCCCAGCCTCTCCACAGGGACCGGCACCCCAGGGAATGCACAGAGGGGTTTTGTTTCCTGGGCCCCGAGCTCTCCAGTCCTCTCCATGTGGCACAGGGAGGACACGGTCTGTCCCTGGAGGGTGACATTAAGCACCGAGGTAATTCTGCCTCTGAGTGCTAACCCTGAGCCGTTACCACAATTACTCCCAGGGCCACTGGATGATACTCGGTAATTACGTGGCTCTTTCATCTGGGATCTCAGAGCACTTACTGATCAATTAATTACACTTTGCAGCAGGCTTTGGCCCCGGTGCCAGATGCAGATCAATAATCCCTCTCCTGAGACGAGGCTGGCTCTGAATGACATGGCCCTGCCAGCACAGGGCTCACCTAGTGGGATGGTGTCCAGGCTCTGGGGTGCCCAGGCTGCCTATGGAAGGTGGAGGATGAGGGCATGGAAAGCTCATGGGTGAGAATCATGGAGTTTTGGTCAGATGAGGCCTCTAACATCTTTGAATCCAAGCCTTAACCGAGCTCGGGAGGGTCCTGAGCGCTGCTGGCTCTTCCCCACCCTCCAAAGGCTTTGTTCACCTGCTGTTGGAGACAGATGGGAGAAGGGAAGTGCCAACCAGCTCCTCCTGATCCTCAGAGCCCCAGGACAAGCTGTTGACTTGGAGCTTTGAACACAACACCAAGTGCCGTGAGCACGGGTCAGAAATCTCCTCCCAGAGGGGAGCCTGGCTGCACCCAAGTCTGGATTTATAAGTATAAATAAGACGGAAAGCAGGAATTCCCCTCAGGGCATGCAGGGGTGGGAACCACACGGTCTCCTGCCTGAAAACCCTTCAGGTTTTTCATCGGTTACTGCAGGAGGAGAGAACTCACAGGGCTGGGGAGGTGCTGGAGGAGGGAAGGATCTGCAGGAGGCTTTGGTGAGAGACTGGGAGGGCAGAGAGCTGCCAAGAGCTGCGGGTCCGCGGCAGCCCCATCCCTCCTGGCGGCAGAGGAAGGATGGGGTCAGCTGAGGACGGTGGCAGGGTCTGCCCTGGCTGGGTGCCCATCGAGGATTGAGCCCAGCTGGATCTGGGGGTTTCTGGGCTGTCAGGAGCCAGCCAAGGGCCGGCCATGCTGACAGCCCACGGAACTTCTCACCTCTCGCTACAACGACCTTCTCCTCACAGACTTGCCCTGTGTTGATCTAATAAAAGATTTCCCATTGCATTTCCCCACTATCGACTCCTCAGCGATGCCAGAGCGGAAATCAAGGGTGTGGGGGCTGTCCCTGGGCACGGTGTCAGAGCCACCTCATAGCCCGGAGCAAAACTGCAGCGCCTGCAGCCCGTCCCTGCCAGAGAGCCGCACCCTCCCTGTCCCAGCTCACGGCTGAGAATCGCCAGTCGCAGGCGGAGAAACTCTTCCCCCGCTCCCCCGGAGCCCCAGGGCTCAGCCGAGCTGCTCTCAGTCCCCTCCTGCTCGGCCAAAGAGCTGCGTCACTGCAGCCTGACATCCTCTCCCTCCTTTTCCCGGCTGCCCTCCGCGGTGCGTCCTCCCCGTGTCACCCGGCTGGCAGGACCGGGGCTCCCCGTCCCTGTTCCCGACACTTTGGGGGACGGTGGCACATGGGAAGGGGAGCAGAGCCGTGGAGAGGAGCTGGGCTGGAAGCAGGACAGGTTTTGTCACCCTGGGACAGTGGTGTCTGCACTCTTGGCTGTCCTTCCTTCCTTCCAGGCAGCCTTTCAGCCCAGATGGAGAGCGCCATACGGAGTTTTGTTTCCTTCCCAAAACACACGACACATTCCCTGCCTGTCTAACAAGGTGTCCGCGCCAGGCTGCGTGACACGGTGCGAGGCACAACCAGGGATCATCCACGTCCCTGAGCGGAGACTGAGGGGGCTCTGTCCCCCCACACCCCACGTCCACCACTGGGCCACCCCACTCCTTGTCACAGCGCAGCACGGACGAGGTTGGGGAGCTGAGGGCAGGTGTGCGGCACAGCCAGGCTGGAGATTTCCTGCTTCCACCTGGGGCTCGTTACTGAGAGCTGCTAAAAACGCAGGGTTTCCCCTTCTAGGGAGGAGGAGAAGGATGGGGAGGACTTTTACAAGGGTGTGCAGTGCCGGGGTAAGTGGGAATGGCTTAGATTAAATATTAGGAAGAAATTATTTTCTGTGACTGCCCTGAAAGCTGTGGGTGAGGAGGCGGCTGTGGGGATGTCCGGGCATTGGGATGAAGTGATGCCAGCGGAGGGATAGAGGGATGAGCCATCAGCTGGGATTTCTCCAGCACTTAAAAGCCTCCTTCACATTCTGTGCCATGAAACACAGCCGTGATTTTTGCTTTACAAGTGTTATTGCTTATAACAGCATGAAATTACAGCCAGAGCCGGTCAGCCTGGCAGCAGATAAGCAGAGCTGTGAGTGTGGCACTGTGTTGGTACACGGGGAGGGAGGGTGGTAGCCCCTGATGAGCCACATCTCTGGGCTATCCCAGTGGGAAGGCAGTGGGGATCCTACAGGGGATGCTGCAGGGTTTGGTGACGGATGTGAGCGGGCAGAAAGGATTAGGTAAGGGGCTCAAATTGGGAATAAACATGTCCAGGGCATCTTCAACCTCTCATTTGGGGACTCCAGTTCTGAGCGCCCTGGGTGCCACTTCCAGTGCTGCTGCGTGCGTGCTCTGCTCACAGCGCTGTCCCACGCCTCCCTAAACCCCGTAATTCCTGGCATTTTCCTCACTTTCATAAGCTTTTTTACCACTCGGAGATAAAAGGTCTCCATTTACTCGTCACCGCTCTAATTCCGTTTGCGAGCTGTGGGTGTCAGCCAGAGGTGGACCAGCAGGACCCGGGAAGGATTCCTGGCGGAACGAGCCTGTGTGTGCAGGATGGGATTGATTTCACGGTGCAGAAGCCACTCAGCAGCAGCCCCTGCCTGTCCTCCTGCCATGCACAGCACTGTGGAAAATGCACTTATTCACATATTACTGATTCTCTGAAGTTCAAGCCTTCCAGGTATTTCTGGTTCCTCCCAGTCTTGCCATCTGCTTTCATCCCCGTTCATCCCACTGCCCCTGCGCCTCCCTGGTTCTGCTCTGCTGCCTGTGTTTGTCAGAGGGCAAATAAAGCAGCTGAGGGCTGGCAGTGCTGGGGACTGGGAGCGTTTTCCCGGAGACTGCGCTCTGCCAGCCTGACCTTTCCAGGGAGCAGCCCAGGCAGGGCTGCTCATGCTGCACGCGGCTTTCCCTGTGCCACAGCAGCAGCACAGCCAGGAAAGGGGCTCATCCCAGCATCTGGATGCCCAGAAAGCCTTGAGCATCATGGCAAGGCAGCAGATGCCTTTGTGGGATCGTCAGTGCTCCTGGTGGGACAGTGCTGCTCTGGGAAGCAGTCGGTGCCTCTGCCTATTCCTCAGACCCTGACGGATCCCTGTGACTGATGGCCGAGTCTTTCACCCTGAACCAAGCTGACAGGTTCCAAAAACCCTGGTGATGGATGATCTCATTACCCAGGGGTGCACTGCGAGGGAGGGAGGGGAGCAAATGACTTATTGCCTTCACTGGGGGTTTTGCTGGCAGTGTGAGGATGGTTCATTCCCTCTTCCCCAAAGCCAGGGAAGCAGCAGGTGTGCTCATCACTGCCTGGGAGGTTCCTGAGGTACTGGGAGCAGATGCTGGACAGAGGCTGGGGTGCTCCTTGCTGGTCCCTATCCTCCTGCAGCCCAGAGCGATGCTCCATTTCCAGCCCCCATGCCCAGGAGGAGCCAGTGAGATGATCCAAAGCAGCCAAGGATGTCACGGGGCTGGAAATGTGCCTGCAGCCAGGGAAAGCACCTCATTGTGCTGGAGAGCCATCTCCATGCTCACCACTCGTGGTTAGTTCATCCCCGTGTGCTTGCAGCGTGGATATCTAACAGGGCGATGATCCAACACAGGAGTGGGAGGGATTTTGACTTTTCTTTTGGGGATCATGTTTGTTTTCTTGACATGCTTCAAGGAGTTCTGTGCAGCGGTGTAGAGGATGAACAGGCTCTCCCCAGCGGTGACTGGGTGCAATTTTGGTAGGGGATCAGGGATGCAGGGACTGAGGGGAGATGGACTCTGCCCTTCAGTGATGCTGGGATGCTCTGGGGCTCATGGCCCAGGGGACACAGTTTGGTGTACCCAACTTTGTTTGCCCTTGAAGTGAACAGTTAAAGGGAGAGTGGGAGCTTGAGCAGGGGAAGGTTCCTGGCTGTGTTAGAGGGAAGATTTGCAGTGCTGGCTGTGGGATCAAGGACTGCATTAGTATCGACCTCGGGTGTGGCGAGATTTCCTAACTCAGCACAAGGCTGTGCTCGACTCTAAACCTCACAGAGCATGGGCAGCCATAGCCCCTGCCTCGCAGGAGTGTTTGGGGTCTTGATTCATCAGTGTCTCCTCAACACCCCCATTTCCTGGAGGGGAAGGATGCTCCAGCTGTGGGACCCGCAGTCCTGGCTGCTGATTGTGCATCAGGCACCAACATCTGAAAACCAGCGTTGTGCTGAGCAGGATCCCAGCTCCAGTCTCAGGGAGGGAGGGAGGGAGATGATTGAGGAAGGCTGGGGGAATAAAGCTCCCCTATCCCCTTGTCCTTCTGCTGCAGCTCTGCCCTGGCACAGCAGAAAGGCCTCATGCTGGGCTCTGGGCAGAAAGAGCAGGTGATGGTTGTAAAGTCTCATGTTGCTTGCAGGAATGAGTTATCCCAGGAAAAATGCAGGTTCTCTCCTCCTGTGGGCTCCTGAAGCTTTGACATGCTCCGTCTGCGAGTGAGAGAGCCAAAGGGAACGTGGAATCAGCACCGTCTTCCCCCTGGAGTTCTTCTTCAGGCTTCACTTGGTGTCATAATGATCCAATCAATCCCAGGAGGCTCTAAATAATTATTAATTAAGGCAATGATTGGGTGATTTGGCCATCATTGCAGCTGTCTTTCACAGGGAGAGAGAAAAGCCTGTTCCTTTCTTATTTTTCCCTAAAGCCTGACTCTGATGGCACGCGGCTGCTCTGCAGAACACAATGTAATAGCAGGGTGAGTCACAGCCAAGGATTTGTATTCAATATCGGTTCGGATTACATTAGCTTTGCCTAATGCCTGAGCAATAAAGTGCCTCTTCATTGTATGGCTGCAATTTATTTCGGCTCCTGGGTTGGTACAGAGCAAACATCCATCATGCAGCAACACGTATGCCCTGCGACAGGAGCGGCCTGGGGGATGCCGGCTCTGCCTCTCCTCCTGCTGCCGGCAGGAGCTCTCATTGTCATGGAATCCTGGAATGGTTTGGGTTGGAAGGGACTTTAGAGGCCATCTTGTCCCACCCCCTGCCATGGACAGGGGCACCTGCTACTAGAGCACACTGCTCCAAGGCCTGTCCAACCTGGCCTTGGACACTTCTAGGGATGGGGAACCATCCATTTGTTCAGCCATAAAGCCTGCCCAGCTGTCACACAGGAGCCCAGCTGAGCATGGTGGCCTGTTCCCCCAGCGAGCTGTTGGACTGGTATTGGGTGCTTCACTCCTGGAGCAGATCCCTGAATCCCCCATAACAATCCACAGGTCCTGGAGCAGCATTCCAGCCCCCTGTCATGCTCCAGGCTGCAGCTGCTGCCTCTCAGCTCTGAGCAAGGGCTCTGGCTGGGATTTGGATCCACCCAAGACCCTGGGTGGACCCGGCAGGTCCCCGAGCTGGTGGCGTTCTGGTCACATCCCTGCTGTTCTCCTCCCTCTGCCGGCCTCTCCTCGGTGCCTTTCCCACTCGTGCCGTTCCCCCGTGTGCGAGCGCCTTGTCAGAGGAAGAGAGAGATGCAGGAAAGCAGCACAGGCTGCGAGAGCACAGCCCGGGCTCTGTTCTGTGCCGGCTGCAGCTGCTTGGCAAAGGCTCCCTGTGCTGGGCTCTGGCAGCTCAGCACCGCCGGCACAGCCCAGAGCAAGGGCGAGGGGACAGCCAGGATTGCTTTTTTTAGTTTGCAGAGGTCTGGGAAAACGGAGCGTTTTCCTTGGCTGCCCTAACGGGATCCAGCGATGATTCACGTGGGCAGCGGTGAGTAAGAGTCTCATCTTTATTTACTCCATGGTTTCGTGCCGGCGCTGTGGAAGACCTCGGAGGAGGAGGGGCAGGTCCACAAGGAGCCTCTGCGAGCACTTCCAGCCTGGCTCTGGTGGGAGGATGGCTGAGCATCGATGATTTATGAACTCTCCCGTGCAGGGCAGAGGTCCCTTTTTGCCTCGCACTGGGCTAGTTGAAGGAGGGAACCGGCCCTTTGAGCGATGCTCAAAGAAGCTGCCAGAGATTTCCTCATTGCCGAGGAAACGCCCCCGCATCTCCTCCTGCCGTGTGGCGGTGGGTGTCGCGTAGTCCCTTCCTGTTTGTCACCCAGCCAGGAGGAAGGAGCGGGGCCGTGTCTGCACTCACCCGCAAGGAGCAATCCATGAGTATTCCCAGCGAGCTCGCTGCGGTGTCCCCAGGGGGGATGGACAGGTCAAAAAGCCACCACCAAGCAGGGACCCGGTGCTGCGCCATTCACCTGGTGGTGGCACAAAGTCCCAGCAATGTGGGAATGAAGGAAGTGGCTCCGGGGCTGTGCTGGGATTGAGGAATGTCCCTGGGATGGGGTTTTTAAGGCTGGGTGATGCCATCACCATTAATTAGCCCGTGCAGCGCTGACCGCGGTGCCCGCACTGTCCCCGGCGCTGGACGCTGCCGGTGTCAGCGCTCCGGGAGCAGAGCTGCCGTGTTCCCGCACTGCACGGAGCTGGAACGCCGCTGCCGCTGGCTGGAGCCATCGCTAGAGGTGACATCTGACTGCTGAGAGCCCGTGACTGCCAGCAGGGCTGGGCCAGTGCCAGCTCCGGGCGCCACAGCCACCGCGGGCACATGCCCGGCCTGGGATGGGGCTGCTCCGGTGCCTGTGCAGTGCCATCCACCTGCAGGGCACCACCAGCACCCTCAGCTTTCCCACCTGCATTTCCCAGGAACCAACAGCTCTCCCATGGCCTCTTTGGGACCGTTTGCTGCTGGATAACCCAGGAGCAGCACCATGGGGCTGGGTCCTCGCTTGTGGTCTGGTGGCCAAGCCAGAGCCCCGGAGGGTGCATTGTCACCCTCTTCTTTCCTCAGAGGGTGGCTTGGCCACCCCTCGCCCTCCAGGGTGTGCCAGTGGCTGTGGCAGCAGCTGCAGGAGGGCCACAAGGACTGAGCAGGGCAGGGAATTCCCTCAGTGCTTCCCAGGCTGCCGGGATGGGAACGGGGATCCCTGAGTCCTGATCTTCCCACAAACCCAGCACTGCTCCCACTAAGGAGCTTAAGCCATGGGGCTGATGCTAAACCTCTTAGTGCTGGCAGCAGCACCCAGGAGCCGATGGCTCCATGCTGAGGGTGATTCTCTGGGATTAAGAAACAGTTCCCTTCCCACAAAGTTTGGGTAAAAAGCCTGTTTTCTGGGACTGCTGGCGAGACGGTGTCCCACGGGAGCGGGCGGATCTGGGTTCCTTGGTAAATCTACTGCCATCCAAGAAGAAAACACATTTTAATCAAATCCAAGGCAATGCTGCGATCTAGACACAGGAAATATAGGCCATGCTCACAAACTGGGAGGCTGCGTCCCAGAAAACATCAAATGTGAAAATCATTTAGAGGCTGGAGGAGTAAAAGCAGCTCCACAGGCATTCTTAGGGCTCTGGCATCCTCCAAGGCTGGAGCCAGCGGCCCCAGAACAACCCTGGTGAGGTTTAGGGAGTTGCCATGGTCCTGGCACAGTCCTGATGCACCTGTGGGACCGAGGGGAATATTCCATGCAGGGCTGGGAAACGTGGTTCATTAAAGAGGGGTTTGGCAAACAGGAGAGGGTGAATAAAAGAGGAGGAAAATTCTCTGAGGACTGAAAAAACACCACTGAAAGGCAAGGAGGAAGGGAGGTCCCTGGGGTTTAGCCGAAGAAGGATCCAGAGGTGCCTTGAATCCACTGTGCAAGAATGTTCCTGGGATACAGCAGGCTCTGAAAGGGCCTTTTAATCCAACAGGGAAAGCACATGAGAGCCAACAACTGGAAGCCAGAGCCAGACACACTTAAATTAGAACAAAAGACACATTTCTAATAGTGAGGTAATTAACCACTGGAACGAATTATCAAGGGGAAGTGGTGTTTTCTCAGCCTCTTGAAGTTTTCAAATTAAGTTGGGATGGTTTTTTCCGAGAAAAATCTTCACTTGAGCAAAAACAACTGGAGGAACTTACTGCCTGTGCTCGAAAGTCAGCCCAGACCCTGCAGAACACTCTGGCCACAAAACCAGCTTTTTATAAAACTGGTGGAATTTTTAAGTAATTGCCCTGGAATGGGAAGAAGAGACATTTCCCATCATATTCCTATTCCCAGTGAAGCCAGGACCGCTGGCCCTGCCACAGGCCGTGCTTTTACACCTGTCACCCTCGAGGCAATTCCTTTGCCCTTTGGTAATTATTGTCCGAACAAAATTTGGAATTTGGAGAATGGCCTGGATGCTGTCCCAGGGACCTGCTCTGGGTCATGGTGCAGGTGCAAAACCACGCTGGAAGCAGAGCCCTGTCTGAGCTGGGGCTCTCCTTGCAGGACGCTGTAAATACACAGATATCTATATTTATATTTATCTATTTACATTTCTATGGCACACTGACAAGCCTCCAGCAGTGGCACCGCTGCTGTGGCCATGCCTGAGGCGAGGGTGTCCCTGTGTGTTTGGCGTCAGACAGTTTGGCCCTTCCCGTGAGCCGGGGCTGAGCTGGGAAGTCAATCACAGCAGCTCCGTAGAGCTCTGGTCCTGTAATTACTCCGTGATTAAATAAAAACGTAATTCCTTCAACACCTCCGCACTCCTGCTTTATTGCAGGAGAGCCCACACAAGGAATTAATGTTTAAATAATGGCTTTCCTCCCCAGGAGCAGGCTCTGAGATAGGCAGGAATATGTTAATGCTCTGTCCCGCAGATGGAAGGAGCAGCACCTTGCTGGGGGCCGCAGAGGCGACAGTGCAGCATCCACTGGGATTTTCCCACTCATCTCTATCTCCATGTCTTCTGGGCACAGCCCAGGGGTCCCTCTGGATTCAGCCCCCCAAATCCCCACCCCAGCTGGCACGAGGAGCCTTTCCCGCAATGCCAGGGCTTGGAAGCTGCCTGGTAATTCCTGCAATTCAGATGGAAGTTTGATGCCTGGAGGAGTGCAGAGAATTCCAGCCTCTGGCTGCGCTGATTCCTAAGCTGTCCATCTTTTCCTATCGGCAGATGCCAGCTGGGACGTCAGTGCCTGGTGAAGAATTGTCTCTCTCTGCAAAGGGCGACGCAGTTTCAACCTCTTTATTAAACCAAGCACAATCCTGTGCACCAGCAGAGATGAAGAAAAGCTCCTGATAAGTGGGACTGGCCATTCCCCGAGTTCCCAGTCTCCTTGGTTACAGTACGCCACACAAGTGCTTTTCTCGGAGAGCAGGCTGTGAGCAGGGAGTCTGAATCCCAGATTTTGAGAGGTTCCCCATCTCCCTGCCTCACACCTGGTGCTGGGAGGATGCTCAGCACACGACGGGGTGGGGAACGGGCTCCTGCTGGTTTTGCTGAGAGTCAGAGCAGATCCAATGGACTCTGTGCAATCCCAGATCCCAAAGCCTGGACGAGCTGCTGCCAGCTATTAACAAGGCTGAATGGGGGATGTGCTGCCTGTTGGAACTGGTGTGAGGATATGGGGAGCAGTAGGGGGCTCAGAGAGCCTCAGCCCTCACCCAGCTCCTCCAGGGAAGCCCAGGAGGGTGCTGGTCCCATATCCAGTGACAGGAGGATGCTGGTCCCATATCCAGTGACAGGAGGATGCTGGTTCCACATCCAGTGACAGGAGGATGCTGGTCCCATATCCAGTGACAGGAGGATGCCGGTCCCATATCCAGTGACAGGAAAGTGCCGGTCCCATATCCAGTGACAGGAGGATGCTGGTTCCATATCCAGTGACAGGAGGATGCTGGTCCCATATCCAGTGACAGGAGGGTGCCAGTCCCACATCCCGTGACAAAAAGGTGCTGGTCCCAGCTCTAGAGCACAGGCAGGAGTGGCTTCAACACAAGTTTGCCACTCTGACCCTGCACCAATGCTGTGCCCACGGTGCCACGTGCTGCAATGCCACCTCGGTGGTGTCACCCAGGGCACGGCAGTCCCAAGGGGTTGCTGTCACCACAGCCAACCTGTGGCAGCCATTAGTAACGTGATCCCCTGGCTGGTCAGAACCTCCTGTAGCTATGGTAATGGACTACCATAATTCACAATTATAATGTCAGATTTAAACCCAGGGCTTGTGCAAAAGGATAAAAATATCTCTTTGCTCGTGGGATCTCGGTATTATTTGCTTTGCTATATTGGAAGCTAAATGCTCTCACGAACATCAAGTGATTGTGCTGAGATTAAACACTTTTCTTCTGTTTATGCACGTTTCACCCTTTTATAGTTTTATTAAAACGCTGGCTGCACTCTCAATTAAGTGAATCATTTCTGCAGTTGTAAGCACATTTCATAGGAATAAATAATTTAATCTGCAGGGTGTTTTGGGCTCAAAACCACAACACTAAGATATTGGGGGGTGCAGAGGTGAGACGGGGGAGCAGGCAGTGCCATTTCACAGTGCTCCAGCTGGGGTCAGGGATGTGAGCACAAAACCCTCCAGGTGTGCCCTGGGTGTGCCCCCTCACACATCTGGTTTGCACCTCCAGCCCATCCCACCACCCACGGGGAAAAAGGGGGCTCACATTCCCCTTCCTACACCCCATTAGTCCTGCGTTGTCCTCGGCCACCCATCACAGCCATGCCACTGACATCTTTCATCTGAGGAGCCCAAAGCCCCCTGCAAATATTAAAGAATTAATCACCCAAACTGCACAGCTTGCGCTCCGCCAAGCTCGCAGTCGTCGTTTCTGCGAATTTCGCATGGAAAAATCTGTCTGTTTTCTGCCATTTCTTAACCTCCAAATGTTGCTTTCTTGGCACTTTCCAGAAAGCACATGTTCACGTTTCCAGCACAGAGTCTTGTTTCCCTGGATCCCTGCCCACGTTCCCCGTGCTCGGCTGAGCTGCCACGTCCTGGTGCTGGTCCTAGTGCTGGTCCTGGTGCCTGCCCAGGGCACCCCAGCACCAAACCCTGTTCCCCCTCCCTGGCACCTCTCCTGGGTGTGTTTGTACAGCACCAGGCAGACAAAATCCCTGTGAAATCCCACCCACCACTGCTGGGAAACTCTGGCAAAGCAGGATGGCTTTATCCTTCAGGATGGCAGCTGACAAAGGCGGTGCTGTTGGAGAGTAATTAAAATGGACAGGTACCAAACCTTTGTCTTAAAACCCCCGAGACCTTGAGCTATTTCTGACACATTAGCAAAAAGTGGCAGCAGCGTGACAAGCTCAGGGTCACAGCCAGCTCCGAGGGGCCCTTTTCCCAAGGCACAGCCATGGTGCCCTGGCTGCTCCAGCCAGCAGATGAAAACATGAATATTCCTTAGGAAAAGCATTTTCAGCAGCACCAGTTCGCCCCAGTTTTGGATTTTTGCTGTAGGTGATGCCTGGGTGGGTTGGAGTCAGTGCCAGCCCGGAGGTCTGCAACAGGAATGCAAATCAGCCTCAGATCTGGGATTTGCTTCTGCTGGGTGGGTTTTATTCCCTTTAAAACCCTCCCTCTGCTCCAGGTGCCCCAGTGCCAGCAAGGGGCTCTGGAAGGGTTCCTGCAGCAGGAGCTCTCTTCCCGGCTGATTTGCAATGTGCCGCACAAGCACAAAGACCTTGCACTGTAATTAAGCTCTGGCTGTTCTTTCAGGACTTAGATTCAGAGAAATTAATCACTCAGAAAGAGCAGCTTGACTGGGAGTTGAGGGAAAAACAACCCTTTCCCCCCAAAGCCACGGCCAGTGTGTGGAGGTTTATGCCCAGCAGTGGCTGCTCCCTCTTCATCACATGGGTGAGCAAATGAGGACCCATCCTGCCTTCAGTCCTCTCATAAATTATTTAGCACAATCCAAATTACTGGGAATGTTCACTGTCTGTCCAGCAAAATCTAATTTGTATAAAGCTCATTTGGCAGCGATTTTCCTTAATGGCCAGGGTGGCCTTCTGTGGGTGTGTTGTAAAAGTGATCTCTTGGGCACAGGTGGGAAAGGCCTGCGTGGGCTTGCACTCCAAAATAACAACCAAAAATTAATTATAGCCATTATAACAGCTCAAAAGTACATTTAGTGAAAGTGGAAAATAGAATGAGGATAATTATAGTGGTTTTTCCCTACTGTATCAGTCATTTGATGACTTAGCAAGCTCCTCTATAAATATAGAACACATCAATAAAATACATCATACAGGATACAGAACACAGAATATATAACATCTTACATAATATACAGTAGACAATGTAATTGTAAGGTGTATCAATAGATAATATGTATCTAACATCTATTTATATCTAATAATTTCTTTATAATGAATATGCAAAATATATATTAGCTGTATATGATACATAATATATTTAATATATAAAATACACAATATATTTAATGTATATATTATATATTTAATATAGAAGATACATTATATATATATATTATATAATGCATATAATACATTTTCTGGACGTTTTGAGTTGAGAGAGACCAGGAGCCATCCAGGGACACGTGGGGGTCTGGAGCAGAGCCAGTCCTGTCCCTACTGCTCCTGGGCAGATTCCAGCCTGGGGAGGTCACTGAACAGCCCCACCACATCCCCCTTTGCCATCTGGATCTCAGCTTTTCCAGGCCCCCGGAGCAGCAGGATCAGCGTCAGCCTAAACTGAGCCCAGCAGAGCCTCAGCCCAGACACCCCACTCCTTCCTCTGACTCCTTGTCCCACCTTCAGGGATTTTTCCCCCTCAGAGAGAGTGAGGTGCTGGCACGTGTGTGTGTGTGGGGTGGATGACATTCCCAGATGATCCGGGATGCTCTGGGCTCCGCCAGGATCGCCGGGAGCCTCGCTGGAGCGCAGTACGCGCCTGTCAGTGGTGCGGCAGGAGGGTGTGGGCTGGCTGGCACTGAGGCAGGAATCCCAGCGGGACTTCAATAAGGATAAAGCTCAGCCTGATAAAACCAAGCCCCAGCCTGACAGATGGCCCTGAGCGAGGGGGAAAGGCGGGAGCTGGGCAGGGAGCACATCCTGCCTTCCTCCCTACTGTTCCCACTCCAGCATCAGCAATGAGGGACACCCTGGGAAGGGCTAAGATCCTGATTTTGGTGGGGACAGGGGACTTGGGGTCACCCTCAGTGGTCCTGCACAGCACAGAGACACAATTCCCGCTCTCCATCCGCACAGGGATGAGGAGGGTGCCCAAGGCTGCACTGCTTTGGCAAACCCAGTCCATTTTAATTTTCCATCCATCCCTGCCGTGCCACGCCATGCCAAGGACTTGGCTCATCTCTTCACGGACCCTTTTCCCCATTCCAAACCCATTTGGAAGTCCCTGTGCTGGGGATGGGCTTGGCCAGTGCCGGAGCTGCTGGAGCACGAGCCCAGCCTCAAGAGCAAGCAGTGAGCAGGGGGCAGGGGGAGGCTGCCACGCCTGCTGAACCACCGGAAGGAAGAATAATTTCAATTCTATCTCCCTTTTGGAAGGGACACATTTAATGGCAGAGAGGCTCCATGCATGGCAGCAATCGGGAATTAACTCCCTTCATCCAAGTGCCGTGAAATTGAATCCTGTCAGCGTGAGCAGGAGCTGAACATGGTGCAGGAGAGGTGGGGCTTCCACATCCCCATCCTGCTGCCAGAGCCACCAACCCATCAGGACAACCCTGGCTGCTCTACCAGGTGAGGATGTGCAGCTCTGGGTGGTTCCCATCCCTCTGAGCAGAGCTAGGAGTCAAAGCCAAGCATTCACAGATACAGGCGTTGGGAAGACCAGCTTATTTGTTGGAAAAGAGGCTCATGGACGTGGCTAATCACTTGGAAGTGCAGTAAATGGAGTTCCCTGATTGCTCTGAGAGCATTGGAGGAGGCCACAGAGCACCTCAGGCACATGGTAGGATTCTCGGGGTGGTGTGGTGCAGGACTAGGAGTTGGATTGATGATCCCTGTGAGTCCCTTGCAACTCAGGAATTCTATGATCTCCCTGATGCTCAGCACAGCAAAGGTGCCATGATTCAGGGGGGTGATGGGGAGACCAGGGGGGTCTCCAGCCCTGGTACCCACCTCAGAAGGGACTGGGAATTGCACCCAAGCCTGCCCAGCTCACGCTCAGTGCTGCTGGATTCTCCCTGAGAGATGGATGTGACGAGCCAAAGGCAGCTCTGCCAGCAGGAAAGCAGCCGGTCCCAGCACCGGGAGTGCTGCAGGATAGCTCTGGACACTCAATCCTGAGTGATGGGCATCATGCAGAGAAGGAGCTCTTACAGAGATCACTCCTCTGAGGAGGGCTTTCCACAGGCACAGCCAGTGGAAGAAAAGAGCACGCTTTAATTGCGCTAATTAGAGACTTGGCAGTCTCGTTGCTTGATGCTTTTTGCATTTGCTGCGGAGACATTTCCCTTTGCCAGGGTCTGCCCTTCCCGGAGAGGGAGGGATGGCTGCTGTGGGGTGCTGGGGTCCAGGGGCATTACCCTCACATTCCTGCTGATCCCAGCTCTGAGATGCACTTGGGTGAAGGATCCTGGCTGACAGGATCCCTTCTCCAGGGGTGACGTGGAGCCTCCACACTTCCCATCCCTGCCAGCAGCACAGGGCAAAGCTCTTGTGCTGGAAGCAGGAGAATGTACTAAAACACAGGGGCAAAGGGAATAACTCCTGTCCTCCCACTCCAGGCTATAAATGGCCATGGTCCTGCTCCTGGCTGGCTCAGCCATCGTTTTTGTGTCTCCTGAGCATTCTGGGGGGAGTGAGGAACAGGAGCTTTCTCTCCTGTGCCGTGCACACGCCGTATTTTCCGCTGGCCAGCACTGATGGATGGCTCGGTCTCACCATCCGTGAGCTTTGCTCTCTGGCTGCTCCAAGGGCAAACAATTCTCTGGACTCAGCCTGAAACGCTCCAGGCCAAGCATCGTTTTGTCCTGGTTTGTCATTAAAGGATGTGCACAGCCATTCCAAGTGACAGAGCAATTTCCTTTGTGTCCTGCAAAGCAAAAGGAAAAGAAAGAAGTCAGCGTATTACACACAAATCTGCTTTTCTCCTGCAAGTTGAAATAGGAACAGCTTAATTTCCAGCAAAGCCAACGCTGTAGTAATTCCAAATCAAAGGCTTCGTGTCAAAGGAATCATTTTGCTACAGCCACAAATAATGAGCAATTTATGTCACGTTTGGAGATTAGATTAAAAACGAGCTGCAAAGAGACACCTCAGCTGGTGGTGGTTGTAGGTCTGACTTCAGAAGCCAAAGGTGGGGCAGCACTGGACTCCTGGCCCTGGGTGTCCCTCCTCCAGGTGCCACTGGTGTCCCTCCCCTCAGGTGCCAGCAGTTGGCTCTGGGCAGGCTGGGCTCCCAAGGGCTGCTGCCTCTGCCATGGAGCCAGGCTGGGAGAGCTGGGGGCGTTCACCTGGACAAGAGAAGGCTCCAGGGAGAGCTCCGAGCCCCTTCCAGGGCCTAAAGGGGCTCCAGGAGAGCTGGAGAGGGACTGGGGACAAGGGATGGAGGGACAGGACAAAGGGAAATGGCTTCCCACTGCCAGAGGGCAGGGATGGATGGGATTTGGGAAGGAATTGTTCCCTGGGAGGGTGGGCAGGCCCTGGCACAGGGTGCCCAGAGAAGCTGTGGCTGCCCCTGGATCCCTGGCAGTGTCCAAGGCCAGGTTGGACATTGGGGCTTGGAGCAGCCTGGGACAGTGGAAGGTGTCCCTGCCCATGGCAGAGGAAGGAACTGGATGATTTTTAAGGTCCCTTCCCACCCAAACCCTTCTGTGATTCCCTCCTTCTATGAAATCCCTCTGGGGAGAAATACTTGCTGCAAAGAGAAAAGCACTTGCTTTTCTCTCCCAGAAACAGCAGAATCATTAAAAAAAGACCAATTTTAAACTAATTAGAGGCAATTTCTTCATTTGCTGCCTTCTTGCATGAGGCACACGTCGTGAAAGGGACACGTGGGAGCACAGGGAATGTCACCCTGAGCAGAGCTGCCTCCTGCCAGGCTGCTGGCCCTGCAGGGACCGAGGAATCGCCAGGAACTGCTGACAGGCGGCCGAGCAAAGTGCTGATGTGAGGCCTCATCCCCAGGCTCCTCATCCATTGCTGACAAGGAAAATGCTGCTTGCTGCAAGGCCTTCGCTTTAAATTAGAAGTGAAGGTGAAGAATCCAACAGGCAAAACAAAATGCTGAACAGTGCCCAACTGGCTTTTCAAGCTGCCATTGCCCCCTGGCTGTCCCGGGGGGTCCAGGGAGGTTGTGCAAATTGGTGCAAATTTGCCAGCCAAGCAAATGACTTGGAAATTGCTGATGGAAGAGGACAGATTTGTGCACAGATCCTTTTGCCCCAAACCTCTGATCAAGGATTAAGTTTGGATCTCTTCTAGGAGAGAAGGGTGAGGCTGAGAAAAGAGCTTTTTGTGCATGTGGAAGGACGGGCTGGGCTCTGCACTGCACCGCTCCCATGGACCTGCTCCCACCGTGGGGAACGGAATAACGAGAAGGGACCTGCGTGTCAAAGAAGCAAATATTTTATTGTGTAAAAACCAAGCAGGCATTAAATAGAGCCTCCCACTGCCCCCCACACCACGTGCCTGGCATGCCACTGGGATGTGCCCAGATATCCCCCACAGGCTGGAGCCATGGAAGCACAGACAGATCCATCTTCAAATACCTGTGGAACTATAAATGGTTCCGAGCTCTGCTGTTGCTGGGTGCCACACTGAGACCCAAGAGCCTCCTCAAAGATGGTTTTTGAGCAGTGCAATGTTGGATGAGACACCCGGGCTGCAGCTCTGGGTTACAAAGGAGGGGTTTGGTGTTCCTCCAGCTCCTCCCAGCGTGGCCTTTCCCTGGCCATGACATGTCCTCAGCATCTGTGGCAGCCGCTGGGTTTTAATTAAAGCACCAACTCCCACGTCAAAAAACTGCAGGAGAACAGGAAAGTCCTCATCCCCGCGGCTGGCCCTGAGCAAAGCTGCGGCGCTGGGAAATGGGGCAGGAGCACAAGGAAACCGTGTCCAAGACCAAAAAAGTTTGTAGAACCATCCCATGACTTTCGTGGAGCCACCTGCAGTCTCTGCTCACGTGAGGTGGTTCTGCCAGGAGCAGGGAAGCCGTGTGCCCAACGCGGCTCCTCGTCGGGGCCAGCTGCTGCGCTTGATCGAAAGGAATCCTGCAGAAAGTGGGACGTTGCATTATGCAGATTTGCTTCCTGGAAAGAAATGTTTTACTAACACACGCTCCCTTCGTGTGTTGGCTTAGTCAATCTGGTCACAGCTTGACATCCAATAAGTTACTCTAAAGGCAGTGGTTTTACAAAATGTTTTTCTAATCTATTTTAAACACTTAATTACAGTTCTGGCGCATTCATTAGGGACTCTGCTTTCAAACCTGGATTGCAGCAATAAATCCTAATTTTCCAAGTGTCAGTTGCAATCCAGACATGGCAGCCAAGTGGGTGTCGGGGGCTGTTGATGACTGGGGGAAGGATGTCTGGGCCAGGCAGGAGCCCTGTTCTCCAGAGAGGGAACTCCCAGCATCCAGCCCGAGCTGATTTCTAATCACCAAAAGAAACTTGGGCCCCTGAGGAGAGAGCGCTCGAGGGCCTTGGGGGGATGTGTCTGCTGGGTGCTAGGGTGGGAGCTGAGGGATGCTGTTTTGGGAAACCCCAGTGAATTCTGAGCTGGTGCTGTGGACGGCTCTGCTGGGGCTGTCCCTGGCAACAGAAGCGTCCCCATTGCAGCCCTGAAGGTGCAAAGGCAAGCGGGGGCCAGTCCCAGTGCCACACACCCTGAGGCACACCCTGGCAGCCCTGGGATGCTCTGACATGCCAGGAGGAGCACAGGGACTCCAGCTGCCCTGAGGTACCCCGTCCCCACACACTCCCCAGCATCAGCACAGGCACCAAGGGACCGTGGATCAGAGCCAGCATCCCAAACGCACCCCCACAGCTCTGAGCTCAGTGGCTCAGCACAGTTACCTCAGTCTTTGCCCAGGTACTTCTTCATGATGCTGCTGACATCGTCCTCCTTCCCCTCAGCCTCGGCACGGCGGCTCATCCCGCTGCCCTGGCTGCTGCCTCTGCTGCTGGAGCCCTCCCCGTCCCCTCTCGGGGGCTGCGGCCGGCGCTTGATGCTGTCGGCACTCCGGGAGGAGAGGTGGGAGCCAGAGGATGAGGAGGTGTCCGAGAGGTCTCCGGGCTCTTCCCGGCTGCTCTTGGCCGTGCCCTTGGTCTCGGAGGACTCCAGAGTGCCCGCTATGGCCTCATCCTCGAAGCGCACGGTGAGGGGCCGGTGGCCGTCCCTTCTGTCCCTGCGGGGTCTGGCCAGGCTGCTGGTGGAGCGGGACTTGCGGATGGCCGGCAGGAAATCGTCAAAGTCAACCTTGGTTCTCCTCTCATAGTTGAGGGTGGGTATTCGCCAGCTGAAGGGGTCACTCGCCTTCCCCTCACCCAGCCCATCGCTGGACAGGGAGCTCAGAAATCCCTCAGGCTCCTTCCCCAGCTCCACGTCCTCCAGCGACGGCTCCAGGCAGCTCCTCCAGGAGCTCAGCCGTGACACACCCAGCACCTCCACCCCGGCAGCCGGGGAGCTCGGCCGGCGGCCGGAGCCGTCGAGGGCCGGCAGGAGGGAGTCGTAGGAGCCGAATTTCGATGCCCTCTTCAGCGCTGGGGAACGCGAGGGCTCGGCTGGCTCCGAGGCCATGCTCCGCAGGCTAGAGGAGCGTGCGAGGCTGGCACCTGCTCCCTCCCCTTCCCCTGCCTGACCCCCCTCCAGCCTCCCCAGGGGCTCCTCGGCCGCTGGGACCGCCCGGCAGCGCCGCAGGGCCGCGGCACCGGTGGTGCGGTAAATGGGGAGCGGAGAGGTGTCCGCCCCCAGCGTGGGCAGCCCCGGCTCCCGCTCCGCTGCCCGCTGCCGCCGCAGCTCCTCCACGTACTCGGAGAGGGCAGCCGAGCTGGGCACCGGCCCCGATGCCACTGAGAGCCTCCTTCTGCTGGGCACCGGCGGAGACACCGCGCTGGAGAACCTCCCGTCCGCAGCCGGGGAGCTGCCCCGCCGCAGCAGCGATGGGGACGTCTCTCCTGTCCTATCCGTGGGCTTCTTTGGGCTCTCCAGCTCCTCTTCTTCTGCCAGAGGTTTTCCATAGTCCCGTCTTCTGGCCCCCAGCAGGGGACTCGCCGTCCTCCCCGGATCTGCAGCCTCGCCAGGCCTGGAAGAGCTCCGGGAGGACAGCGGCCGACTCGGAGCGGGCTCCTTGGTGTCTCTGCTCACCCTGAACGACAGAAATTGGTGTTAGTTTAGACTGGGGGATTCCCAGTGACTGGGATGTCATTCAGCACGTGAAAAGCCAGCATTGGCATGGGAGTCTCGGGATAAACTCACTGCTGCATCCAGCAGTTGGGCAACGCCCAAGGATTTTATCTTAGCCCAGGTCAGCCAGGCCGGGTAATTCCTGGTGTAGAGCGTGTGGTGTTGGCTTCAGCTCTGCCAAGCCAACACTTACCTCCAAATATCCTTTTTCTTGACAGATTACAGCAATATGTAGGATTTATTTTATTTCTGTCAAAGCCAAAGATTATTCACTAAAATTTTATGAAACCAGCTCGCAGCGCACCCCCGACGCATCTCACTGTTATTGCTGGGCATGTTTCACCCAGGCTGCTGCTCTAACAGTTCTGAACTGCAGGAGCCCTGCAACACCTGGGCAGCAGCTGCACAGCGAGGGGGGACGGCCAGACAGGACCACACCTGGGACAAGGGCTGGTGCAGGAACCACGTGGGATCCACCTCTGCTCAGCCCTGAGGATCCACACCAGAACCCCCAACCACGCAGGCTGTCCCTGTCCTCGTGCAGCTGATGCACAGAGATGGGGGGGACTGCAGCCACCGGTGGGCTTGGGGTCACTGGTGCCACTAAGCCCCTGATGGGACACTTTATGGCCCCCTCCAAGCACCTACATTTGCTTGCTGGCAGTGTCCCCACTCCCATCACTGTCCCTCAGCCGAGGGAACCCACGACTGGCCTGACTGGGAATTCTGCTGGGATGTGAATTTGGGAAAGAAAGGAGGAGGGAAAAAGAGGGAACAGGGCAGAGCAAAGCAGCAGAACGCAAACAACAAACCCATCTCTGGGAGGGAGCAGCACTCAAGTTGTGCATGGCTGTAATGAAGCTTCCTGCCCTGGGAATGCTGTTGTTGCCATGGGAATGGGGTGGGAGCAGATAATCCAGGCACGCCGCCGGACGCTCGGACCAGGCTCTGCCGACCCGTGAAATAATTTACATGCTGAGATGGGCTGCAGACAAACTCCAGAGCTGGGAAATGCATGATTGCAGAAGGGAAGGGGCAGTGGAGCAGCTCCACCTTCCTGGCACAGCCCAGGGAACAGAGGTGCCCACCTGTCCGGGCACCCACCTCCTTTCCCTGCTCATTAAACCAGCCTAAATCATTTGATTATTCAATATAAAAAGGAATTAACCAGAGATTTCATCTCCCTGAATCACTGCACCCTTCAGGGCCATCCCGTGCTGACGCTGCCGAAGCACCACGGCTGATTAATAGTTTGAGACATTTCAATAATGCTGGAGTTTAGGATCCTAAATTGCATCTTACTTAAAATGGCTGGTGTAATCCTTCGGTGAGGTTTTGTACAGAAATTGCTCCATTCACTCTGCACGTTTCCAAATAATAATGTTGTAACCCGCGTGCTGCATGAATGGCTTTCATAAATTCAACGCCAGCATCAGTGTTTTTATTTGGGTTTAAAGGCTGAGATAAAAGTGAGTGGAGAGGTGAGAATCACTAATGGGCTGTGAACAAGGACTGAACGTGCCGTATTTATTGTCCTGTTCAGCCTGGCGGACAGGTACTGCTTTTATGAAAATCTTTGGAGTCTGAAATGGAGTGAAAGCTGTGAAGCTGGGATTGTTCCAGCTTCCGTGGCTGGCAAGGGCCACACAGCCCCGGAGTCCAAGCAAGGATCTCACTCTCCATGCCCCTGTTTCCATCCAAAGGCTAAGACTGCCCCATCCATCCTTGTCTCTCCCAACCGTTCCATTTTCTGCACCCATTAAACTGCCAGAGGGCAGGGTTACGTGGGATATTGGGAAGAAATTCTTCCCTGGGAGGGTGGTGAGGCCCTGTCACAGGTTGCCCCATCCCTGGAAGTGTCCAAGGCCAGGTTGGATGAGTCTTGGAGCAACCCGGGCTAGTGGAAGGTGTCCCTGCCCATGGCAGAGGATGGAACTGGATGGTTTTGAAGGTTCCTTCCCA
This sequence comes from Corvus kubaryi, assembly GCF_017639235.1. Taxonomy (NCBI): domain Eukaryota; kingdom Metazoa; phylum Chordata; class Aves; order Passeriformes; family Corvidae; genus Corvus; species Corvus kubaryi. The sequence continues at coordinate 3,925,157 of NW_024581124.1, forward strand.
TCCCAACCATTCCATGATTTGTTTCTTTAACTGTACTCTTATGGCTACCAAAATCCCCCTCCAAAATCATGGCTAGTCTTCCTCATCCTCATCCTCATCCTCCTCACAAGGCAGGACACAAGAGCAAGATGGTCGCACCCCATCCTGTGGCATCCTCTGCTCATCCATAAATCCCTGGCAAATGGTACCAGCAAGAATTCCCAGGGCTTGGAATGACCCCAGGAAGTCGCAGGCAGCCCCAAAGGAAGGTGATGCCTCAGGAGGAAGGACCATGAGCCCCTCCAGCCCTGAGCTCCTCCATCATCTTCAGGGAAGATGATTTTCCCAGCAAAAAGCAAAAGATGCCGAGCCCAGGAGGCGCCTGGAAGCCAACGGAGCTCTGCAATCTGCCATTCACACCAAACCAAATGACATACAACAATAATTAGTGAAGATTACATAGCAATTAGCATGATTACAATTATACCAGTTGAAATCATTTATACAATAAAATCCACGCATGCTTTGCAACACATGACCAGGGCCGAAAGTGTGGCTGGGATGCTTTTCCTGGGAGCTCATAAATAAAGCCAAGACAGCTCCATTTCAGGGAGGGAAGGGACACCGGCCTCATTTCTGTCAGAAGAGGATTTTCTTGTCACACCGTCATCTACTCAACAGCTCCCAGTTTCCCCATGTAATGATTTGCTTTTGACACAATCATGGTTAAAAATAAACGTGTTGGATCCCCAGCAGCCTTGGGACCAGGGCTCCTGGTTTTGTGAAGCCAAGTGGGAGGGGAATTGCTGCCAGGGTGATCCTGGGGTGATGCCACAGCTGTGGGATGCAGGATGGAAAAGGCAGATCCTGGGTTGTGGATCCACTCCCTGACTGCACCTCTGGATAATCCCCCATCACAGCACGACCTTAACCTGCCTGGAAAGGGGCAGAATAAATACATAAACTTTTAAATTGGCTTCTTAATAAAAAAAAAAATCGTATTTATTCCAACTCTGTGCTGTGTCATATTTACGGAGGCTTAGCTCTGCTGGCCAGCGTTCTGTACAGCCATTTAAATAGCAGAGAATTAAAGGAAACGTTAATCAAAGCTCTCCCTCCTGTAAGCACACGGGAGATAAGAGCTCCCCACTCTCCTCTGGCTCTTGGCAGCTGTTTGTTCAGCAAACACCCCAGATGTGGTGCTGAGCAGCCAACACGAGCAAGACTCGTTTTTCATTACTGGGTGCTTCTGTAAGACAAAGGAATCTTAATAAGGAAGAGCTCGTTTCCCTGATCTCATTTTTATTACCTCCAGTCTCGTCTCCTGTTTGTTTGCATTTCATCTCCTCCTCGCTCTATTTCCATCTTAGATGAGCTGCAGCCAAACACAGCTCCCACACCAGCATTTGCAGTTTGCCCCTTCACAAGCCCCAGGATGGAGGGTGATGGTCACACTGTGGCCAGGGCTCGGGACAATTTGCTTTTCACAACAGCCACAGGCAGCCCAGAAAACCCCAGAATCCCAGAATTGCTGAGGTTGGGAAACACCTCCAAGAGCATCGAGTCCAAGCTGTGACCAATCCCCACCTTGTCCCCAGCCCAGAGCACTGAGTGCCACATCCAGGCATCCCTTGGACACCTGCAGGGATGGGGACTCCAAACCTCCCTGGGCAGCCCCTTCCCATGCCTGAGCACCCTTTCCATGAGGAAATTCCTCCTGGTGTCCAACCTGAAAGCCTGCATGTCTTTTACTCTGAGTCTGAGGAGTTTCGGCTCAGGAATAAGGTATTAGCCACAATGCCTGTCTTTCTGTCACCCATTAACGATCAGAGTTGGGTCATTTGGACCAAAACCTCCTCAGCAGCACTTAGGAAGGGCCTTATTTATTGTGCAGGGTCCCAGTGAGCTCAGCCAACTGCTCTCAGGGCTCCCACTCATCACTGGTCCGTGGAAGATGTCCCTGCCCATGGCAGGGAGTTGGAATGAAGATGATCTTTAAGGTTCCTTCCCACCCAAAGCATTCCAGGGTTCTGTGATCTCCCCACAGGTCTTTGCCCTACCTGACTGTTCTTAGACTCTGCCTTGTACCTCCACGAACTGCTCCAGCTCACCCAAGGCATTTCCTGCTCTTCAGAACATCAGTTCTGACAACAGCAGTTCTCCTGTACAAGGCAGGTGGGGGGCAGAGCTTGCCAGAATGGGAGCAGGGAGATTAATACCAGTGTCTGCAGTGCAACTGTGCTCCTGACAAATTCCATCGCCTTGGAGCATCTACCTACACACCTGAACACAAGCAGGGAGCAGCTGGGAGCTGCAGTGAGCTGTGCCCAGCCTCAGCCTGGCACCTGCCCTGGTTATGGGGAGAAAAACAGGAAAAATAGCGATGCAAAAATAGCGATGGGTGTCCTGAGAGACCAATCCCCGGGAAAGCAGCAGGGTGGGGAGGCCCCAAGTCACAGGGGCTGCAAGCAGGGGCACTGCCAGCCCTGCCCACCCTGAGTTTGGGTTGTTGGCACCTTTTCCACCTTGCCTACAGAGGGATGATTCTCTCTGGAGCCCACTCTGCTCCCTGCCCCAGGACTCAAAGCTCCATCCCTGCTCCATCTCTGCCCTCACAAGCCTCCAAGGGGATCTGACACACTCCTCCATCCCCACCACCTCCCTCCACGATGCAGCCCCACACCCTGATTTACAATGCTTTTCCAAACTCAACCCACGTGATTGTTTCACACATGAAACACAAAGAACCAATTTCTCTGTGACCTGGAAATGGGGTTTTTCTCTGGATTGGGGGGTGGGCACCAATTCAGGCTGGGCACCTGGGCACCCACAGAGCCAAACAGAGACATTTGGGCTGTGCAAGTGCTCAGGCCCCTCTCCAGCTCTCTCCCAGCCTGTCAGCATCACTATCAAAAATTAACATATTTGATATTAGAATGGTAGAAATGAATCCCTCTTCCTCAGCAGCAAGCATATGGCATACAAATCCTCAAATAGGCTGCATTGCCTCTTTAAATTATCTCCAGAGAATACATCAAGGGATATTTTCCTGCTTGAAGCATGTTTTTGATGTAGTGACTTTCATCTGGTGTTTCACTGATCCTGGCGTGGCAGTGGCTGCCTTCCTTGATTTGATGCTTTGACCTTAAACACCACAGGTCCTGCTGAGCTCCATCCTGCATATCCCGAGGGAGCCCAGAGGAAGCCCCCACATCTCAGCACCCCCCAACACACCCAGGATGGGCTGGGGGTGCCTTACCTCAGGCTCTGGGTGCTGCGGCTGCCGACGGACGGTGCTGAGATGCTCCCGGCCACGCTGGCACTCGCCAGGGACGTCCAGCCTGCGGAGGAACTCGGCCAGGACTTGACGCTCTCCGCAGGCTCCAGGCTGAGCACAGAGCCAACACTGGAGCAGGCATCCCTGAGGGGACAGGAGAGACCTGTCAGCTCTGCAGGTGCAGGCAGGAGGGGTGCTGGGTCACTGTGATGGTGACACAGGGCACAGAGCGGGGCGTCCTCACACTTCCACCGCAGCAGCTCCAGCTGGTGAGCTCTGCTCGGGCTGGTTTGTGGCACCAGATAAAAAGAAATCTTTCCAGGCAGCCTGGTCCTTGTGCCATTGCTGCTGCCATTCATTAGTTCCTCAAGCTTTTGCAAGTGCCCTGCAGCCCTTGGGCAGGAAAACCCTGCACTGCCTGCCAGGCCTGGGGCTGGAGCTGCAGTGACAGAGCTGCTGTGACCCTGGGCACCCCACTGGGCCCTGTGCACTCCTGGGCTCCCCCAGAGCCAGAGCTACCCCAGCCCACCCTCCAGGAGCCCCCAGACCAGGTGCAGCGGATGAAATCCTTTAGGATCTCAGTTTTCCTTCAAAGCCACAGATCAGCTTCATCTCTCAAAGCACAGTCCAGAGAATTGGGAGCATCCCTCGGGATAAGAGCCGGAGCTCCCAGGGAATGGGAGCAGGTCGATGGGCATGGGGCACACAACGCCAGCACATCTGGAAGCCAATGTGAGCCCTGCCCGTGCAGTTGCAGCAGCCACTGGACCCCTCAGAGCAGCAGCTGGTGGTCCATGAGCTGTGCCAGAGGCAGGCACAGGCTCTGGCAGCAGCATCCCCCGGGATCACTCACGTGTCTCTCCTGGAGCACAGCGACTCCCGCGCCGTCTGCACGCTGCAAGGACCACAGGAGAGGGTCAGCGATGGCTCATGGGCACCCCAAAACCACTCCGAGGTGCAAAACTTCCCAGACCGACTGCAGCAGAGCCGCTGTGGCTGGAGCAGGGGCTGGGCTGAGCCGGGGAACACTCCCAAAACAGCCGGAGCTGCAGCGCTGGGGCAGGGAGCAGGGCTGGAGACCTGCAAGGGTCAGCCCCGGCTGCAGACGGGACCCCAGGGCAAAAGGAGGGAGCAGAACACCCCGGCACAGGGCTGCTCCTGCCAGCAGCAGCTGCCGTTCCTGCTGGGAAGCACTTCTCACCTCCACCGGTGCACCAGCTGCATTGGAAATCATCCTTTTTTTGGGAAGCAGGGAGTGTCTGAGCTCATGGTTTGTATCTCACCCTTCTTCCCTCGTTTAATCACCACACAGAGCAAATGCTGACAAGCACACCTCAGCTTTTTTTCTATTTTTTTTTAAGCTCATTTATCTCTTTTGTCTCCATTTGTCCATTTGATGCCCCTTTAGCTGCGTGGCAGAGGGGAAAACTGAAGGGCTTTAGGAATAACACCTGAAAAACGCACTGGAATTTTTCCCTCATTTTTTTCCCTAGTAAAACCCTCTACCCAAATCACCCCTGGCTCCTCCAGCTCCTGGGGATGATCAAAGCAGGATTTTCTCGATGAACCCAGCGCTGGGGCACCAACATGCTGCTGCCAGGCACCTGCTGTACAAATGGGGCTATTCCCACCCTTTTGGCTCGCTTTAAACTGGGCCACACAGGATGATTTCAAGGGTGCCACTTTTTCATGAAACCTTCCATTAACACGAAGTTTTTTGCTCACAGACACAGCATGTGTGAGCATGAGGACATAAAACTACAGCCACCCTGGCATTGCCCAGCGCTGCCTCTTCCCCACCAGAGAGCAGCTGAGTCCCCCACAACCCCTCCAGCTCCCCCCAGGCCCCGTTTCTCACCTGTCGGCATCGCTGTCGTCGCTGTCACGCAGCCCCTCCAGGGCCACCTGCAGGTCTGCGATGCGGCGGATGGAGGTGCCCAGGTCAGCCTGCAGCACCTGCCTCACCTCTGCCAGCTCTGCCAGCTGCTGCTCCTGCACAGGGGACACCAGGTGAGGGCCTGCACCTGACGTGGCACCTGAACTGCGAGTGGGGTGACTGCTAAACCACCCCCTCCTCACCCCAGTGCTCCCAGTGACTGTCAGGGCTGGTTACCTGCAGCACGCCCTGCGGCACCTGTGAATGTAACCTGCAGCTTCCAGCACCTTCCAGTGCTTAAAGGGGCTCCAGGAGAGCTGGAGAGGGATTTTGGATAAGGGCATGAAGTCACAGGACACAGGGAATGGCTGCCCACTGCCAGAGGACAGGAATAGATGGGATATTGGGAAGAAATTCTTCCCTGTGAGGGTGGGGAGGCCCTGGCATGTGTCCAAGGCCAGGTTGGATGGGGCTTGGAGCAACCTGGGATAGTGGAAGGTGTCCCTGTCATGGCAGGGAGTGGGACAGGATGAGCTCTGAGGTCCCTGCAACCCAAACCGTCCCAGGATTTACAACCTGACACAACCCCCAGGGCTCCACGGGCCCAGCATCGCCCACCTTGCACACCAAGGACACCAACTTGGCCCTGCACCCCTGCTCATCACCCTCCAAGTCCTTCCTGCTGCTCCTCCAAGGAACCCTTCCTGCTGCTCCTAAGCCATCCCAGGGCAGAGAGGAGGGAGCAGCAGATCCCCAGTGATTGAAGCTGCCAGCTGTGAAATCGCCGTGGCTGCGGTGACAAGGGGAGGGATGATCTGTGACAGGCCGTGGCACAGGAGCTGGCACACTGTCACAGTAAATAATGGGAGGCCTGGAATCACCAGGCACACAGGCCCCAGGGGAAGAGCATCTTGGTTCATCAAAACAGGCAAAGAAACAGCCCCATTTGGGTCGCACGGTGTCACAGCGGCTCCTGGGAACGCGCTGGTCTTGGTGCAAACCTCAGTGCTGCTCAGAAGTTTTCTGAAACTTGGTGTCTCCAAGCCCTCCACTTCCCTCCTGGCTCGGGCAGAAGGTAGAAAGGACCTGTTTCATCAAGGGAAGTGTTTTGTCAAGGAGCTCGGGGGCTCAGAACAGGGCACATGGTGAAACACCAAGCCCTGAGAGGAGGAAAGAGCCCCAAGCTCTGGGTGCCTCTGTGCCTGTATTCAGCTATTTGGGGCTGCAGGAGCAGGGAGTGACCCCAGATAAAGAGCTGAGCCCTTCCACAGGCTGGTAAGAGCCTCTATTGACCCAGCTCCTCAGCTGCAGGATACGGCACAAATTAAATATGGTTCAGTAGCTGCGTTTAATTCCACTCCTCTGTTCTGCTGTTATTAACAGGGATGGGCAGGGAGGCACAGAGCTGCATCCCCCCACCAGCACCCCAGCCCCGCTTCCTTCGGCCACGGACACAGAAATCCCCTGGGATGGCTGTGGGAGCAGCAAACAGCGAGTCCTGGGGGCTGGAGGGGTCACCCTGGCTGGTGGGGTCCCCCCTGACCTCGCTACCTTCCGCATGGCACTGAGAATGCGGAGAGGAAAGGGACCATCCCAGGTGATGCTGCCGAGCTGGGGCTCCACCTGCCTCCTCCCAGGACATCCCTGGACACCCCCACTTTGTGGCACCCACGCTGGTGGCCTTGGGAAGGGGACCTGCAAGGCACTGAGGTGACACTGGGGACTGTGGGTGACCCTGGGGTCCCCCACCCACAGGCCACCCAAGGGGCAATTTGAATGTGAGCCAGAAAATGGAGCTGACACTGCTCAACCCCACACGCCACCCCACATCCCAGCTGTCCCAAATCTCACCCACGGAGACACCTCATGTTTTTCTTTATACCCTACAATTGTCTCAGGGAAAGGAATCATTTTGCCAATATAATTCAATTTCAGATGGAAAAATACTGTCTGCAGAACACAAACTGACAAGGCCCATCCCAGCACCAGGCCCCTGGCACGCAGGGAGCTGCTGGACACCTCTGACACATGTTGTTTCTATCTAAATGTAAATCCAAGAAGCATTTCTCTTTTCAAACAGTCCCTGGGCTGAGAACTGACACCCTCACACTGGGCAGAGCTGGCTTTTTGTTTCCTCTGAGCAGAAAAAGGGGAGAAATAAAGGGGAAAATAGATCAGTTGAGAAAACACGTATTATTGGGCAAACTGCACCACGGCTGGACCTGAAGGGCTGAAAGGAGCATCCTCTGCTATTAAATCCCTCCTGGCACCAGCATCTCTGGCTGCTTCCACCAAACCAGTCAGACATGCACAGCAGGACCAGCCTGACCAGTGCAAAACCCCTGGCTGATGTATATTTTATCATCAATAAATAAAATATACGTTCTGCCTGCTACTGAGTACATTTCCAAACCGGATTCTCCCATTCATGCTGGGGGAAAGATCACCCCAGAGTACAGGACTGGCTCTGCTGGTGGGTCAGAAACCACAGTTCTAGAAGGTTGAGGTTGATTCTGGCTGACAGGGAGGCTGGATTAAAGGTTTCCCCAATTCAAGGGGGCAGGAGCTCACTCAGTGATGGCTGGCACTCAGCAAACCCACGGCGAGCTGCTCTCAGCTGGACTCCTGCCCTCGCCCAGGGGCTCCCAGGGAGGAGATTCTGCACATCCCTCATGGAAGGCAATTTCTAAACCTTCTTTTTCTTAAGAGGTTTGTTTCTTTTTTTTACCCCCAACTGATTTCGTCTCAGAATTACTGGAAGAGAAGCTAAAAGGAGATAAACAAAATCAGCAGTGAAATGATCCGTGGCACTCCAAGGGATGCCCAGGCCGGCGCCTCGGAGCATCGAGCACCACGTCCTTATCACCACCTCGTCCTTATCACCACCTCGTATTTTTGTTTGCGGTTCTGCTGTGACAACACCACCTTTGCTCGCTCCCATCCACCTCGAGCGAAGTGCAATCTAATTAGTGCAATTTGGATCACTTTTCTTCGGATAACTTAGCACGCACCTGCACAATTCATCCATCATTGTTATTTTTAATTAAGCCGTTAACTCGCGGGTTTTCCAGAAAGTTTGAAGTGACAAAATTCGCTCAGCCGAAGGCTGGGAGTGAGATGGGGCGAGCACCGTGTAATTGGTGTGTGAGCAGCCACCGGTGCTGATGGATTCCTGAGGAATTTACTCCTTTAATGGCAAAGCAGGATCACAACAGCCCTAATTAGCGCGTACACAGCCGAGCTTTCACTCCTGGCTCCTCCATCATCCACCCTCACCTCTAAGGACCGGCTGCCTTTGATGATAATTGTCGTTACACTTCCTCAAAGACATTCGCTCTTTAAGGGAAGAGCAGCTGGAAAGACCCAGGAGCAGGCGGGGATGGGGACAAGAGACATCAGAGGGTTTGCTGGGACCCTGCTGGGAGCTGAGCGTTCGCCTGGGTGGGAGCGTGGCATTCCCGGCTGGAGGCACAAACAGCTCCCACTTCGCTTCTCGAGTTCACTGGAAGCGCCAAAAAACCAAAAGAAGCTTTAAAGTTTGCAAAAATGAGCAAAAAGCCCTAATCCTGGAGTTCGGGCTGTGTTGTGTTCCACAACGTGGCCATAGCGGGGCCGGGGCACAAAGATCTGCCAGCAAAAGAACCAGGGGAAAAAAAGGGTTATTTACTCTGAGGCTCTCACAAAAAAAAACAAAAAAAAAAAACAAAAAACAACTTGTGAAGAGTGTCTTCACACCTGTACTTCAGTTTTCTGTAAAATTAGTTAATTATTATGCTGATGAATTTTCACAGCTTCGTTAAAGAAACCTGATTCGAGGATAGCACCCGCCAGCCCTCGTGGTGTGCTCAGGGGGGTCAGTGGAGCTCTGCTGGGTACAGAGGGGCAGGAGGAGACCCAGCAAGTCCCTGGCTTGTGCCTCGGCCAGCCAGGGCTTCGTCCCAGCTGGATCAGCCTCTGTTTTTCCCTTGGCATTCCATCAAGAAGGCACCTAGCTCTCCGGAAGAAGAAACCTGAGGGGCTCCTGCCCATGGCTGGACCCCATTCCAGAGTTTTCATCCCAGAACCCTCATCCAGATGCTTGATTTCTGCCATGAAATCCAAGCTGTACAGGCAGCTCAGTCAGCAGCAGCACAGCCAGCACCATCCTTCCCTCCGAAATCCTGGATGCTGCCATGTCCCAGACACAATGACACCCTCTCATCGTCCCACATCCCTGCTCCACGCCTGCTGCCAGCCCTTCTCCATCCTTCCCAGACCCTGTTCCATCCTTCCCTGCACTGCAGCCTCACCAGGGGACACGTGTAGGGGACAAGCACTAGCCTAAGTGCACACACGATGAACACAGAGAGCACGGCTTGGGTTTAAGCCCAGCAGGATTAACTCCAGGCTGGAAATCCATCCCTCACTCCTCACCATGACTCAGTGTCTGCTGTGGTCTGAGGACACCAGCGGGACTGGGGATGGCTTGTCAAGCTCTGGGTGACAGCACAGCAGCTGAGCAATGAGGAGCTGCTGCAGGCTGGGATCCAGATTTTGTTGGAAGAGGAGCTCCAGCTCCAGGGAGGAAACCCTCGATGTGCAGCCAGAGCAAAGAGAGACCAGCAGGGCCAAGTCCTACCCCCTGCCATTACCAAACACGCTTGGAAAGTGTTCAAAACCCATCCTTCTTACAAAATTCATAAGGCAGAGCCACCTGCCTGGCAGCCAGCTCTCCAGCTCCCAGCCCTGCTCCTCACTGCACATTCCCTGCTGAACGGCACAATGCTGCCTCCCAACTGCCCTAAACTGGGTGGGAAACGAGGGAGGGATGGAAATAGCTGCCCTGAGCCTGGCTGGGGATGGTGGCATAGGATTTTCCAGTGCATCCACCACTGATAAATACGAGTTGTGAGAACAAAAATACCTTCTATTTTGTATATTGCATCTGTATGCCATACATAACTACATCTACAGGCAGCAGCTGTGAAACAAGACAGGATTTCTAACCCAGTCTGTGCAAGAAATTTGTCCCTCCTTAAACCTCGACAGTGTGTGGCAAGTCCACAACCCCACCACCGTGTATTTAAATAAAAAGTAAAAAAAAAAAACTGTTAGGAGCAGAGCATGACTTAAGTAATGTCAAGTGAATAATTCACGCTGGATTTATAATTGATGGGGGGTTTAGAAGGAGCAGAGCCGTAAGTGGCTTCCTATTAACTATTGATGCTCCCCACCAGGCTCCCGACAAGCTCGGCCGGGCTCCTCGATCACAGCCCTGCCCCATGTTTTATTTAACTGCTCTGAAGAGAACGCACAGTCTGGGGGATGCCTCTGCTCCCAGGAATGTCACAGCAGTCCCTGGCTGTGGCCGTGCCCACGGAGCCAGCTCCCGTGGAGCAATCACCACGGAGAAGCCGGGATGGGGAGGTGTGTCTGGGGGAGCCCACCTGCTCCTTCCTCCAGCAGATGCCAGATAACCCCAAATATTTGAGTGTCTGGATAACCCCACACTCCTCAGTTCTGCCTTACAGATTCAGCTGTTTATGGGGGTTTGTGTCGTATTTGAGGGCGGTGCCCCTAAAATCCCTTTCAGACCTCTTAGCACACTTCACTTGGGAGAGCACAAGAGTGCCAGGAAGTTCCTTCCTTCACCCATCGCTCACATCCCCACATGAAACATTCAAAAAGCTTCTAAAAACCTAGGCACAAACCCAAAAATACAGCAAAAGATCCCACCCCTATTCCAACAGCCAGAGCATCCATGTTCCAAACACTGCCCTTCCAGCAGAGCTGCAACCAACACCCAGCAACCAATCCCTCAATCCCACAGGGAAAGCAGCAGGATCAGGGAGCCTGGCATGCCTGTGGCTCCTCAGCACAGCCTCTCACTCCACCATCCCATGGCTCTGCAGAGCATCAGAGGCTGAGAGATGCAACCTCATTCCATGCCCAGGGGAGCCAGAGCACTCAGGGCTCAGCCTGGCAGAGCAAGGACAAAGCCTGACCATGGCGAAGGCAGAGGATTGGGAATCATTCACACCATTCCCCTTGGGAAGGCTGGCAGCCTCGGGGCAGAATAAATGCTGGAATCTCCTTGATTGCTAAATAAAAGATTATTGATAAAATAACTGCTCCTAATTAGGTCCTGCTGCCAGCAGAACTGCAATATCTTTCAATTACCGCTCGGGAGTGAGGCTTTCCCTTGGATTACTGGAAGAAACAACATGAAAAAGAGACCCTGGGAAAGGGCTGGAAAGTGCAGGTGAATCTATTTTTGCTGCTCTCCAAACCCAGCTGGGGCTCTGCTCGCTCAGAGCGGGTTTAGCTGCTGGTTGGCACCGTCTGAGCTGCAGCCACGGGGGTGGTTTGGCAAAGCTGGGAGCTCCAGGAGGATCTGGTGCTTGGGCTGATTCCTGGCACACCCAGCCCTGAGACCAGCACTCAGGGGCTGCTGCAGCACCGGGGCATTTCCCACCCACCGTGGTTCTGCCTGGCATGAGGAGAACCAGCTTGAGGAGCTGCAGGAATGACCTGAGCAACTTGGAATCATAGGTTCATCTAGGATGGAAACACCTCCAAGATCATCCAGTCCAACCGTTACTCCAGCACTGCCAAGTTCAGCAGCAAACCGTGTCCCCAAGTGCCACATCCACACGTGAACTGCATTTCTGTGAGAGGAGCAGGCAAAGCCACCTCCTTCCCACAAAAAAAACGTGGAGCAGAGGGACTGTCCAGGCTTCCAGCCCAGCCATGGAGAAAGGCAACATGAGGGTCCTCAAGGACAGCTTTGATTCAATGGTTTGGGACGCAAAGCAATTCCCTGCTCCTCCCAGAGGAGCAGCCCAGGACCCAGGGAGTACCTGCACAGGGAACAGCTCCATCCCCAGACCCAGAGCACACAAAGCACCGCACAGAAAATGACTTTTCTGGGGCCCTCAGGCCAACCCAGGGGTTATGAGGGGTCTGCAGCAAAACCCCCCTGACCATGGGACCACCCAAACCCCGGGAGCAGCACCCCCTCACCAGCTCCATGCGCCGGCGGCTGGACTCCAGCTCCCTCTGCACCAGCTCGTCCATGTCAGCCTTCATCTCCTCCATCCTCCTCTGGTAGTACCTGCTGTTCTCCCTCTCCCGTGCCTCCGACTCGGCCGCCTTCTCCAGCTCCTCTCCCATCTGGATGATGCTGTCTCGCAGGCGCAGCACCAGCACCTGGGGTGCGAGGGGAGGGTGAGGTGTTAGAAAGCTCTCTGCGAGCACCAAGCCACTGTTGGCTGTCAGAAACCCCCACGCAGACACAGCAGCAGTGCCACGAACCATCTGGGCTGCCTCAGCCCACACCTGTCCCTCCCAGCCCTTCGCAGGTGCTCCTGTCCCCACAGCCATGCTGGTGGCACTGCCCTGCCTGGTGAGGAGGGGGTACCTCAAAACGCTTCATCTGCACAGCCTGGAAGTCCAGCTGGCTCTCCAGATCCCGGATCCGGGCTTCCTGCCGGCTGACGATGGAGCGCTCGGCCGGGCACTGCTCCAGCTGTGCCACCCTGGCCTGAGCTGCCTGCAGCTGGGAGAGCAGGGGCTGTGTCAGCATCCCCCAGCCCTGACCATGCCAACACCCCCAAACCCCTCTGCTGAACACTTCACATGCACTGGGGGCCTCTCCTGGCCCCTGAGGTGATGGGCACCGTGGCCAAGCGTTGCCCTCACTTCCCAAAGAATTCCCTGCTGTTAAAGCCACACGGCACAGGCCTGACACCAACATGTGGCTTTCAATGGAGAACCTGCTGGCGAGGGGCACGTGTCCGGGGCTCCTTTGCTTTCCTCTTCTCACAGACTCTTTGAGGACAGCAGGCATAAAAATTCACAGTCTTTGTGGAAAGCTGCCTGGGCCAAGCTGTTTCCTCAGCTCTTACAGCAGGATCTCCAAAGGAAACTGCTCTTTTAGTGATCCCGGTACAGCTCAGGTTCAGATTTTGAATTTGACCTAGAACTACGGGAATTTGTCTCCTTTTATCCGGCCTATCTCCAAAGCACCACCCACTCCACCTCGGAGGGAGCGAGTAAGTCCCGCTTCTGATTCCCGGGCAGCTTAGCCACGCTCCAATAAAGCACTTAACTTAATAGGATTACTCATGTGTTTAAAATTAAATCCATCATTCCAGGAGGGCTGGCACAGCCACAGAGGCGAGGGGGTGCAGCCCCTGCTGGTGCCCACCCCAGGGCAGCCCTGGGGTCAGCTGGGGAGGAGGGAGAAGCGAGGCTGTGAATCCCAAGAACTTGGCCAGGAAAAGCTTTCTCCAGCCCAAAGAGCTCCCACTCTTCAGCAGGGGTGCCGCAGGCTGGCAGGAATTAGCTTCTCCTGCAGGAATTCGCTTCCTCTGCAGGAATTACCTTCTCCTGAAGGCTCTGCTTTTCTTTCTTCACATCCTCCACCTGCGTCTGCAGCTCCCGGATCTGAGCGATGTCTGTGGCCGACTGTGGAAACGGAAAGTTGGGAGTGGGAGCAGCGGGATCAGAAGCAAGGGCTCGGAGCAGAGGGCTGGTTCCTGCCTGCACCTCCTGCCACTGAGACGGTGAGCTGCCCCTGGACTGCCCTGCTGGAGCTTAATGCTCCCAGCTCGGTGCAGCTTCCTTAAGTTTTGAAAGAAGTGTTTGTGGATCAGGACAGAAACTGTGTTGTCATCTCTGTCCTCAGGACCCTTCCAGACAGAAGCTCCCGGATCCCTAACACCTCTGCAAGGGGCACCAGACTGGGAATTGTCAGTCTGGCCAGCCTGCCCCTCTCCCATGGGACTTTTGGGGTCCCTCAGCTCCCAGTACAATCCTTTGGGAGAGCCTGACATAGTTTGGGTGTGGCACTGAAAGCCCCAGGGCTGTCTGGCAGCACTTTTTAACCTCTGCATGAGTAAACGGTAAAAGAAAGAGTAAAAAAATGACCCAGAGGGGCAGCTGTAGGATTCCCCAAGTATTGAAACTAAAGGCAAAACACCTCTTGGAAGAAGACTCTCAAGTGCAGGTGAGCGGAGCCGGAGCCGTGAGCCTCCCCCTCCTCATCACAGCATCTGTGTCCTGCGGTCCCCACCCGCTGTGCACCCCCAGGGGCCACCACCTGCTCTGTGCCAGCCTGCAGGGCTTTCTGAGTGCCCTCCCAGGGTTGGAGACACTGCCCCAGCTCCCACCTGGGCGATCAGAGCCTTGTGCTTTTCCATGAGCTCGTTCAGGTCCTCCTGGTCCTCATCGATGCGTTTCAGCAGGTCAGCTCTCTCGTGCTGCAGCTGGAACAGCTGCTCGTCCACCTGCAGGAGGATCCACAGGACCACTGGTTCACGGATCCCACAGGGAACCCACAAAATCCCCTCTGGGATGTGCTGTCAACAGCCTCCAACCCACAGGAGAGGCAGAGCAGGACCACGGGGCGCTGCTCCCGTGCAGGAATTTTACCCACCCATTGAACCACCCGTGGGCTGCTGTTTCCAAACAGTCCGAGTGGGTTTCAGTGAACATCCTTGGAGACTTAGTAAATACGCTCGGACACTTTGTAAATATCCTGCACGGTGTAATTAACACTCCGAGGGGATTTATTAAACGCTCTGGTAGTGGCTGATTCAAGCAAGCAGCTGCCCATTGCTGCCGAACCCCCCGAGGTGGGACTGTGCCCTCCCACCTGCCCTGCCCTGGTCACATCTCCAGCAACCCACCAGGGTCTTGCTTCTGCTGAGGGTCTCCAGCTCCGTGTGCAGGTTCTCCAGCTCCAGGGCCGCTGTCTGCTGAGATCTCTGGGCCTCTGCACACTTTGCTTCGCTCTCTTCCAGCTGGGAAAAGTTGCAGGGGATCATCATTAAAGGAGCAGAAACCACGTGCTGATGGTGCTGTCCCCGTGCCACACAGCCACGTTTATTTCCACTTCCACAGAGCTTTTTCTCCCTGCTAAAGAGCACAGAATCTCGACCTTTTAAACCTGCGCTGCTCCTGGTTTTCAGGGAAAGCAAAGCTTCCTTGGCAGTTCCCAGCACAGACCCCAACGCCACCGACAGTCCTGGTGAGTCCAGCAGCCAGTGCCTCGATGGCACATCCTCCCTCTGCCTCGGTGAGGTAGAGCTGGGATCATTAATTTGCAAAATTATGTGAATTACATGTAATTCCTGATTAGAGCAATTCACGATTCGGGGCTTTGCAAATGGGCTTTTCACGTGGCGTAAATTGCATTTGCAAATACACGTGGAAGATCCCATTTATAAACGCTAATGTGCTCTCGGGTTTCACAGCTCAGCCATTAAGATCACAGCGATCTTCAATGGGTTGCAAACATCTGGAAGCTGCAGCGTCATCCCCAAAACTCCCCCCTTGCCCGGGCGGAGGAGTTGTCGTAGGCTGTACCTGAACATCCAGTTCCTTCTCCTGCTCGCGGGGGTTCCTTTCTTTCCTTTATGGAAAACTAAACCCTTTGCTCACTGCTCATTTCCTGTGCCTGGTCCTGGTTTCCCTGTGGAGTTCCCAGGAGCAACGGGAAAAGCTGCACACCATGGCCAGAGTTTGAGAATTTTAGGCTGTTTCCTTAGGGTTTACTTCCTTTTTTAGCTCTCTCTCTCAAAAAAAAAAAAAAAAAAAAAGGAAAATAAAAAGGAAAAAGAAACGGGGGAATCATGGAATACTACAACTAGAGCAATCCTCAGCTCATTTCCCTCCACCGTTTGAGGAGATTGAGACCTTTCACTAGAGAAAGAAAAACTTTCTTCCATCAGCTGAAAAATAGTCTCTGTGCTTTGCTGGGATGAGTTGAAGATGCCACTCAGGTCAGCTCCTGGTTTTACGGCCGAGGACTTTCTCACCTGTCCAGCTGCATCCACAATCAGCCCTTGGAGCGGCCTCTTCCCTGCCACAATTCCCACCAAACTCCTGATAGTTCAGTCAGATAGAAAAGCACCTCCAGGACCCTTCATTAAACATCAGCTTCCACTTCACTCGGTGTAATGGAATTTTCCCATTTGGGAAGAATAAATTGAAATTCCCCCCAAAAAAATGCATAATGTATGAACTGTGGAACAACATTAGTTTGCTGTGAACACCATCTGTTAAATACCTGCATAAAATGGATGCCTCAGCCTTATTAAGAAACAATGCTGCACTTCCAGCCATATGGATTTTGATTAACGGAAATACAGCATTTTAGCAAAGTTTTTCTTCTCGTGCAAGTCCGTGGGCTGCTGGTAGGATGCACTGGCTTTTGAGAAAGTCGTCATGAATGCCATTAGAAATTGTTTCAGCTTAAAGGACAGAATAATCATGTGGCATTTTAAACACATGCAGAGTCTCCGTGTTGGTGGCACAGCAAAAACTCCACATTCCCAAAATCCAGGCCGCTTGCTTGTCCCCAAATACAAGGCAGCTGAGCACAGGCTGTGGAGTGAGGGAGCCAGGGATGGACTGAATGGCACCACAGGGAGAGAGAGTGACCTCCTGCCTTGCTGTGGGTGCTGGGCTGTGCAGGGAGCAAGAATCCCAGAATGCCAGAGTCATTTATGTTGGGAAAGACCCCCAAGGTCATCGAGTCCCATCTCTGACTGATCACCCCTTATCCATGAGACCAGAGCACTGAGTGCCACGTCCTGCCCTTCCTTGGACACCTCCAGGGATGGGGACTCCAAACCTCCCTGGGCAGCCCCTTCCAAGGCCTGAGCACCCTTTCCAAGAGGAAATTCCTCCTGATGTCCAACCTGACCCTCCCCTGGCACAGCTTGATGCAGTTTCCTCTCATCCTGTCCCTGGGAGCAGAGCCCGACCCCCCCGGCTGCCCCCTCCTGTCAGGGACTTGTGCAGAGCCACAAGGTTCCCCCTGAGCCTCCTTTGCTCCAGGCTGAGCCCCTTTCCCAGCTCCCTCAGCTGCTCTTCCTATGACTTTACTCTAGAGAGTAAAGATTTACTTCCCCAGTTCTGTTCCCCAACTGGGCATCACTCCCCAGAGAGATGGGGCTGGACACCACGGGATGGCCACGGGATGGGCAGAGGAAGCACCTCAGCATCGATGTAGGTCCCTCAGCTCAGCACATGGAAGGGGCCTAAGAGCAGAGTCCTGCCACATTTCCTCCCATCAGGGACTGGGAAAAAGCAGGGACAGTGCAACCTCTCCAGCCCGCAAGTGGGATTTGGGAAATATTGAGGGATTAACCAAGTGCAGCACTACAGCGCTGGGTCAGTAACATTTAAGAGAGAACACGTGAGTGCAAAAAATGGCCATTCCCACTGCCTGTCCTGGCCATGGCCATCTCCTGCCCTGGACATCCAGGTAATGGACACAGGTAAGGCCACGGACACGGGAATGGGCACGGACACAGCGCTGGCTCCAGCAGGCCCAGCTCACCTTCCCCTTCTCCCTCGGCACAGGTGGGAACAGCTGCTGCTCCCAGCTGTTAATTTATGCACAACGACCCTCCCAATTATATCTGGATGTTGCTGGAATCGCTCGTGCCTCCAGATTCATTTGTTTCCAGGGGAAATGTGCAGAACAGATTAATTCCCGAGTGGTTTTAGAGGACCAGCATCGTTTGCTGAGCCCTTGCTTGGCACTGCGGGATACACAGCCCACAAGGGGATGGACAGCTCCGTGGCACCCCTGTCCCGTGGCAGGGCACCCTGCAGGACCCAGAGCTCACCCTGGGGCTCGGGTTGTCCCCAGTGTGGTGGCACAAGCTGGCACAGAGCTGGAGCCGCTGCCCAGGTCACTCAGCACCGCTGAGCCAGGGCTGAGGGCGCTCAAACCACGGCAAATCCCCCAGATCCCTCTCCCGCTTCCAGCATCCCTATGGCAACGCCGCCCCAGCCCGGCCGTATGAGACACACAGAAACGCACCAAACAGAAGGTAATTAACAGGGAAAAAAGGGAAAAACACTCCAACACCGTTGGCTTAATTACAGGGAAGTGCTCCTTACAAGGAGACTCTCGGCGGCGCCCGCCCGGGTGTCAGCGCTCAGTCAAACCGGGAGAGCTGGGAATGTTCCTCGCAGCTCCCCCTCCCTACCTGTTTGCGGAGGTGCTCCAGCTCCTGGCTGCTGGCTCCGGGCTCTGCTGGGGCCGCCAGCAGCAGCTGCACATCGGCCAGGAGGGCGCGGGTCCTCCGCAGGTCCCGCCGCAAACGCTTCTCCACATCGAAGTCACGGTGGCCGATCTGGGGAGGGGACAGGGGGTGTCTGAGCCCTGCTGCCTCCCGAAACCTCCATCAGGCCCTTCTGACCCACCCCAAGGTGTTCCCCACGCAATTTAGGAGTATTTTGGTGATGCTGAGGTTGTGAGGCAAGAAGATGTTGAGTAATAATGAGTAGATATTACCGTTTTCACAGAGAAATCACGGAGTCACTCAGGTTGTAAAAGACCCCCAAGGTCATTGAGTGCAGTATTTGATCACCACCTTGCCAGCTACACCAGAGCACCGAGTGCCACGTCCAGTTGGTTCTTGAACACCTCTGGGGTGTTCCATATTTTTCCCCACCAAAGAGCTGCTCCTCCGAAAACATTTGCCCACCCCTGGTCTCCATCGGCCACACCCTCCCCAGTGACCACCCCTGTGGCCAGAGGGACAGCCTGGCCACACAACTGTGGGGAGCATCTTAAAAAAGCCCACCCTCTACGCTCCCCCCTGGAGAGAGGGAGAGAGCAACCATGGTTACAGGGATAAAGGAATTAGAAAACCACCAAATAAACAGGGACATGGTTTCAGTGCTTGATTTCAGCGTAATTGAAGTATAAGAACATTTTCCATTTAGGTTGTTTTCCACGGCTCTTTTTTCAAACCCCTTCCTTCTCCTCTTTTCTCTTCACTGGCTAATATCAACTGAGTGGATTTGACCTTGTAGCCTGCTTTAGAGCTGGCTGGAATTTGCTGGAACCAGAAATCATTGGCATCTCCCATTTCCTTAATTAGTTTTCTGGGTTGGCTGTTTTCTTCCCATTTTTTAATGAACTCGCCTCTGCAAACCAGAGGGTGTTTGCAGCACCAGCACTGCTGTTCTCCTGCCATCCCGCCAGCTGGATCCTGGACACGGCTCACATCCTTTTCCTGTTGCTCAGGTTCTGTCCACAACCACGGGGGATAAATTTGGCGCCGTGGCTGGAACCAGCTGCCCCCTCCTGCCACTGCAGCCCAGGATTTTTAGGTGACAAAGCCAGGATTTGATTTAATAGCTCCTGCCAAACTGTGGTTGTGTCACGCACTCCCATCTCCCCTTCCCTGACACCAGGACTGCCCTTGGGGGGCTGCAGGCTGCCAGGGCAACACCTGGGGACTGGAGGGACAAGGAGCCTTTCCTCATGAGGCCCCCCCCCAGCTCCTGCTGCCTCCTCATGCATCTCAGCTCTCCTCCACCGAACAAGCAGGACATGTTAGACTGTTGTAATAATCCCCTGCTTTGATACAGCAGTATTTATTGTGACAGTTCTCAAAACATTTTCCAAGCCGGGAGGGTTGTGTTGGATAAACCTCGTCAGACCATTTTGTGTCTACTTGAAATATTCCCCCCATTCCGGTGCTGCAAAGATCCCAGGTTCATCCCGGTCAATGAACACACAGGACTGCCAGGGCTGGGGAAATGGTGAAATCCAGCTCGTGCCAACATGAGGGTGGGCAGGAGGCATCGGGACAGATCCTCTGGGGAGTCCTGGGGTGCAGCACCACCAAGACGGTGACGCTGAGCTGGTGCCACCTTCATCCCTGGGGGAAGGGCCGGGTGGTGACCTCACTCAGCCACCAGAGCTCTGGGATGGCCTCTGGGTGATGCCAAGGGCTGCTCTTGGAGGCTGCGTGCAGCCCCTCACCTGCTGACTGAGCAGGAGCAGAACGCGGTGTGCTTTTCTCCAACTGCTGCCACCGACTCATCAGAGAGGGAAAAAGGATTTGTTCACTAAATGTGCTTGGGATATAATTCCTCTGCTACAAGCAGGCTTGGATAAACTGCTTTTCTAGGCAGTTGGATGCACTCCAGTGCTAGACCTGGCTTGTTTGACTCTGATCAAACACCAGCAAAAAGCAGATGCCTCCCCCTGCTTGGATAATTCTCCTGTACAAAAAGGAACAGTTCCTCTCTGCAGGTCCTTAGTGGGACCACGTGGCTCCTGTGTGATCCCTGCAGTCCCAACACCTCCAGATGCCAGTGCCTGCTGTGGCTGGCTGGCATTTGGGAGAGATGAGGGACAGGAGCACCGTGGGCAGCTGCATGGCTGCTGCTCCGGCTGCACTTGTTTATCCCTGCTCCTGTTTTTAGGGCAGGACATGGCCTAGGAAGGAGCCCCTGGGAGGGCACTGTCCCCTTACCTGCTCACACAAGGTGCCAATGAGCACTTCCAGGTCCTGCTTCTCGTGCAGCACCAGCTGCTTCTGCTCGTGCTCCTGCTCCAGCTGCATCTCCAGCTGCCGGAGCTGTGTGGGAGAAACCCAGCCACGCTCAGTGCCCGGCCACCCCTCAAAGCCCCATGTCCCAGCAGGGCAAAGCCACTGCCATGGTGGGGACGTGGCATTCCCCAGGAGAGGGAGTGCATCGAGGTTTCTGCAGCCAGCACTGGGGACCAGGAATGTCCCCTGTCCCCTAGAGCACCTGCTACCCCTGGCAGTGCCAGTGCGGAAGAGGGGAAGCACTCCAGGGACCTGCAGGACTTTGGGGACTGGATGGGCTATTTGACACACACCCAGACATGCCCAAGGGCTGCCCCTGCAGCTCTGGAATTTGTGTTTGCACCCACCAACCTCATGGCCTTGTGGAAATGGTATTTTCTGCAAATCATCCCCAAGCTCGAAGCCCTGGAGTTGGCACCTTTGGTGGGACACTGGTGTTACTGGGAGCAGTGGGTCCACCTGCTGTTTCACGTGTGGCTCTCACACACTGTCCCCAACAGCCCCTCCAGCATGGCAGGGGCTCACCCCGGACCCAAAGCCTGATCTGCACCCCCAGGCTGTGACCGAGGCTCACGCTGGGATGATGGTGGGGAAGCAGCACCCTGGCACTTCCCTGGGAACATGGACCCCTGGAATGGCTCCGGAGGACATGGGGAGCTTTGGGGAGCAACCAGCATCAACCCCCACTCAGCAAGGACCTACCCTCTTCTGGCAAGACTTCTGCACATCCTCCAGCTCCTCATCCTTGTCCTCCAGCTCCTTCTGGTGGATCTGCTTCATCCGCTCCATCTCCAGCTCCAGCCTCTCGTGAACCTGAAACACCCAGCGATGACGCCCAGCCCCGAGGGGTGAGGAAGGTGTTGGCCTGGGGTCCATGTGCCCAGTAGGGACAGACACCTCTGGCCCCCCAGCCCCACACTACCTGCTCCAGGTGATCGACGGCGGCCGTTTGCCGCTCCAGCTCCTTCCTCTGCTCCGCAGCGCTGCCCTCCAGGTCCCAGAGCTGCTTCTTGAGCGCGGGCACCGTGTCCATGGCCCCGGGAGTGCTGAGCTCCTGCACTCGGCCGGCCAGCACAGCCACCCGCTGGTCCAGCCTGGCCACCTCGGCCTCCTTGTGCTGGGCAGGGCAGTGGTCAGAGCCTGGACACTCACACCCCACCCTTAGAACCCACAGCATTTCCAGTGGCATCATCCCAACCCCCTGGAGCAGCAGCAGGGGTTGGGCAGCCCCCACCCCACACCCAGAGCCCCATCCCCACCTTTCCCTCTTGATCCTGATCTCACCTTCCCACTCCCCTGGGCGTGTCCCCCATGGATTCCCTGCAGCCCCCGCATGGGGGGACACATTCCCTGCAGCTCCCGCTGCCTAGGAGTGCTGGCAGCAGCCCTGGGGGTTCCCCCCCACCCCAGCAGCCGTGCCCCTGCCACCACGGTGGCATTTGATGCAGCCCCATCCCACGGGGCACAAACTGGCAGCTTCCGAAAGGTGGGATTGAGGGTAGGGATGTGAGGAAGAGCACAAGTGACCTCAGTGAAAATGAGGGATGGCCCTGATTAGCTGAATCAGGGGATGGGGATCACTTATACATAGCAACAGCCCTTCTTCTGGAAGGAGAGAGTTATTTAAACACACAGAGCTGTGCTAAAAGAAATTGGAATCAAGTTTCCTGATTGCCTCTGTTCTAATTGCAAAGGTAATGGCTTTGCTCCCAGAGCTGTTCCCAAAACTGGGCACAACGCAGCAAAGTGGGGTCTCCTCTCACCTCCAGGCTCTGCTGAAGTTTGCCCATCTCCCAGCGGATGCTCGTGTTCTCCTGGGACAACTTCTCACGGAGGCTCTTCTCAAAGGCAGATTGCCCCAGGGCCTGGGCTAACTGCAGGTCAAACCTGGAGGGGAACACCCGTCACCTCTCCAAGGCCAGGCTGGGCTGGGCTTGGAGCACTCTGGGTGGAAGGGGGATCTTCCCATCCCCCATAGCAGGGGATGGAACTGGATGAGCTTTAAGATCCCTTCCAACCCAGCCCAGTGTGGGATCAGACCACGTGTCAGTCACACAGCAATGGGATGGAAAAATAACTCCCAGCAGCCGAAAGAGATGAAACCAACCCCACCCTTGCAGCAGCTCCTCACGCACCCCAATCCTCCCCATTCCCTGGCTCCTGCTCCAGCACCCCCAGCCCTCCCCATGCTCCCCCCAGCCTTACTTCTTCTGCCTCTTCTCCAGCTCGTGGCTGCGGCTCTGCTGGTTCTCGGCCAGCACCCGGGCGTCCTCCAGCTCGCAGGCCAGGCGCTGGCACCGCCGCCGCAGCCGCTGCGCCCCGTCCCGCGCCGCCTGGCACGCGGCCTGCGCCTCGCCCAGCTGCGGGAGGGGTGGCAGAGACTGTGGCACGTGGACCCCGGGGGAGGGACAGATGGAGCCCACGGACCCCACAGAAGATGGACACGTGCGCCCCATGGACCCCGCAGCACAGGTATCCCATGGAGGAGGGATCTCATAGACCCCATAGATCTCATGGCACATGCACCCTAAAAAGGAGGGACACATGGACCCATGGACCCCACAGAGGATGGACCCCATGGCACATGCACCCCACAAAGGAGGGACACATGGACCCCACACACCCCGCAGAGGACAGACCCCATAGACTCCATGGCACACACACCCCACAGAAAAGGGACTCTTGGATCCATGGACCCTACACAACCCACAGAGAAGGAACCCCACTGACCCCACAGCGCACAACCCCTGGAAAAGATCCCCACCAGGACTCAGCCTCGCTTCAGTCCCCGGCGTAGGTTCACCCGGAGATTTTTCACTAAATAAGGACAACCTGAGGTGCTGTGACCTCTCCAGCTCCAGGCACCCTCCCGAGAGCCTGCAGCATCCCAGCCCCCCCTGCTGAGTCAGCAGAGCTACCACGGGGCTGTGCCTGATCCCATTTCTCTGCAAAAAGCAGCGTCTGGACTGGAATCCCCATGGATTCCCGTTGTGTTTGGGACAGACATGCAGAGCTCTCCCACGCCAGGGAATGGAGTCGTTAAGGAATGACTTTAAATAAGCAAAATCTTGCGTTAATGAAGCCTGTAATTCCAAACGGAGAGCGAATGGGCTGCTTCGCTTTACCCAAGCTCCTAAGACTCAGCTTCTTTCTTATTACTATTTAATGTGCCATGAGAAATCTTTATTTCTTTGTTCTGTCCTTATGGGGAGTGACCTGGCTCCCAGGCACTGCTCAGGGAAGCACATTGGCTTTTTCCTTCCTTGGGGCAAAGCTCAGGAGCTGCCAGCTCTTTCCACCAGCAGCTCTTTGTGTGGCAGATGAGGGGAGCAGAGCCCTTTACAGATCCCAAAGGCAGAGCAGCACCAAGCCCCACCACCAAAAATCCCCTGCCCACAGCTCCCCACCCTCTGCCCATGCTCACATTTGACCAAGGTGGGATTTTGCTATACAAAAGTGATTTTTGAAGCTCAAACCAGTAGAAAATATCTGGTTTCCCCTGGTCGGTGGGAGCAGCAATGAGAAGCAGATGCAATGCTGAGGCTCAGCCCTGCAAAGCTCCTGGGAGCAGGGAGAGGACAACCAGCTCCAGGAATAGCCCTGCTCCCTCGGGGTCCCTGGCCCCTCCTGGGCTGGCAGCACTTGCCTTTTGCTCGAGCGCTGTCCTGGTGCCCAGCTCGGCCTCCAGCCGCTCCTCCAGCTGCGCCAGCCGCTTCCGCAGGAAAACGATCTCGGTCTGGGCGCAGTCAAACCTCACCTGCCACTCATCCTCTGCCAAGGAGAGACACCCAGGGGTGCAGGGTGGGTGCTGGGGCCTGACCAGCCCCCGTGGCCCTGCTGCAGGCAGGGAGGGGGATGCACAAGGCACCGACACCAGCACGGAGCTCACAGGGCATGGCTCTGCTCTGTGTGCCCAAGGCTGCCCCGGTCACAAAGAACACGTGCCCTGCCTCAGGCACAGCTCATCCTGCCACATCCCACCACCTCCCATCCCATCCCATCCCATCCCACCCATGCCTCAGCAGCGTCCTCTTCACTCCACACCTGCTTCAGACCCACCCTGAAGTGGGGAAGCGAGGCACTGCCAGCAGCACCCTGGGGCACAGTCCCTGGCAGCACCACCAGCCCCATGCCAGTCCCAGAGCTGAGTGTCACCGAGCTGTCACTGCCAGCTCCCGCTGGACGAGCAATGCAGGATGACAGAACACACTGGAGAGGCCTGGGGCTGGAGAGTGGCACTGACTGGGGGGGACAAACCCCTGCCCTCTTCTCTGTGGCCCCACAGGTCAGGCTGGATGCCCAGAGCATGCACTGCCTCCGGAGGGACGTCCCTACCTCCTCCAGAGCCACTTATCTTCATCTCACGCAGCTGCACCAGCTGCTGGGCCTCTTCCAGCTGCTTCTCCACCGACTCCAGTTTCTTCTGCACTTGGTCGTGTTTGCTCTGGGGAAGGGAGGGAGGGAGCAGCTCTACCTGGCTCTGGGGCACTCAGGAGGGCAGTGCCAGGGGGATGGCACGGCCACCGTCACAGGCTCAGGGCTCTGGTACCTGCAGCTCCTGCAGCTCGCGGGTGCCCCGCAGCCGCTCCGCCCGCTCCCCATCCAGGGCCTGGCAGGTGACATCGCCCTTGTACCGCTCGTCCGACAGCTCCGTGGTCAGGTCGATGATCTGGGGGAGCAGGGCATCAGTCTGGGCATAGTTCTGCCATCCCACAGCCACCCAGAGTCCTGACAGCTCTGCCTGTTCCTAGGAGTGCACACCAGCACTGACCAGTGTCACCAGTAGGAGCCCAGGCTCCCGTCTGGCAGCTGCCTGCACTGCGCTGCAGGCAGGGCTCAGCACGTGTCTCCGTTGTCCTGCTTGATTACATTAAATTTCCTTTGAAACCAGGAGCAGATGAATGAAGGGGAGAATTACTAATCCAGAAAATCAATTCCATTTTCCGCAGAGCAGATGGGCACATGGTCCTTCCTGCTCAGCCGGCCCAGCGAGGGGCTGCAGAGGCAGCAGGGCCACGGGAAAACACGGCATTCCAACGCTCCTTTCCTGCTGTCTGACAGCATTTTAAGGCACCTCACATAGTGCAGGCACCAGCTCCTTAGGGGTTCTCACAAGTTTAACCCAGTAAGCAAATCCCACAGGATTTCTCTCCCTGGGGAGACAGTGTTTTCCTAGGTCTGCCCTGAGGCAGTCGCCTTGCTCAGCACTCCCAGCCTCATGGGGGTGATTTCACCTTTAACAAAGAGCTTAAACTAAAATCATCTTTACCATCTTTAACCCCTTCCCATTGACAAGGAGGGTCCTGGCCTTGGGGGCTGTTGGCACCATGAGGCAGAGCTGCAGCCTAGACCCAGCTGAGCCCTGCTGCAGCCAAGGGAGCTGGGAAAGCCCAGGGTATTTATAGAAACCTTGGGAGCTCCTTCTCCTCGTGGTGCTTGGCAAAATCCCAGGCACAATCACACGGGAGCTGCGCATCCGAGAGCAGAACCCAGAGAGGACCAGCAGCCAGCTGGGATCAGGGAAATCCGGAATGCTTTGGGTTGGAAAGGACCTTAAAGCTCATCCCATTCCACCCCTGCCATGGGCAGGGACACCTTCCATTATCCCCGGTTGCTCCAAGCCCTGTCCAACCTGGCCTTGGATATTTTCAGGAATGGGGCAGCCACAGCTTCTCTGGGCAGCCTGGAGTGATGCCAGCCTGGAATTCTGCAGCTGGACACTGCAGCCTGTCCGGAGTCCTGCCCAGAGGACCATCCCTGGCATCTGCCCCTGCCCATGGCTTCTCCTGCTCTGATGGAACTGGTGCTCCTGTCCATCGGCTTCTTTCCCAACCCGGCCAAACAGGGCTGTGGCAAAGGTTTCGGGGTCTGTACCAGAGGTTTTGGGGTCTGTACCAGAGGTTCTGGGGCTGTACCTTGCTCTCCAGACTCTCTGTAGTCTGTCTGAGCTCGCTGCACGCCTGCTCGGATTTTTCCAGCTTCCTTCTCAGCGCCGCCATCTCCTCCTAGGGAAGATTGGAAAAAAACACGCACAGAGAGTTCCAGCATCCTCGGTTTATTTATGAAAACCTTGTTTTCTGTTCAAAATAAGTGGAAGGGACATAGCTGCCTTATTAATAAAATTTACCAGGCAACTTTGAAGGCTGCTCACTGCAAATTGCCGAGACTACAGCTCCTGACATGAATTCCATCGGAGGGAATGTCAGCTTTGGTATGTGTAGAGCATGTTTTATGAGACAGCAGCAAACCTCAAAAGCCTGGGATGAACAGCCAAGGGCCTGGATCATGCCCAGGGAGCGTCCCAGGGCCCTGGCAGGTATCACAGCACGGTGCAAAGGCACGGTGTTGGCTGTGATTCCTTCCCAGGCAGCAGGAGCTGCTCCACGCAGCCTTGTTCTGCTTTGATGTCCAACACTGAGCAGGAGCAGAACGTGCAGAGCGGTGATAAAAACAGAGGTTAACAGATGATGGGGCCTGATGGATCCCAGGTGGGTTTGGAG
The DNA here is from genome assembly GCF_017639235.1 of Corvus kubaryi. Taxonomy (NCBI): domain Eukaryota; kingdom Metazoa; phylum Chordata; class Aves; order Passeriformes; family Corvidae; genus Corvus; species Corvus kubaryi. The sequence goes on from NW_024581124.1 coordinate 3,952,142, forward strand.
ACAAAAACAGAGGTTTGGGCAGCTTTTATTTCATCTGAACCAGCCTGAAAACATCTTGTTAAAACCTCACTAAAGCAACAGGAGGCAGGACTCCAGGGAAGATGGACTAGGAATTTAGCACAGGTCTCAGATGGTGCAGAGGGGTGAAAGGAGCCTTTCCTGTATCAAAAAATGTCCATTAGCATCTCCCATCACTCAGGGCAACACAGGTGGATGCCGGCACAGCACTGGGGACAGTAGAGAGTGGAGTCCCCTCTGTCACAGATGTTTGAATGCTCATCTTCCAGCATCCCACAGGCTGATGAGCCCATTCCCAGGGGTTTGGCTCAGGGGACACAGCCCCTGGAGCTTGCAGAAGGCAGTGGGAGAACCCTGGAATGGGCTTTGACTGTGGGGACGTGGTGTGTTTGCTCCTGTCCCTCTAAGGAAGAAGCCACTCTCCCTCCACAGCCCTGCAGAACGTGTGGCACAGGGCAAAAACTGCAGCGCTAAGAACAGATGGCAACGTCTGGAGGGTGGCAAAAACATCTTTGCCTGCACAGAAGTGACTTCCAATTTGACCAATCCACCTGGCAGAGCCCCTAAAGCAGCCTGGCCTGGCCTGGCCTGTCTCACCCATCCCATCCCATCCCATCCCATCCCATCCCATCCCATCCCATCCCAACCCTTGGCACTCACTTCCTTAGCATGGAGCTGCTCCTCGGCGAGGTTAACGCTGAGCAGGGGCCGAACGTGGCTCAGCAGCTGCCACCAGGGCCAGTGCCTGACTGCCTGGAACACCACCAGGTTCTTCTGGATGCAGCGGACGGCGAGGCGCTGGATCTGTGGGGACACAGCAGCAATGACCCTCACCCAGCCATGACTGGGACCGCTGGGAAGGACCAGGCTGGGACACCAGGCTGGAGAGGGAAGGGTGGCAGAGGAGCTCAGGGATGGCAGCACAGCATCTCATGGCTCATGGTAAACCTGGTACCCTTCAAAGGAGCTCGAAAGAGCTGTCATTTGGGTGCTTTGGGCCATACCCCAGCAGCGCTGACCTGGGTGGGCTCAGGTATCCCCAACCCACAGGATGGGTACCTTCAACCTCTTGAACTTCTGGCGGCTGAGGAAGCCCTTGCAGGCAGCCTGGAGCAGAGTCATCTTCTGGGCTATCAGCTTGTCCCGCTGCTTCTCCAGCCTGGAGATGACCCCCGGCTTCAGGAACACCTGGCAGCAAGGAACAGGTTACACACCCCAGGTTGGGGGCTGAAACCTTTCCCTTCTCCTGCTCGAGGTGCAATTCCTCAAAACTTTTCCCTTGGGATGCTCCCCTTTCCCCCCACTGTGGGGATGGGTGGATGGATGGATGGATGGATGGATGGATGGATGGATGGATTGATGGATGGATGGATGGATGGATGGATGGATGGATACCTCCACTGGCAGTGGATTCTGACAGGTAACACACAGCTGCACACAGGTAACAGCAATGATATGTGACAATAACATAACCAAAATGAACCACAAGGTTTTCTTTCACTGAACTGGTCAGAAACCCCTCAGAAATGACACAGATGTGCTTGATGCCATCAAATCCAGGCCGGTATCGATCTCTGAGTGTTTGAGGTGTCTCTGGGTAACTGCTGGGAGAAGCTCTTGGAATCCAGGACCGGGAGCTCCCACCCATTTGCATGGCCCAGCTTTAATAACCCCCGAGTGACACGGGCGAGGCCGGGGCTGTGCTGAGAGAACTGCATTTTAACCACGCCAAATTGAATCAAAGCACAATCCCAAGGAAAGTGGCTCTCCTGAGCTGATGCCGTGATTGCTCCACCATCCATTCGATTGCCTCATTAATGCCTGAATTAACTCCCCAAGCCTGCAAGTTTCGCAGCTGCTACAAAATCAATGCTCAAAGCGACGGCAAAGCGAACTCGTCCCTAACGAGATGTGACCGGGGCTGCCACCACGCTATTGATTAAGGACGAGGGTTCCAGAGAGGAGATAATTACAAACTGCACAGTGCAGGATGAAAGAAAGTCATTTTGCTCCACAGAACCAGTTCCATGAATTCTTTCTTCACAGACTCCAGAGCTGAAGGCGAGCACGCACGTGAAATTAATTTCTCTTTGAGACCGTCACATCGAAGTTCAAATGTTGTTGCTGTGACAGTTCCTGCTCTGCAGCAAACCCACGAGCTGCCCAAGCCCCCTTCAATATCAGGAGACATCAATGGTAATTAGGAACTTAAATACCACCAGGGGCTGGCTGGATTTTGGTAATTAGGTACGAGTTTTACCCAGGGTACTGCTTTCAGATGAGAATTAGGAGCCTTTGCTCTGATTTTTAGCGAGGCTGTTTCCCAGCCCACCTGGTGCCACAGGCAGCAGCGAAGGGAGCCTTTCTCTCCAGTTTGGGGAACTTTGGGCTGCTGGGGAGCCTGGCATGGGGCTGTGCCCACACACACCAGAGCAAAGGGGAAGCAGGGCCCAGTCATGGTACCTGGGTGCGTCCTATGGCAACGCTCTTCTTCTCCAGATCCAGCGCCTGGAACAGCTCCTCGATAGCCTGCGGAGAAGGGGCATGTCATGGAATTGCTCAGGAAACACCCCCACCCTGCTTGTGACCTGCTGAAATGGGGTGCAGAGACCCCCAGTCCTCACAGGCACCCAGTAAGGGTTCATCCAGCTTTGTGGCACCCCACAAGGGAGCACCCAGCTCTGCCCTCCTTTCTTCCTCCGCTTGCACTGCCCAGTCCCAAGTCCCAGTGCAAGGACTTCCCTCCCCCAAGGCTTTCAGCAGCATGGGGAGTAAAGATCTGCAGCTGCAGGCAAGATTTTGCCCCTTTTGCTGCCATCCCTGGTCTGGCAGGGCCTTGGTGAACGGGCAGGAGGTGACACAGGGGACAGTGCCTGCCCCAGGACCATCCAGCAGCACTCAGTGCTCCCCTCCTGCCCACCTCACCAACACAACAGCTCATCCCATGGAGCCAAAAACAGGGGGATGGGCTGAGTTCTCCCTGAGTCCACGGCACAGCATGGAACTCCCTGGAAGATTTGAGCAGGAGATTATCCCAAGGAGAAGCCTGAACTCAATTACTCCGAGCTTTGGACTAAAACATGAACATAACAGCCGGCACCACCAGCCATTCCCCTGGAGCAGCCACGCTGTCTGCACGGGTGGATGGTTTGAAAGCCCTTGGGCTGCAGAAATCATTACAAAATTCCTCTGCTAATGCCTCGCTCCACACAAGATCCTTCGGCAGCCTCACGCAGCTCCTCCCCGAAGGACAAACCCGCAGAAGGAATATTCCACCGTGGACCCAAGAGGAGCAGGATTGCACCCCTGACCTCACCAGTAGCTGTGCAAGGGGGGATGGAGTACACCAGGGAACAGGGACGGAGTACACCAGGGAACGGGGATGGAGTACACCAGGGAGTGGGGATGGAGTACACCAGGGAACGGGGATGGAGTACACCAGGGAACAGGGATGGAGTACACCAGGGAGTGGGGATGGAGTACACCAGGGAGTGGGGATGGAGTACACCAGGGAATGGGGATGGAGTACACCAGGGAACAGGGATGGAGTACACCAGGGAACAGGGATGGAGTACACCAGGGAGTAGGGACGGAGTACACCAGGGAATGGGGATGGAGTACACCAGGGAATGGGGATGTGGACCACAGTGTCCTGTCCTGGACAGGTGAGGAGGCACCAGTGCTGTTGCTGTGCCTGTTGTGGTGGCACTGCTGGGACTGGGACTGGGACTGGGACTGGAACTGGTGTGGGCTGTGCAGGACAGCCCCATCCCATCCCAGCACAAGTGCAGGGCCAGCTGTCACTGCACTGTCCCCTCACAGCTGACGAGCCTCTCTCCTGCTCCAGCAGCCGGGTTAATGCCGTGTCCTGGGAAGCATTTCCCAGCTAACAAACCCTTGTGGCTCCAGGGAGGATGGGATTTTCCAAATCCCCTGCTTACACGCTGCTGACAAGGCACCCTCTGCCTCCGACAGCATTTCATAGCAATATTGACCTTTCCCGATTGTCAGACTTGTCTTACTAAATCCTGAGGTCTTAACTGCCTTTGCACATGCTGGCTGCAGTTTGCACAACACAGCACGTGCCCAGCTTTAATTCAGCTCCTCTCAGCTCTTCCTGCCTCATCCATAGCCCTATTCCAGGGATGGCTTTGCCCTGGTTCTGCTACAAATTTACCAGGAAACAAATAAAACTGGCACATGTCCGCTTTCCTTCCTGAGCTCTTTTGGCTTTCAGCATCATGGGATGAGGTGAGGAGTCACCCCAGGCTGCAGGTGATGCCCAGTGCCCAGCAGCTTCCACAGTCCCTGCTCTCTTGGGTCCCTGGGAATGTTGCCTGGTTTTGGGGGAGCCGGGGAGAGGGACTTGTTCTGCTGGGCCACAGCAGTGCCCAGATCCTGCCCTCAGTTCATGCCCCGTCCTGCTGGAATAGCTCTGGCATCATCACAGCCCCACGTGGGGGTCTCAGCTTGTGCCCCCCAGCCCAGAACACACCTTGCTCTCATCTGGCACCTCGTAGGCAGAGTTGTGCTTCTTCATCACCTCTGGAGCCAGCACCTGGAAGCGCCTGCGGAACTGGGTGAGGAGCAGTCGATCCGAATACCCTGGGGGCACACAGGAGTGTTGGGGGCTGCACCAGGCTCAGGGCACTGGAACTGGCACGCTGGGGAGGGACCTGCTGGGACATCCTGTGCACAGCAAAGGGCACCAGGGGTGGAGGGGACATGGGGAGCTTCCGTGAGAGAGAAACCCCTGCAGAGGGTGCTGAGATGAGTTTGAGGTGGCCAGATGCCCCCCAGCACCTCGTGTCAGGCAGGACATGCCCCTGGACCTCCTGCACAGCTTCCTCTGCACATGGCATGGGCTGTGGTCATGGTCAGTGCAGGTCCAGCCTGATCCACAGATGCTCCAAGGGGAGCTCCACTGGAGCTGCAGCTACCAAGCTCAGGCATGAGAGGGGCTCAGAACCCATGCAAAAAGCAAGAATAAAAATTGAGGGGATTTCTGAATTGAGGGGATTTCCTTGCCTGCTGGTGAGAAGCAGGTGATGAGCAAAGGCTGGAAGGGCTGAGCCAGGGGCAGGGAGCAGAGGGTGGGACTGGCATGGCCAGGGCAGGGTCTGGACGTACCAACACGGTGGAGCCGCAGGGCATCCAGGAGCTGGGTCCCTTCCAGCTGTGTCCTCAGGGCCACCACATCCAGCTGTGGGGCTGCGTCTGGCGGCGCCGGGGGCCGAGGGACCGGCCCTTCCCCACCCATCCCTGGGAGGAGGCAGTGGACAAAGTGCAGCTGGGACCGTCGGAGAAGGTTGGTGAGGGCATCCTGGAGGGCAGCAGAGGTCAGTGGGGATGGAGGGGACAAAGGGTCAGCATGTGCTGGCAGTGGGAAATGCTCCCTGTGCGCCTGCAGGGTGTCTGGGCAGGTGGAGGAGTCAGCTCCGAGTGGGGAGCAGCTCCAGTCAGAGGGGTGAACACGAGTGGTGAGCAGGACCCTTCCTCCTAATGTCCCATGTTTTCAGTTGGTGGCCACAAAAATTACCAGGATTCACAGAATCATGGAATGGTTTGGATTGGAAGCATTAAAGATCGTTGTGGTTGAGGGATGCTGGGGCAGGGGGTTTGTGAGGCACAGGCAAGACCCCAAAATGGGCTGGTCAGGGAGTCAGCAGAGCATGAGCCTCATCTCAAGAGTGTTTGGACACATAATTACGTGTGAGAGCAGCAGGAGCCTGGCCCATGCCCAGCACCGAGGGCTGGTTACTGTCTGAGCACTTAAGAGGATTAAAGCAGAGAGGTGTGTGTGATCTGTGTGTGATCTGTGTGATCTCTGTGATCTGTGTGTGATCTGTGTGATCTCTGTGTGATCTCTGTGTGATCTGTATGTGATCTGTATGTGATCTCTGTGTGATGTGTGTGATCTGTGTGTGATCTGTGTGTGTGTGATCTCTGTGTGATCTCTGTGTGATGTGTGTGATCTGTATGTGATCTGTGTGATCTGTGTGATTTCTGTGTGTGATCTCTGCGTGATCTGTGTGTGATCTGTGTGATCTGTGTGTGATCTGTGTGTGATCTGTGTGATTTCTGTGTGTGATCTCTGTGTGATCCGTGTGTGATCTGTGTGATCTGTATGTGATTTCTGTGTGTGATCTGTGTGTGATCTGTGTGTGATCTCTGTGATCTCTGTGATGTGTATGTGATCTGTATGTGATATGTGTGTGATCTGTATGTGATCTGTGATCTCTGTGTGTGATCTGTGTGATCTCTGTGTGATCTGTGATCTCTGTATGTGATCTGTGTGTGATCTGTGTGATCTGTGTGATTTCTGTGTGATCTCTGTGTGATCTGTATGTGATCCGTGTGTGATCTCTGTGTGATCTCTATGTGATCTGCACCTGATCTCTTTGCCTGGGAGGCTCTCCCTGAGGGACAGCAATGCTGGACAGGCCAGCACAGCATCCCCGGTGGCCAAAGCCACAACGGGGACGGCCAGGAGGTCACTGCTGGGGCCTTGGGGCACCCCAGTAAGGGAGTGTGTCCAAGGCAAAGTCCCAGCGTGGGGTCACCATTCTCTGTGCCACGACAGGGGCAGCAGGGTCCCGGCGCCGGCACTCACCGCCTGCAGCTTGATCTGGGCACACACCGACCTCTTCCTCAGGGCGGCGAAGCTGCTGGCGAAGGTTTTCCTCAGGCAGGCGTTGCGGTGCAGGGCGGCCTGGGAGCGCCCCTCCAGCCCGGCCAGGGCTCGGCAGGACAGCGGAGCGCTCGCCCGCGGCTGCACCAGCTCCCGGACCGCGGCTCTGCCGGGACACACACGCCATGGGGCACCGGGCTCGGCTTCCCAGCTTCTTCTACAGGGGTGCAACACCCACGGCCCCAAATTCGGAAGTGGTGCTGCTCTGCAGAGTGGAGCAAGATGCTGGGACACCCCCACCCACTGCATCCTCTCTGGTCCGAGCACGGAGCTGTTGGCTGCTGTTAGAGCTTCCCTGGGCTGAAGCCCAAACCGAATGAGTCAGGAATATGCAAGCAGAAGGTTAAAAACCCCTCGTGTGCGCAGACACCTGCAGCACTTCAGTTCCTTTTCAATTCCAATTTCGTTTACAAGGTTGCTCAAAGCAGTGGGAAACCCGGGCAACTGCTGGTGAAGCCTCACGGCTCTGACTTGTGCAGGATGCCCCCAGGCAGGGACACTGTCCATGGAGGAGATTGCTCCAAGCCCTGTCCAACCTGGCCTTGGACACTTCCAAGGGATCCAGGGGCAGCCACAGCTTCTCTGGGCACCCTGTGCCAGAGCCCTCACCTCCCTCACAGCCAGGAATTCCTTCCCAATATCCCACCTAACCCTGCCCTCTGGCAGTGGGCAGCCATTCCCCCTTGTCCACACAAGGGATGCCTCACACACCCCTCCATCTCCAGAGCTGGGGCAGGTTTGCAGCTCAGAGCAGGGGCATCCCCACCCCACTCCCAGGGGCACAGGGTTCTCCACTGGTGCCGTGGCACCTCCTGGTACTTACACCGTGGAATTCTGCAGCACCTGGATGGCGTTCTGGGCCGAGAGGTTGAACTTGGCCTTGCTGACCCAGCCCGTGAGGTCGTAGCGCACGGGGGCCGTGCCCAGCTGGTGGCAGATCTCGAAGTGCAGCGTCTGCTCACACCTGCGCAGGTGCCCGTCCCCTGTGACAGCGACAGCACCCCAGGGCCAGCCCAGAGAAAAGCCCAGTGAGGGGTTTAATCGTCCTCATCTCCCAAATTCCCAAAGCCAAATGGTGATGGCAGAGGCTGGGCAGTCGAGCCGAGCCCAACTCACCCTCCTGGTCGGGTCCCTTCATGGCGAAGTAGGAGCAGAGGCGCTCGAAGGCAGTGCCATCACCAGAGCCTGGGATCAGCACCTCCTCGTCCAGGATCCACAGCAGCCCCCGGCGAGCGGCCCCGGGGCTGCCAGGGAGCACCTGCGGCTGCCAGGGGACACGAGGGCTCTGGGCTCTGGCCACAGCCACGCCAGCCTGCTCTGCTCCCTCTATCCTGCTCCTTCTATCCTGCTCCCACTGCCCAGATGTAGCCCCTACCCCACAGCAGAGCCAGGAGACCCTCCCAACCTGATCCAGCTCTGGACATCACCCTGAGCCCTCCACAGTGACAGTGTCCCAAAGGAGCCCATCATCCCAGGCTGGGAGGGGTGATGGAGTGCAGAGCTTGGTCAGGAAGGGTCCCTGTATTTTAAAGAGCCACAAAGGTCCTGCTGGATGCTGTCCCCTCCCCTGCAACACCTCAGGTTGCTCTGGGACACTCCTCAGGGTCCCGCTCTGCCTCTGGAACCCTCGCTGCTCGGAGCAGCGGGATGCAGAGGGGACAGGGTACCTGGGAGCAGCTCAGGTCGATGATGGACAGCGTGGCCAGTGGAGAACGCTCTGGAAGATCAAAAGACACCTCAACATTTTCCTGGAAAACATCATTTAAAAGCTTGCTTCAGTCATGGGATGGCATCTGGAAGCCAAGAGCAGATCCACTGGCAGGGATAAGGAGGAAGGCAGAGATCCAGCACCAGGGGAGAGGAGCAGCCACCAGAGCTGTGACACACAGGCATGGCCATGTCTGCCCCCCTGGAATTCCCTATGGAATGCTGCTTCGGGGTGTCAGCCAGGCTGCCTAAATCATATGATTTATGTTATAGTTGAAAAGAATCTCTTGACAAGAAAACAACCAATTACTTAATTTGCAGCTTGCAGATGTTGTGTCCCTCCCTCCCTGGGGGCTCCAGGGCTCATCCCAACACCCCCAGCACCGGGAGCCCCCCAGGAAGGGAAGGGAGAGCACGGCTGGTCCTTCCTCATGCCTGAACCAGGGGTGCTCAGCAAAAGTCGTGGCTCCAGCGTCTCTCCATGGCGACACAGAGAGGTTCTGCCAAGGGATCCGGCTCTGCGGGCAGAGCAAAGGCAGCAGCGGGGACTCCATTTCTTCCTGCACAGGGCACGTGCCACTGTCACCCATGTGGGACCCAGCACTGGCACTGAGGGGCTCACAGAGTGGTCTGGGGCTCACAGGGCCATGTCCTGCACCATCCTTATCCAGCAGCAAAGCCCAGGCAGGGGGAGCCTGCCGAGCCCTCCGGCATTCCAGGCAGCAATTACATCTTCATCACTAGGGAAGGGCACATCTGTCCTTACTCGGTGATGTGTGTGTTAAACCATGGGAATTCAGCTATTTTCCCAGGGCTAGAGGCATTATGGTAACTCCTTTAAGCCTATAATAAGTTCATCTCTGCCTGTAGGTTTCTCAGCAGCTTATTTCTGCAATAATTTATCATTTTCCTTTCTATTCTCTATTATTCATCACCTGAGGAAAAAGTCAGCTGCACCAGCAGAAGGGCACGAAGTCTCCTGAGCTGGAGCAAGTGTATCCCAGGATTCCAGAATGGTTTGGATTGGGAGGGACCTTAAAAATCATCTCATTCCAACCCCCCTGCCATGGCAGGTTCCACCAAGATGCCAAGAGAGCGTCTTTGGCACATCAGAAATAGCCAAGAGGATTCAAAACTGAGGCAGGGGGTGAAGAGAGAGGCAGCCCAAGCTTCCTGCTCCGTGCAGACCCCCAGTAAAACTCGTGAGTTATTCACCCACACCACGGCGGGACACAGGGATTCCTGGAGACAAAGGCAGCCCCACTCCCAGGTGCTGGGAGCTGCTCCCAGCCCCTGCTCCTCACCTCTCGGTACCTCTCCATCTGCCACAGGAAGGTTTTCTCATAGAACAGGCCCTGCAGCCTCTCCTGGACGTAGTTGTGGCACAGCTCCTCGAAGGTGGCCGCTCGCTCGCTGCGCTGCTGCTGCGGGCTCTGGAAGCCAGGGGTGTCCACCACGGCGATGGAGGCCATGGAGAGGTGCTGGGAGGAGAAGGACCTGGGAAGAGCCACACACACCACCAGGATTTACCCACGGGCAGCAAAGTGGTGCCAGCCAGGCACACGCAGTGTCTGTGCCACAGGAGGGCAGGACACAGGAGTCCCGAGTGCCACTGCAGCCCCAAGGGCCACCGCCATTCCCACACAAAGATTTTCACACAACTTCCTGGTTTTCCAGCAGGAATCAGTCACCTGCTCCATGCTCCCTCTCCTCAGCAGCCCCTGGAGAAGCGGCTGCCACCCAAGCCCCAGTGCCCAGCAGCTCTTTGGTACCTGTTGATGAGTGAGACCACGGCAGCAAAGAGCTCCTCGTAGAGCCCCGAGGCCATTCCCTCCACACACTCCACTCCCGTCATCTTGGGCCCTGGCACAGCGGGAGGGAAGAGCAGGCACACACATTTATTTCCAGCCAAGTTCAGCCTGCTCAGAGCTGAGGTGGGGCCTGGGATTCCCTGGATTCAGTGCAGGAGAGCCCACACGGCTCCACAGCATCGCCCCTGCACATCCCACTCCCCCCGCCTGCCTTCGGCTCCTCTCCTGCCTCACGAGGATTTAAGGAATACAGCTATTGCCATGACAAAGGCCACTTCCTCAGGCTCTCACTTTTATCAGGAGAACTTGCTGGGCCCAGCTGGAATTCTGCTGCTGCTGAGCATCATGGAATCATCAAGGTTGGAAAAGACCTCCAGGATCATCAAGTCCAACCTTCAAGGAGTGTGGGAAGGCTGACCTGAAACCCAGGCAGTATCTCACCCTCCCACCTTGCACATGCTGGATCTGCCTCCATGAATTAGATCCGTACATTAATTTAAGGTTTGTAGTGGCTCAGCAGCACAATCCCTGATCCAGATCTCCTTGCAGGACACAACACCAGCTCAGCTCCATTCGTGGAGTTTGGGGTTTTTTCCCCATTTTTCTAGCAGAGCTCTCACAGTGTTTAAGCCACATCACTTATCCAAATTCACCTGACTTCATGTGTCCCTAAGGAGAGTCAGGCAGGGGCAGCTGCAGAGCTGAGGGCAGCGACGTGACACAGCCCAGTTAATGATTTTATTAACAACCTAATTGGGCCAGAAGAACAGGACACGTTGCCTCACCATTCCCTCTCCTACAGAAATAAAGGAAAAAGGGATGGGGCATCCCAGTACCTGGCGGGCTCTCCTCTGCTGGGGGCCGGCCCCGGGCTGTCACCTGCGCCAGGATGTGCCTCAGGTGGTGCTTGAAGACGGCGGTGCCGAGCTCCTCCACGTCGCAGCCCAGCACCTCGGCAGCGCGGCTGGCGCTCTCGAACCTCAGGAACTGCTTCCTGCCAACTGGGGAGGGGGCACGGGGGGCTCAGCCACGGCCAGCTCTGCCTCAGCATCACCAAAAACCTCCCACCCCCTCCCTCGTGCTGCCCCAAAATCAAAATGATCCGAGGCAAGTCGGGGACCAGGTGAACTACATGACGGAGCAAAGCAGCAGATGTGTTGATGGGAGTTGATGGGAGCTGATGGGAGTTGATGGGAGTTGATGGGATTACAAACCAATCCCTCGAAATCCGGGATCACCTTTCAGGGTCCCAGCAGTGTTTGCTGTCCCTCCAGCCGGCAGCAGAGGTTCCTCCCCACGAGCAGAGCTCTGCACATCGCTCACACCCGGTGATAATGATTCCAGCTTAATGATTAAAATCAATAGGGAAGTAATCTGCAGGATTAATCCTTTTACAGATCCAGGGCAGAAAGGTGTCGTGGAGGCAGCCGGGCAGCACAGCTCAGGAACACGGGGGATGAGCACAAATGGCAGCAGCCAAAGTCACCCAGAGACCTCAGGGTGGCACTTTTGGGTGCTCGGGGGGTGATGAGGAGCTCAGGGGGCTCACAGCTAAAATGGGCCCTTAAAACACAGCTGGTGGCTGGTGGTGGGGAGAGGGTGTGGGATGGAGAGAGAGAGGTGGTCACATCCTGGGCAACTCCATGGGGGACCCACTCCTGGCCGAGGGGATGCACAAAGCAGGGCTCGATGCCTGGGGGTGGTTCACAGCACACCCACAAGAGTCAGCCGCCCTCTCCCTTCCCCTTTGATCCTTTCCCAGTATTTCCTATGCTGACTGAAGGACTCCAACATCAAGGGCTGTGCTGGAGCAGGCGGAGGAATTGCCTCAACGCTCCAGGCTTTGATTTATTCTGTTCCCACTTGTTCTTGTCTGAGCTGGCTGGACAGACACTGATTCCTGTCAGACACAAAAGCTCTGCCTGCCAGGGAGTGGAGGGGTTGGGGGGCCAGGGCTGCACAGACCTGGCTGGCATCCCATACTGCCCATTCCAGTATCCCACACTGCCCACTGCAGCAGCCCTGGGACAAACCAGGGGGTCCACTCAGCCCTGGGCATCCCCAGGCACCATTTCACCCTGCATAAACTACAACGAGCAGCAGCTCCACGTGGCCCTCCTGGGTGTGATGTGACCATGGAAAATTCACTGACTTTAACCTGAAAGGAATTACTTTGGCCCAGGTAATATTTAAGAGAAGCAGAAGGAAAACACAGGGACAGCTCAGCCTCTCCTTCTACAGCCCCAGCCCTTCTCCAAACCACTCAATGCCCAATTTCCTGGGTCAGAAACAGGGATGCTCCTTTTCCTGCCTTCCAGGACATGATGCCACAGGCGTGGGTCTGTGCAGGAGCTCCTGGGCAACAGCAGCCCCCACGTACCAGCAGCCTGAGCACTCACCCCGGCCTATTGCAGGTGGTCTCACTGACCCCAAAATTGGCCCCTGGCTGTCTGGGTACTCCCATCCCTCCTGCTGCCCTGGTGCCCCTGACCTCTGCATGGTTTTAGGCAGCTCAATGTCCTCCAGCAGGTTCCAGCCCTCCTGCCCTGTGGTTTTCCTCCATCCAGAGGGGTTCAGGAGGTTGGGTTTGCAGCAGCCTCGCTGTGCCATGGGGTTTGCAGTGACTCCTGACCACGACTGACTCCTGACACACCTGTGGCAGCACCAGGAGGGCTGGAATCGCGGCCACCTCCGTTACAGGTGCGTGGTGGGAAGCCCCCAGGGAGCTGGGAGCCACAATGGTTTATTCTGATATCAGCCAGCAAAAGGACAGCGTGGGAGCGAGCGGAACGCCAGCCCCGCTGCGCCCCAAACCTCCCTCCCGCTTACAGAGGCAGCAAATAAATGAAAACAGGGGATTTTCTGCAGCCCACAAAGGGACTGGAGCACTCAGGTGAATGGTGCCCGGGGTGCCCCGCTGGCCTCCAGCTGCCAGGCTGCTTTCCCACTGAAAGAGCTGCTCTAATACGTTTCAAAGGCAGCGGGGAGGGCTGACACCGGGATGGAGCAGAACGAGCTTTTGAAATTCAACCTTTTCTTCTCAGTGTTTTTGTAGCTGCAAATGCATTTCCCACCCCCAGCCAGGGAGAGGTGGTGCTGTTCCCTCCCGGTTTATTCCCGCACATACTGGACGGGTGAGGAGAGAAGGGAAAAAGGTGCCTTTAGCCCACTCTGGGGCCCGTTTAACACGTGCCGGGGCCGTGGCTGTGGATGGGGATGGAGGAGGCGCCCGGCTGAGCTCCTGAATGCCCTGGAAAACGAGTGCCGAGGCTCCCTTCGGCAAGATTTCAAGGAGAGGATTTGGAATACACAACATCAAAGGGCATGAAAGGGGAAGGGAAGAGATGGCTATCGGGAGACAGGTTTAACCACATTAAAAGAGTCGTCGCCCCCACTGAGACTTTTGCTCCATCCGGCTTTGATCCATTTTTTATCCATATTTCCTTTCATTCCTCCCCTTTTGTTGACACACGGTGGGGGAATCAATACCAGAGTGAGTGACACTGAGACATGCTCTGCTTGTTAATCCCACACCCGAGCGCGCTCGGAGCCGCAGCCCTGCCTGGATCCGCTACTCCCATTCCTGTCCCTGCTGCAAGAATTGAGCAGGATTTGTTGGATCCAGCACTCGATTCCCTCCCAGATTGATTTACAGAGGGCTGAGGACAGGATGTGCAGGAAGTCTGAGCAAAGAAAAGCTCCCTGCGATCATTCCTCCACCTGCCCTTGAGCTGGGCACTCCCAAAACGAGACACCTCTCCAAAATCTGCTCTCCTGAAAACTCACAGGGCAGAAGGACTTCCAAATTTTTTTGGCCAAGAGCCTTCTGACACTCATCGGCCTGCGCCCACAGGGTCATCTATAAAAGCTGGAAGGGCATTAAGGTAGATGGAGATGAGGAAAGAGAACACCAGAAAGAAGGCGAAAAGAGAACTCACTGTAAGTCATGACAGCATCTATCCTTTTAAAATAATTAATAAATGATTAATGGCATAAATTACCATAAGATGTGTTATGACATGCTGCAGAGACGTTTATAAATGTCTATGGCTTGGTTTATGGCAGCCTTTGTGCAGCCCTCATAAATTGAAGTGTGTAAATCAATGTGGCTGCCTCCAAAATGGGTTAGAGCACGTCCTAAAATAATTTGCAAGGGATAAGGCAATTTCTGCTCGCCCGTATTAACAAAGTCTCTATAAATACAATCTTCATCCAGACTCAGCCTGTTATAATTCAGTTACTGTGGTAGACACTCAAGAGATGATAGCATTAGTGCTACCTGAAGCTGTCCCTTCGTGGTGTCATTGGGGACAACGTGCCAATGAAGGAGTCACCCACAGGTTCTTCCTAAGGAGCTGGCATGAGGTGACACCCAGCAGCCCCTGCCCCGTCCACATGTGGCAAGGACAAACCTGCTCCAGAAGTCCCCACAGGGCAGGACACCAACACCCCCCATCCCACCGTGGAGGAAGAGCAATGAAAAGCTTGGAGCCCCCACAGATGAACAGCCTCAGGATGAGCATCATCCCCGCACACCTCCCCATTCCCTGCATCCCAAAAACCCCTGGTCCCCGCTAGGACACGCTCCCTGCCCGCTCCAAGCACAGAAACAAGGTGTGAGGGAAGCAGAGGCAGGAGCCCCCGTACCTTTGCAGGCTCCAGCAGCTCCCAGGTGGTAGATTCCGGCCAGGATGCGCCACACGGCCGCCTGCTCCTCTGCGGTGATGCCCAGCGTGCCCATGGCAGCCCGGAGCTGGGAGAAGGCCACCGAGGCTCTCTGCTTGTCCTCGGGCTGCAGGGGGAGAGAGCCAGGGGATGTCACTGTGCTGGGCACTGTGCCCGACAGAAGGGAGAGCGAAACCATCAGGACAGCAAGGAAAGACAGCAAGGGGTTCTCGGAAAATTTGGACAAAGTGGAGAAGCCGCTGGCAGGTTCCTCGGGTGCCTGGTGTTAGGAGCAAGCTGGGTACACCACCTCATCGGACAAGGACATGTAATTCCCGCTTCAGGAGTGTCTACAGAGCAGCAGCTGGAGATGGATGCTTTATATCGTGGAATCACCAAATGGTTTGGGTTGGAAGGGACCTTAAAGCTCATGTCATTCCAAGCCCCTGCCATGGCAGGGACACCTTCCACAGCCCAGGTTGCCCATCCAGCCCCATCCCCTCACTCCTCACCAAACACACCTGCCCAGAGCTGAGCAGCTCCCGGCCACCAGCAGGGCCTCACCTGCCACCTTCCACCACAGACAGCCCCTCCTGCAGTCCCTGAGCTGGGGCTGCTCCGTGGGGCCAGGAGCCACTGGCTCCAGCGGGCAGCATCCCTCCTTGGCAAGGACTGGGGAAAACCATCCGTGCTGGGATGGCAAATCCCCAGCAATCAGAGTTGTGAAAGGAGGGGAAAACCCCATCTCTGAACGCAAGCCTGCTGCATCAGCAGGGTGAGGACTTCGCTGTGCCCTCCCTGGAGCTGCTGCTCCAGCAGGAGATTCCTTTGGCTGCCGAGGCGGAGCAGGAGCTCCCTAATGAAGATGGAATATTGGATTCATCAATAGATGATGTAACTGCAAATTGCTGCGATTCATCCCCGCGCTTTGGCTCGTGGACAATCTGCTGGGGCTCTGCAAACAGCTCAGACTAATGAGGGGCTGGGGCTGGGAATCAGCTGTGGAGCTTTAACCCCTAAAATTCACCTTCTGGGCTGCCCAAAAGGATGCTCTTGCCGCTGGGAGTTGCTGCTGCAGGGGAACATTGGGTGTAGGTGACCCTGGAGCAGCAGGATGTGTTCCCAGGGTGGCTGTGGCATGTGGAAAAACCCAAGCAGAGATCCCAGGCAGGGCAGCCCCAGTCCCAGCAGCTCCCCTGTGGCTGTCAGAGGGGTGCTGGGGGCTGTTCAGGCAGCCCCTTCCTCACATCTCAACATTCCCTCCTTCCCCTCCATGCTCCCAGCACAATGGCATCATCACGAGTCACCCACCCAGCAGCCAGGGACTCCTCTAACTGGGGGTGACAAAGGGGGTGCCCTGCAGCAACCCACGGCAGAGGGGCACAAGACTCCAGCATTTCCCTCTCCCTACCTTTGTGAACGGTTTGATCCCAAAGGAATTGCTCTCAGCCACCTGGTGCAGGTGCAGCATCGTCCTGGGAGTAGGCACAGAAAAAGAGAGTCAAGCTCCCCCCTTGCCTGCCCCCAGCACCCCCAGCCCCCTTTACAGCACCATCGGAGGGACCTGGATGGGACAGGCCACGACAGCACTGCCCCGTGCAGGGACATGAGCTGGCACACCAGGAGCCTTCACTGGGGACACAGCTTGGGTGGAACCAGAAGTGAGAGGGAAAGGGACCTCGATCCCATTTATCACCCCAATTTCAGCTTTAGTGGAGGGGCAAAAAAGCACCAGGAAACACCTCCCTTTCACAGAAAATCTCTCTGTGTGCAGCAAGATCCCTGCAGCCCCACTAATGCAATTGCTCTCACAATCTCTCATCAGGGGGGTCTCAAAACCATTGATGGAGGGAATTTGGGTATAAAGGGGGAATCCCAGGACAGCCCAGGGCTGTGGGAGCCTCACACCCACCTCTCTGCCACATCCAGCCCCGCCAGCAGCAGAGGGAAGATGTTGAAGCTGCTCTCTCCGTCGGGCTGCTGGGCAATGCGGGCCCTCTCCAGCAGCAAGGTCTGGGGAGGGAAAAGGGGACAGGGAGATGAGGAGATGCTCCTGGGACCTGCCAGGGAGGGGCTGGATCTCTCCTTGCAGGGACTCAGCTGGATTTGGGGGCTGTGCAAGCAGGAGCTGAATCATGCCCCAGGCACCAAGGGGCAACGCTTCAGTGCATGAGAGCAACACCCATGGTCCCTCTGAGTTTCCAGAGGTCTGGGCAGTGCCGCGGCCCCAGGAAGATGCTGCAGGATCGGGGTAAGTCATTGCCTGGGCTTAAGATAAGCCCAGCTCAGCTCCAGCCTTGCCGAAGGTGTTCAGTACCAGCACTGGGGCCAGGAATGAGTCTCTGCAGAGCTGGGGGTCCCCATCCCAGACTGTCCCATGGACATCCCAGGATGGTTCCAGTGGTACTAATGGGGACATCCCCACTCCTGCACAAGGACAGCTCTCCCGGGCCACTGGCTCCCTGCGGGTGCCCAGGGCAGAGCAGGGACAGCAGTGGGAAGCCCTGGTGCTCCCCAGGAGCAGACAAGGCTCCAGCCCTCTCCTCCCTCAGACAAGGCCCAGAGGCACGGGCAGCTCTGATTAAAGAGCCTTTGATAAGAGCCCTGACGGTGATAAAAGCCCTCTGAGGCTCAGCTCCAGGCGGCCGTGAGGTGCTGCTAATGAAACGCTGAATTATACATTTCCTCATCAACATTTCATCTCAGCATTGCCCCGAGCTCCCTGCCAGGGATGGGGACAGGCTGGGGGACCCCGCCACGCTGCTGACAGAGCTTCTGCTCAGGGGCCATTTGGTCACCTCTGGTTTAGGAGCAGGGTGGGGAGCAGGGAGGGGAGCAGGGAGCAGAGCGTCGCTCCTCATGCCCAGCCTGGCTGGGAAGTGCAGCACAGGCGTGGCTCATCCCCACCCCAAGGACCCCCATTTTCAGCCACAGCCCTCCCATCCCACCAGGTGACAGGTACCTGGAGGTGTGCAGCAGTGACCTGGCCGGTGGCACTGAAATCCAGCGACAGGACCATGGAGAAGCGCGTGGAGCTGCTGCTGTGGCTGGTGGTCACCGAGCCAAAGGCTCCCAGGACTGTGAACATCGCCTGGATCTTCTCCACTGCAAAACCACCACCAGAGCCCCCTCAACCCCCCTGCAGCTCTGGAGGAGTCATCTCCTCCTGCCTCACCTCTGCCTGCTCCTCCCAGGGTCTGTCCCAGCACTGGGGAACTGGCCAGGCATGGGGCCAACATCCCACACCGGCTGTACGCTGACAGGAAGGGGATGTGCCAGCCTGCCCAGCCTGCCCACTCTGTTCCAGGCCACCCCTCAGTCCTTTGCGAGAGCACGGTGTACCCAAGAGAGCTCCAAAATCCAGCCACGCCCTCTGAAGCCACTGCCTGCTGAGCAACGCTCCCTCCTGCATCACCAGTAACCCGAGCAGGTGGGAAAGCACTGCCCCAAGCACCGGAGTCATTCGAGTAATTCCCTCCTGCTGCTCACGCCGGTGTTTGTCAAAACAGCAAATCTGTTGAGTCTGGGACGGGGACAGTGGCAGTCGTGGCCACACCGGCTGCTTAGGAGCCACCGCAGGGGAAACAAATCAGGCCATGATTGGTGTGGTTTTTGTGCCCCCAGCCTGCCCCCTCCATGTGCTGCCTCTGCCCAGCATCCAGTGCCATCCCTGCCCATACCTGAGACCCTGCCCCTACCTGAGACCCTGCCCCTACCTGAGACCCTGCCGTCCAGGCTGCCCGCTGTGCCCACCAAGTACTCCAGGGCACTCTGGCAGCACCGGGTCCTGCCGGCCCCGCTGTGCCCCAGGGGGACGATGGCCTGGTCCTGCCGCTGCATCAGCAGGTTCCTGTAGGCTCGGTGTGCCAGTGAGCAGATGTGCGGGGGAAGGTTGTCCCGCTTGCCCCTGGGAACCTGCAGGCAGGGAGAGAGTGGCAGAGCACATCCCAAACAGGAGAAAATCCTGAAAGCATTCACACCTCAGGGTGCAGAACCCCCGAGACTGTGTCCTCAGAGCACCCCCAGCCCCAAGACCAAGCACCCTCAGAGCATTCCTGGCCATCAGTATCTTCAGAGCATCCTCCTCCCAGAACATCCCCGGTCCTGAGTGTCCCCAGAGCATTCCCAAGTCCCAAACGTCCTTAGAGCATCCCAAATCCCAAACGTCCCCAGAGCAACCCGGGTCCCGAGTGTCCCAGAGCAACCACAGTCCTGAACGTCCCCTGAGCGTCCCCGGTCCCGAACGTCCCCTGAGCATCCCCGGTCCCGAACGTCCCCTGAGCATCCCCGGTCCTGAACGTCCCCTGAGCATCCCCGGTCCCGAACGTCCCCTGAGCATCCCCGGTCCTGAACGTCCCCTGAGCATCTCCGGTCCTGAATGTCCCCTGAGCATCTCCGGTCCTGAATGTCCCCTGAGCATCCCCGGTCCCGAACGTCCCCTGAGCATCCCCGGTCCTGAACGTCCCCTGAGCATCCCCGGTCCTGAACGTCCCCAGAGCATCCCCGGCCCCGGCTGTCCCCGCACTGTGACGGTCTCACGGTGCCATCTGCCGGCCCCGCCGCGCCCGGCGCCCTCCGCCACTGTCCCCAGGGGGGTTGGTGGCCTCTTCCCACGGGAGATCCCGCCGCCCCAGGTCCCCTCTCTCACCTTCGCGGCACTGCCGGCGGGCGCGGGGCCGGTGGCGATGGCCACCAGGCTGGGCCCCGCGTAGGTGCAGGGCAGGCGGGCGCGGAAGCGCTGCCGCAGCGTGTTCATGACGCTGCACTCGTTGAGGCTGATGAGCGCCGCCAGATCCTCGGCCTGGTCCAGGCTGGGGGGGTTGGTCTGCGGGACGAGAGGCAGAGACCCCTCGAGCTCTGCTGTCACGGCAGGGCTGTGCCAGCCCCGCTGGCACCGCGACACCTCGGGCACAGCCAGAAGCAGAAGCATCATTGTGCCCAGGCACTGTCCTGCACCGGGACTCTCGTCCCTGCACCAGCCCAGGCTGGGGAGGGGGCTCACCCTCTGCACGCTGTCCTCGTCCACCTCGGTGACAGTGCCGTCCTCGTCCCGGCGCACTCTCACCCTCCCCACCGGCAGCTCTGGTGTCCCCACGTCTGGCTTCAGCTGTGTGGCTGAACGAGAGGCTGGTGAGCATCCCTGGAGTGGGGCAGCCCAGGGCAGAGCTGGCTGTGGCGTGGGGAGAGGCCAAGGGGCCAAATCCAACCCCGGCCCCAGCGGGGCACAGCCGGGCACGGCACCCGGAAGCCTGCCCTGCTCCCGACACGTCTCATCCCCGGCGCTGGAAAGCCAGGGCAGAGGGAGGAGAGTTACCGAGCGTGAACCCGTCCTGCTGGAGCAGCCAGACCTTCTCTGCTTCGTACCAAACGTCTTTCGGAGCCTGCAGGGAGGAGAGAGGGGAATTGGGCAGGAGCAGGAGGAAAACTGAGCTGAACAAAATTGCCTTTGCCCCACGGACAGGGACAATTCCACACTCCTGCCCCTCTGCTGCCCATCCAGGCCCGGGGCCACCTTCCTGCCAGGCCCAGCCCAGCCCAGGGGAACGGGAAGAGCTGCATGAAACCAGAAAACTTCATCAGGGCCCCAAAACCCCAGATAACACCCCGACACATTACCTGGTCCTTGTCCGTGCTCTCGCCTGATGCCTCTTTATCCTGGTCCTTTTCCGTGTTCTTGCTCATCTCTTTGCTCTTTCCCAATGTTTCTTTAGCCTGGTCCTTGTCTGTGCTCTTGCCAATCCCTTTGCTCTCCTTCAGCATCTCTTTACCCTTTCCCAGCTCCTCCTTCACCTTCCCCACCTCTTTTCCCACATCTGTGGACTTCTCTTGGATTCCTCCTGGCTCCCCCTTGAGCCCCTCTGACTTGCTTGTGGTTTTTTCAGGCTTTTTGATCTCCCTTGGCTCCTTCTTGCCACCTCCAACATCTTTCTTCATCTTCTCTGGCTCTTTCCTGGCTGACAACAGCTCCCTCTGGGCTTTCACCTTGGCTGGGGGCTCCTCGTGCCTCGGGGGCGTCCCCTTCTCCTTCTTGGTGCTCTTGGGGACTGTCCCCTTGAGCGTGTCCCCTTCCTTCACTGGGACTTTGTTGCCACGCTGGGAGCCCTGGCTGGATGCAGGGGCTGGAGCTGGGGGGCTGCCCCCCAGGCAAGGGTCTTTAGGGGTCTTCCCAGGGCAGAATGGCTTTCCCACCTTGGGAGCCCCTGGACGAGGGGTCTCTGATGGTTTGGAGGAAGCCTCTGCTGTTTTGGGAGATGTTTCTGCTGGTTTTGAGGACGTCTCTGCTGGTTTGCAGGGGTTCTCTGCTCTTTTTGGGGGTGCCTCCACCAGTTTGGGAGCAGGTGCTGCTGTTTTGAGGGATGTTTCTGCTTTTTTGGGGGGTGTCTCTGCTGGTTTTCGGGGGGTCTCTGCTCTTTTTGGGGGTGTCTCTGCTGGTTTGGGGGCAGGCACTGCTGGGCCAGGTGCAGGGGCAGGGTTTTTGCTGAGGATGGTCCCCGGCACAGCCTTCTCAGGGGGCAGCTCCTTGTGGGGGGGGGGCTGTGACCCCCTTGCCCCCCTGCCCCTCAGCCTTCAGCCCGTTCCGCAGTGACCCCTCGCTGGCCCCCCCTCCTCGGGCAGCGGGGCCGTCCCCGGCTCGGGCCTCGCCGTCCCTCCCCACGGGCTGCCAAGCAAAGGAGAGGAGCCGGCTGTGACACCTGGGGACACCCGGGCACATCCAGCCCCCCGGTGCTGCGTGGGGTCCCTCAGTGCTCACCTCCTCCTTGGTGCCCACCCTGCTCTCCTTCCTCCGCCGCGCCGCCTTGGCCTCCTGCTCGGTCTCCCGCACGAGCTGCTTGATGAACCCCCCTGGGATGACCGACAGGAGCAGGGGGGGTGCAGACGGGGGCGGCCCCCGGTCCTCGTCACGGATCTGTTTGTGGGAGCAGAGGTGGGTCACAGGGCAGGCACAGAGACAGGAGCCAGCACATCCCGTTAGTGGCAGCAGCACCCTGCTCAGGCTGAGGCACTGCCCAGGCTCCCACCGAGGCCACGGAGCACCCGTGGGCACCACGCTGGGTCAGGGATGCTGTGGGAGCAGAAGAACTGAGAAGAAAAGCCCAGAGAGAAGTGCCCAGGTTGGTGCAGCCCCTGAAGGCTGGCACAGCAGGAGCCCACGAGTGCTGCCAGCTCTGCTCTGTGCCAGCAGCCCCGGCACGGCCACAGGAGGAACCATCCTGGCTGCAGCCAGGCAAGAAGCAGCTCCAGCATCACCGCAGCCACATGCAGCCCCGCAGGTCCCTCCAAGCCAGGCTCCAGGCCAAAACCAGCCCCACTTCCTGCAGCTTTCCCAGCAGCAGCACCAGCATCAAACCCTGCAGCCGCCTGCCAGGCTCACCCAGGCAGGCAAAAATCACTCAAACCAGAACACTGAGGCTGTGAAGGAGCCCAGAGCCTGGGGGTCAGAGCACAAGGGAGTGCACAGGGATCTGTGGGGATGCGACCCCGGGGGCTGCTGCAGTGACACCCCCCCAGCACTGAGCCCCCGGGCAGCCCGAGCACCCAGCCCCGAAACACCACCAGTGCCAGCCTGGACCGAGACTTCCCTTCTGCTCCCAGAGCGCGAGGCGCGAGGAGATGGCCATGGTGGCGGCGAGGCAGGACGGTGCTGTGCGGAGACACGTGGGGACACACCGCGCAGAGAGAGAGGAGAGAGTTAGCCAGGGGCTGCCGCTGGCCCCAGAGCTGTGCCACGCCGGCAGCACCGTGACCTTGCCGGGCATTGCCCACCTGAGCTCGCGGCACGGCAGGGGACGGGGTGGTGTGGCAGTGTTAGGGGGGACACGGCCACCAGCGGCCACCTCCAGCCCTGGCAGCGATCAGGCAGCGTGGCGAGGTGGTGGCACACAGGGTTGGTGGCACGGGGGTGATGGTGGGACCCCACGGCCCCAGGCTGGGTGGCCGCAGGAGCCCGTCCGTGCCCCACTTGGGGCTGACCCCGGCTTCACCTGTCGGGATCATTCATGCACCGAGCGCGTCGGGGCTCGCCCGGCCCTGCTGCGCTCCCCGGCAGCCGCATCTCCTTGTACAGTAAAGGGCAGGAGCGCGGGAGCGGCCAGGAGCGGGCTGGGGAATGTCACTTGCCTTCCCGGGCGGCTGCCCCGAGCGCCACGTGGCCTCAGGGACCGGCGCTGCCCCCGCGCTGTCCCCCCGGCCGGGCTCCCCGGCCCCGGCAGAACTGGCCCCGATGGCACCGCAGAGCCCGGAGGGGGGGAGCGACAGGGCATTGTCACCCCCCGGCCGGAGCGGGACCCTCCGTCCTGCCCGGCACACGGGGAAACTGAGGCACGGAGGGGACGTGCCTTGACCAAGCACCCAGGATGGCACCGGGGGGCCCCGGGACCACCAACACCAGCACTGCGCTCCCTTCGCTCAGGATGCAGCCCCAGCTGGGCCGCGGGCGCTTGGGTCTGGTCCTTATTTGGGACCCGCTGCCACCCTGGTGCGTGCCAGGAGCCGAGGCCATTGAGGGGTCCCCCAGCCACCACCCTGCACAGGGCAGGGAGCACCGTCCCCGTCCCCAGCCCCGCTCCCATCGCTGCCCTGCCGTGCTCCTTTCCGCAGCACAGCCGCCCTCGGAGCCGGGGCTTGCCTCTATCGCCATCCATTCCCAACTAAAAATAACCCTCCCGGCCCAGGGGCACCGACCGGACCCCGACCCCCACCCAGAGCCCTCCCCCGAGCGCCGGTACCTGGTGGGGGCGGTGGGAGCAGGGAGCTGATGTCCCACACCAGCACCGGGCTCCGCGGGACCCCGGCGAGCCGAGAGCGGCGGCGGCGGCAGCGCGGGGAGCGCCGAGAGGGTCAGCAGCCGCCTCCCCCCGCCCCCGCCGCGGTGGCAGCTGAGGTGACACATGTCACTGCTAAAAATACCCGCGGCGGTGGCACCGGGGCCTCGGCTGGGGAGAGGCACCGCGGGGCCCTCCTGTTCCTTGGCCTCTGCACCGGCTGGGACACGCGTGTCACCTGTGCTCTCCTCAGCACACGTGTGTCACCCGTGCCCCCACACACACACACTGTTTGTGTGTGCCCCCCCCCCCCCCCCCGGTGCACACCACTGCACCCCAAAGAAACGGGGCAACCGCTCTGGTTTGGTGTGAGCCCATCCAGGGCACTCTGGTGCTGCCCGAGGGGACACTCTGTGCTGGGAGCCCAGCACGGGGCTCCCCAGAGCACCCCAGTTCCCCCCGCCCTGAGATGGGGCCGAGCTGGAGAAGGACCTGAGAACAGAGCTCAAAATAGCCCCTGGCACCAACACCAGCGTGGTCAGCACCCGGCCAGGGCAGGTGGGAGGGGAGCAGCAGAGTGGACACGTGGTGACCACACGGGGTAAAGGGTGACCCCCCGGGCCCAGCAGGACCTGTGTCCCACATGCCCCAGCAGCCGACAGCCAGCCAGTCAGGGTACAGGTCACCAGCTCAGGCCAAGCTGAGCTGCAAAGGTGCAATGTCCCCACCTCGGCTGCTCCACATCTGACACACCCAGGGCATCAACACCCACAGCCAGAACAGCTCTGGAGTAAGAAAGGAAATGGGATTGTCACTGTGGAGTCACCTGGCAGGAGTCTGAGGGTTGGCCCAAGCATCTCACCAACCCCAATTCCACCCGGGACAGCACAAGGACACGCACTTTCTATGATCCTTCCCAGGTGGCACTGCAGAAAGCCACCCTTGGTCACCTATCACACAACTCCAGGCCCTCCTGGCACAGCCAGCACCGCCGCAGCCGCAGGACACGGCCGGTGTGTCCCTCGGAAAAACCAGGACAAACGCAGTGCACAGGGCTGGGGGAGTGAAGGGACTTACCTGGCAGTGGGGCAATGGGGCGTGGGCTCCATCCAGCTGTGCCCTGCAGGCAGCTGCTCAGCCCAGTACAGCCCAGTACAGCCCAGTACGGCCCAGTACAGCCTCATGGCCGGAGCAGCAAGGGACAGGTGACACGGAAAGAACGAGGCGCCGGCACACACGCAAAGGACGGTTTTTATTGGGGTCTGGTCGTAGGAGAGCAGTTGTACTGACCAACACACAGAAGCAGCTTAGCTGTGCCAAAATAATCCGTTAAAAAAATACTGGCGGCAAGAACCGAGGGTGGCACACCCGCCACGACGGGGCTGTAAACTCCGGGACAGTCCGTGAGGAGCGAGGCCACAGCTCACAGGCACCGGGACCCTCCTCCCCACAATAAATATGGAAAGAGCCAAGTACATAAAACAAGGAATGATCTCATCGATACAATATCTAAAGTTATTTACAGATCCTGGCTTTGCTTACCATTCATTACACATTTTGGACAGGTTCTCTTTTCGATCGTTTCCTTCATCACGAGTAGCTGTTCGTGTGAATCTGCTCCTTTTTGTTTTGAAGGACCTAGTGAGGCACTGGGAGTGCTCACAAATCCCCTCTCCGAGGATGTTCCTGCTTTATTCTGTTTTTCACACGCATTTTTTGTGCCATCTCGCCCACATCTACTGTCTGGGAGCAGGCAGAAGATGCCTGCTACCAACAGGAAAGCCTCTTCCCAGCCCATACCTCACCCCATCTCCTTTTCCAGCCTGGAAACACATCGTGTCACACAAACCCAGACCAGACCTGGCCCTGGACAAAGCCACCTTCCTGCACCTGGCCCCAGGTTCTCTGCCAAAGCCCCACCTGGACACACCCCAGGCCAGCAGCTTCAGCACTGTCCCCACCAGGGCACCTTTGCAGGGGTGACATTAAAGAGCCACAATGCCACCAGCACAGTCTCACCCACCACCAGCTCCCCCCTCCCTTCCAGGAACACCTCAGGCTACAGCTCACCCCAAAATCCAATGGGATCAGAGGGGGAAACGGGAAAGAAGGCAGAGACTGCTCCAGAGTGAGCACAGCAGAGATCCCTCCCTGCCCCAGGCAGCTCCTCAGCAAGGAGAGAACTTCAGCAGCAGGAAAATGCCACATTTAACCCCGGAAAAGCCACGGGGATCAGCCCTGACCAGAACACACCTCCAGCCCCACCACGGCAGAAATTCAGAGCAGGTGGAAATTCAAGAGCACACGACGTTCCACCTCAAGTATTCCTCAAACTCACAGGCCATGCTCGCAACTGGAACTATTTTTAGGAACTGATAAATTTAGGGCTATTTCTGTACTTCACTGGGGATGGGGGTGCCGGGGTTGACTCTGCAGATGTGCCCAGATGTGCCCAGCAGAAGCAGCTCCTGGAGCAGTGGCACCACAGGGGGGTCCTGCCTGGGGGTCACCCTCCCCACACCCCCGAGGGACAGTCCCTGCAGGGTCCCGGGGCAGCCACTCCCCTCCTGGGATGTGACACGAAGCAGGGTCCTGCCCTGGCCCTGGCTATGGGACAGGCACTGCTCCTGCCTCAGGATCCTGTTTTTTAGGATCACTGATCCCCCTCAAACACCAAACCCAGCCCCAGTAAGAATGTTTTGGGTCCAGGCTCTCCCTCCGCTCACTCCTTCCCCTCGGAATGATGGAGCTCTGCAATTCCCTGATGGCTGAGCTGGATCAAACACCAAGGTGACTCCTTGCTCCTAATTAGGTCATTAGTTCTCATTAACTCAGCACAGACTCCTGTGAATAAAACGCTTGCTCTGGGAATGCTGAGGGATAAAGGGGAAATTCGGAAATACCACATTGAGGGGTGGATTTGCAGGAGCTTCCCAGGTGTTTTTGCATTCAGGAGCTACCTGAGATGGTCCTGACAGAGCCTGGAGTCCCTGTGCTGGGAGAGAAGGGCTGCACAGCCTCAGGGAATCTATCCCCACTTTGTCATGAAAAACAGAATAAAGCTGGCTGATCCTGCTTGAAAGGAGCTGCCACTTCCATACACATATGGAGCAGAAATTCTGTGGAATGTCAGAAGTTGGAGAAACATGTATTTAATAAATAATATAAAATGCTTTTTCTGTTAAAATAGAATTCTCAGGTTTATACCTACAGAGCATAGCAACCTTTACATAAACAAAATAAAGCTGAGTCTGTGATGATTAGTTTAACACAAAATAAAAATACAATTTAACAACAGTATTAAAACAGCCAATGTTCCATCCACACAATATGTACACCATGGAATAGAAACTAACAGGAAACAAAAGTAGATTATCTTGAAACTCCTCAGACATTTGGATATACATATCTTCTCTGTATATTTTAGATATCTTCCTTTTTTTTTTTTTACAATATTAAAATTAATACTATGCTTTGTCAAAATACGCTTTTCAGATTTTTTTTTTTCTCTTTAATTCGTAGAACTGACTCATTCCTTTCATTAATCAACTCAACTAGAATTATTTACTGTCTACTGTACACTTCAAACAGTCCTTCCTCCAGGGATATTTCAGGTGCAAACACCTCAGAGGCAGAGGAGCTGTGTCACTGCCACGTGCTGGGAGGTGACACCGCCGTGCCAACGGCCACGGGACATGGATATGGACGTGGAATCAAGGAACCTGGTCCTAAAGCTGACCAGCTGCCAGGGAAAGAGCAACTCAGAGCTCCAGGGATTCCACTCCTCATGAGCTGGTTCACTGTAAACCCGAGGGATGACGATGCCGAGTCACCCCAGAACTGGGGCTGGTCCTGCTCAGGGAACATCAACCCTGAGAGCTCCTCTGGCCACCAGCAGTGTCCACTACGGGCAGGAGCACAACCAGAACAAGCCTTTTTTAGCACAAAGCAGCGTTTCCACCTCCTCCACACTGGGCTGCAAACACCTGATATATCTCAAAGCCAAACCCAACCTCACAATTCAATTTCTGGGTTTTCACCCCTTGATGGAAGTGGGAGAGGCAAAACTCCCACTGCGTTTCCAAAAGGGAGGTGCTGAGTCACAGAATCATGGAATATCCTGACCCACAAGGATCATCAGAGTCCAACTCCTGGCCCTGCTCAGGACAGCCCCAAGAAATTGAGGGAAACTCGAATGTGGCTAAGCCCAGGTCTATCCCCGGAGCTGCTCTCCCTACCTGCCAGGCTTCCCTTCCCAGACACACTTCCAGCTATTATTAGCCTATTCCAAGATTTTTTGAAGCCTGCTGGGGGGTGGGGGAACATACCAGGAATGTCAATCCCAGCTGGATCCACTCCAGCATTACACCAGCTTCTCTCACAGCAGCATTTTGGGAAGAATCCGTGAGCCTGCAGCTGAGGCTCTACTGGACCAGGGACAAGAACACAAAAAGCTCAAACACAACTAAGAGGAAGAAGTTTTACACTTGGAGAAGTGGATGGCCAACACTTGGATGAAGGATTGGAAAAAAAAAAACCACAAAAAACACCCCACAGTAAGTGTTTCTTTAACAGGTTTCATGAGTTTGCAACGTAATTACCGAATAAACGAGGGGTTCCTAAACACACAAAGACCCTCCTGCAAATTAACACCACCAGAAATCTTTGTCCAAAACAAAAACTTCAGAGACCCTGCTTCCTACAGCAGGAAGGAGCAGTCTGGGGCAGTATCCCAGATTTTTCTGGTTTGGAGGGAGCAATTCAAGCTCTCCCTCCACACCAGCACATCCAGTCACTTCCACAGAGAGCCCTCGTTTCTTACTGGGATCCCAGCTTCGTTCGGGAGTTTGTCCCTGTGATAACCTCTCCTCTCCTAGCTGCACAGTTGGATACAAGTCAAAAAAATACAGCTACTTTAAACTGCCAATAAATCAGCTGGCTAAAGAAATCCAAATCTTTTCCTGCCTCTCCCATCGGGATGGGGCAGCAAGGACCAGGATAACGAGGGTATTCCGGGGCCATCCCAACTCCATCACATTCCAAAATAGATGTATTACCCTAAGTCAATACACAGCCTTCATTTCATACAAAATCTCTGGGTTTGAGGCACAATTTCCCAGCTGATGACCTGTTCCTCCCTCCCTGACATCGGCACCGGAATCTGCTGACAGGGAGTGAGAGTGAAACCCAGCCATGGAAAATAACTGAAGGAGAAGAATGGAACTGATCAGGGACTAAGAAAGTAAAAACAAGTTACACAAGAACTGTGAGCAGGTTTTTACACCATCTGAGAGAGATTTTTTCTAAATCAAGGAGGAAAATACGAGCATTGCATGGTATTGTAGGGAAAGCTGAACCACAGCCAGCGGGATGGGACATTTTCTATCCCAAACACTTGTTAAATACCACACACAGAATCATGGAATCATTTAGGTAGGAAAAGACCTCCAAGATCATCAAACACAACCTTTGACCAATCACCTCTGACACTGCTCCTTACAGAGGAGCTGAGATGCTCAACAGGAATGACAGAGAGGCTGGTACTCTTTATACAGAATAATTTGGAAAATAAATGGGGGGGAAAAAAAAATCATGGAAAGGAACCACTGACTCACTGGGGGTATTTTCCAGAATGCATTTTCCCTTTGGTGCAGCCCCAGGTGGTCAGTCAAGGTTTGCACAAGCTCTGCAGCAAACCCAGCCCCCATGCAGAAGCAAATAGAGCCACTTTTACTACTTTTCTCCAAGGAACTCTGTGGTGATCTGACAGCCACACACGCTCGACAAACCACGCACAACTTCTGCTCCCACTTACACAGGCACAGCTCCACTGTCTTCAGGGACTGGGAGAGTTGTACCTCTGTAGCTGGGAAGAAAAACCTTCTCTAAGGTGTTCACTGAATTGGACAAAAAGCTAAGTTCAGCCATGACCTCTCTCTTACAAACCACCACAACACCCAGGGCTGGAAGCTGTGTCCCAGCTGGAAGCTGTGGGGCAGCTCGGGATTTTCCTTTCCTTCAGCAAGACCTTCCACCCAACACACCTGATGCCCCAAGCAGAATTACCATAAACCCAGCATTTGATCAGCTCGTTCTGTCAGTTCCACTCTCACTTTTCCCACACTGGTTTCAATGTGGGCAGTTTGAACTCTTCAGAACAGAAAACGAGAGATCTTTTCCCAAGCTGAGCTGTGATATGTGCACGAACCTCCTGGGCCGGGCTCCAGGGGGAACTGGGGATTTCTGGGGATTTCTATGCTATGGGAACACGCCTGTGTACAGCAGAGGAGGATCCCGAGTCCCAGGACTGAGGAGTGATCCGGAATACGTACCGAGGTACCCACACACACCGGAACCCAGCACATGCTCTACAATGCACTGGATTTGAATCATTTCTTTTTAATTTTTTAAAAAGTGCAGTTGACCTGAAATGGAAAAGAACTGTCTTTATGTTCACTGTAAACTTGTCAAAAGGAATCTGCTCTTTAAAAACTGTGCTAAAATAGTCAATTTATACAACAGAGCACTAGATGAAGCTACCATAAATTCCTCTTCACCAAATTATTACTCTATTGTGTCAGTTATAGTACTGCATATACGTAGAAGAAGCAAAACGGTGGTAGCTACTATTAGTGAGTACAACAAACCCAGGGAATAATTCGAGTTCAACGCTCCCATGAAGTAGCAATAACATTTAAACCACAGGACAGTTAGAATTCAGTACTTTGAAGTGCATCAGAGTCACACTGTTGATCATCAGCAGTATGGAGCAAGGTTATCAGAGAGTCAGCAGTAATGGTCGGGAAGGACACGGCAACACGACAGAGTGAGGGGCACCCACCACGGCCAGGCGGCAGCTCCGGCTCCGTCGGTGCCACCGCGGGAGCGTCACCCAGCCAGCAGCACCCGCGCCAGCCCCGGCCCGGGGCCGCCGAGCCAGGGCACGGCAGGGAAAAGCCTCTTCCTTCCATCAGTAGTTCCAGAGGGACGGAGCTCGGCCGGGCCCCGCCGGGGGTGGGGACGCGTGGGAGCAAGGAGCAGCCTCTCCGCTTGGTGACTTCCAGGGGCAGGGTCTCCCCCCCGCCACCCTTGCAGTCTGCACAGCCTCCGGAGACAGAGTCCTGACGTGATCCCACGCTGTAAACATCGAATTCCTCCTCTTGCGAGCACATCCCGCGTCCAGGACTGCACAAAGTCATTCATTCACAAGGATTCTGGGACACTCTGCAGGTTCACCAAGCAGCTCTCCCTGTGGGGACGTGGTCGGTGTCTCCTACAGCCCGTTGCTGTTCCTGTGGCTGAGCGGGGGCTTCGAGAGCTCTACGACTGTGGAGCGGGATTTATTGAGGAACTTTGGAGCCCGGCGCAGCAACCTCTGGGCCTCAGTGAAAGCCTCTGTCAGCTCTTTTTTCCACTGAACAAACTCGGGGTCGCTCTGCAAGAGACACAGAAGCAGTTTGGCACTTCATCCTACGCGGCCAACAGCATCTTCTCGCTCAGACAGCACTTTAGGGAAGTTATTTTAATTTTCCGAAGGAATGAGCAACTTGGGTATTGCCCACGCGCAGCCCTTGGCTTCTCCATCACCCCAACGAAGGCTGGTACAATGTTTTGAGGACTTGAGCACTTCCCCCTTCCACACAGCAGCTCCCCACAGTGACACATGAGCCAACGAGGCCCTTGGAGCACACGGAGTTTGAGCAGTTTGGGAGCTTTTAGCTATTTAATAAACTGAACTCGTTTTGGCCCAAATACCACTGAAATCCATGACAGGAACTGGCACAGCTGCAGGTTTCCTGCTTTCAAAACTCGACTGTGATAAACACTTCAGCTCTGCTTCACCAAGTGCCTTAGTTAACATGCAACAGGATGACCTGAAAAACTTGTCAATTGTTTATCATATGCAAAACAATCTGATCAAGTTATCAAAAAACAAGTCTTACCTCACACTGTAGGACAAACTGTTTTCCTCCTTTAATTCTCAGTAAGATGCATTTCTTATCTTTAATTTGTGTTTCTTCAACAGATACTATTTGTTCCATTGTCAGCAGATTTTGCTGCAGCATGTGCAAAAGAGCAGAGAATTAATTGAAAAAAACCCCACCTGTTGCCCATCAAATAAAGCCACTACCTCATTTTCCTGGACTACCCACATGAATGAAGTTATGAACATTAAGAGTCATTACACAAACATTTATTTCTGAAGGCTGGGTCATCAACTAAAGATAGACAGGAAGGTAAGAGAGATTTACAAGGGGCTTGGTTGCTTCAATAGTGACAACAAAATATCAGCTCTAAAAGCCAGTAATGACAGCACGAAATAAGAATCTACAAATAGGTGTGTCTGCAAACAGAATATTCACTATTTCCCCTCAAGAGCTGCATATAATTTGATACATTTTTCAAGCATTACTGTTATTACAAAAAAAAAAACAAACCAAAAACCAAAGCCAATCTTACTATTTCAAAGAGCTGAAAGGGAATATTTCAGCACTGAACACTGACAAAGAGAACATACACAGCAGTGTGCAGGAAAACTCTCCCTATGGACTGCAGAGGACACAATGTCTTAAATTCCAAACCTTTCCTTAACTTAAATATACAATTTATCTGCCCTGCACATGAGCACAGCTGGGCTACACTACAGCCACTATAGCATTTTCTTGGAAACAAAATGCTATAGCATTTGTCACCTTACCAGTTTGTGTTTTTTTGTATAAATAGTCCAGAGGTCCTAAATGAAAAACAACACCATCAACTACCAAAATCCTTTAAAAACACGACAAAACAGAGCAAACAGGTTTCTCAAGACAACTTTATGTCTCCTCTGTGCAGTGTGAGCTACCCCTTAACTACAGTGAGACTCGAGAGAAGTTACTCAAATCCACTGGGCTTTTAACTCAGAGAAAACTCCTTCCCCAGGAGAACCCCTGGGCACTCCAGGTGTGTCTCACCTCCAGCTGCCTTCCACCACAGCTCCCCAGGGCCCCTCACTCACCCGGGACTCTCCTTCTCCTCGCCACTCCAGCCGGTTGGGGAAGAGGTAAAAGTAACGCCGCTGCCACTGAGTCAGGAAGGGGTTCCCCAGCTTGAGCATGTATCCATGCATGATACAGTCCTTCCCCAGGGCATAATCTAAACCAAGAGGAGACGTTAGCAAAGCCACAGGAGGTGCAGCCTAAAGCATTCTGCGTGAGCTCTGTGAGGAGGGGACGGAGCCCTGGACCCGCCGTGCCCTCAGCAGGTTCAGATCACACACACAGCCCCAGTTCTGCCCTAACTACACAGCTGCTGTGGCTGCAGAGCAGGGATCAAGGACAGGACTTGGCTCTTAAAGAAGTATCTCACTGGAGGAGTTCATTAAAAGCATTTGCTCTCCAAAGTTTGCGGGTTTGATGCAACACCCCCGTGCAAGCTGCAGTTTGCTGTGCAAAACCTCCTAGGGCCCTTCCCAACTCCTGGGCAGGAAATCAAATCCCACAGACTGGGAAGGTGGGGAGGCCCTGGCACAGGTTGCCCAGAGAAGCTGTGGCTGCCCCATCCCTGGAAGTGTCCAAGGCCAGGTTGGACAGGACTTGGAGCAACCTGGGCTGGTGGAAGGTGTCTCTGCCCATGGCAGGGGGTTGGAACTGGATGGGCTTTAAGGTCCTTTCCAACCCAAACCATTCCAGGACTCTGTGATTCCATGAATCTCTTTCCAAAGCCTGATGTCATCATTCGGCATTTCAAAACATTAAGAAACATCTTAAGCAACACGACAGTGATCAAACGAATCCTAACAACTCCCAGGAATGACAGCAACAGGAGACTGTGGAACTCCAAACCCAGGAATTACTACCTAGCAGCAAAAGATGAGAGAAGTGTAAGGACAGATTACCTTCCTCGTGGCCAAGCTGCTTATTTTTAGCCCTTTTTCTGGCCTCAATTTTATCTGTGTCTGCATTTACTGCATCATAAACAGTTTCTGCTACTTCTTGCTGCCAACGCTCCGATATTACCAGAGGGAAGTTCTTATATAACTCCTGGTCACTATCAAGCAACTTGCAAGAGAAAAACAACAAAAAACCCATCATTTTAATAACTTTCACTATTCTTATCCCCAACAGTTAATAGTTACCCATGCAACAGTATTATTTGACAAGATGGATTGAACTCAAACCTTCACAAAACAGACAGATGCAAGCAAGAGAAGCACAGACACTAATTGAAGCAAAGATATTAATTTATGTGCAGAGAACAGGCCACCTGCTCAAAACTTGTTTGGATGGATAGCTCTAAAATCCTCAGCATTGTCCCATAATGCTCTCTAGACTTCACATTTCAATAATTACTCCAATGGAAGCAGCAGCATTCTTAACTTTGTTGCACAAAAACTTCCTCAGCACAAAAATTCCCTGAATAACTGATAAGACACCTTTCCCACAGCAATGCCTTCCATGCTTCCACAGCTTGGCTTTATTTTCTTAATAATTAACCCTCAGAATTCATCAGCATGTGCTGCAGACCTCAATTTCCCTGCTATAAGGATTCTTTTCCCCACTAATCCTTGGAGAATGTAAACTGAATTGCACTGAACAAAATTAGGAACAAATTCCGCACCCAAAGGGTTGTCCAGCACTGAGCTGGGCAGTGGTGGAATGCCCATCCCTGGAGGGGTTTAAAGCCACGTGCATGCAGCACCAACAGCTGTAGGAGCAGCACTGGCTTAATTCCCCTCCTGCAGTCAGGCCAGACACTCCTGGAATAGATATTCTCCTCCTTTTCAGAGATCCATGGCCACATCCCAGCAGGAAAATACACACCAAGAAGACCTCTCTGCAATTGCAAGGACTCCCTGGGGCACCCGAGGAAGGGGGAAAAGACCCAGGCATCCCCTGCTGGCTCCCCCCGCCCCGTAACCCCAAAGCTCACGTGCTCTACTCGGGGCCACAGGACATTCTGCAGGATAAATATAATCCCAGGGGGCAGGGAGGAGAGCAAGGTGTTCAAACTTGAACAGAGAGGGCTCCTGGCACCTCGCTGGCAGCTGACTCAGGCAGGAACCATCCTGTCCCCTCTGGACGCCTGTGACACCCGGGGAGGCCGTGCTATCCCTCCCTGATTCACCCCCAGGGGTAAATTTATCCCATAGGCAGCCTGAGCTATGGGATTCTGAGTTCACACTGGAGATGACACAGCACTGACCTGATGATAATTCACATGAAGTGACAGGATTTCTCACTAGATCATCTCATTGAGAATATCTGATCCCCTCAATAAATAAAAAGACCGCCCGGTTCCTCCTTGCAAAAAAATGTTCCTCTGAATTCTGGCATTCCAGAATTACAGGAGGCTGGAATCCTGCCAGGCTAACATTGATGCTGAAAATATGGAATTTTCTGGGATAAAGAACATCCTGGGCTCTGTGCACTTTTCTGTGCCAGCTTCTGTCACCATAGCAGGTGACACTGACAGACGAGCTCCTTTTTAGGCTCAGCGAGTACTTAATGGGGCTTTTTGCTTATAAAGTTTAGAACAATTAGTTTCCCTCCTGACTCACTTCTGTAATAACAATAACAAGGTCTGATCTACTGCAGAAATGGGGGATGAAAACAATGAAGAGCAATGACCCCAAGCCCTGCTGTCCAAAGTCCCAGGGAAACTTCAGAGAGTGGAGGAATTCACAGTGGGGTCACCCCTTCGTGTGAGTCCCAAAGGGGCCAGCAGCTTTAACTTCTCTTTTTTTATCATTTATATTATTCTCATTACATTTTGGATAATACCAGAACCTGAAAATCTCTTTTACCATTTTTTTTAACTTATGGCATTGTTACTATCAACATAGTTTGTCATTTTTAAGAGTTTTCCCTACCACTCTCTGACCACTCAACTGTTAAAATAATGTTTAGCTCCATTTCTCCAAGCCACCAGAAATAAATCACAGCTTTTAAAGACACAAACCATAAGGTACTCTAAAAAATCTGAAGCTTTCCCAATTGCTTCCTGACCATTTGAAACATTTCCTTTATCCCATAAAACTTTTGGGTAAGAAAAGTAGACTTCAGTTAATCTAAAACCATGAGGACTTGGGAACCAGCCCAAGGTACCAGCACAGACTGAATTTCCCAGCCTGAAGGAATTCCTTGCACATCCAGAGCCCTGAAGCAAAGGAATGCCACACACACACACACACACACACACGGAAAGCCAAGCACAGCAGTCCCAGTGCCACCCTCCACCACTGAGAGCTGGGTACCTTAATGCCTTTAGTGTCCTCTTCATCAAACGAGCCAATATCAAAGGCATCTGCTGCATTGACTTCTCCCCGGGGAGGAATGAGGGGGGGAGGGTACTAGAAATTAAAAGCAGCATCATCAAAGACAAATTAATGGGCATTATTTAACTCCATTCTGTAGTTATGCACACCCCCTTTTGATTTTTTTGCACAGATTACACTCGACCGTGCCAGCGTGTCCCCCTTGGAATTAAACTTCAGTGCAAAGTCGTTGCCACTTCTTTTAATTAAAGCTCCTTCAAAAATTTGGGGATAAAACTCCCCAGTTTAGAGACAGCAAAGGAAAGGAAACCATGACGTCACTTGACCCCAGAAATGTAACAACTCACCCCTAACAAGCAGGAAGATCTGTAGGAATGAATATTCATCAACAACCCTCCCTGTATTTGTGTGAGTGAGCAATGTGCTGGGCACTGCGACCCTCGAGTATTCTGCTCAGTACCTGTTTGGGTTTATTTTCCTTTCAGTGCTTTAGCAAGTAAGCCAAAATTACTGTCTTCATGCTTTACCTTCTGTAAATAGACTTGCTGCCAATCAATGCCTTTGAAGAAAGGATGTTCCTTTACTTCTTGTGCGCTGCAAAACAGAAGTGACTGAAGTCAACAAAGGGAGGGGCTTTTCAAGTGGATTCAAGAAATACAAAGCCTTCAAAGGTCACATTTCTATCACTTGAGAGTATTGGGGAAATGCTTTTTTTGTAAGAAAAACGTAAGAATTCTTCAGTAAGCAACAGGAGAGAAGATTTTCATGTGGAAACACTTGGAATAGTGCTCTAGGGCTGGCAGGCAAGAACTCCTGATGGCACTCCATCATTTCCAACAGCAAACAGTGTTCCTCTCTTGTCAGATCCCAACACTGATCTGTGTCAATCCCAAACTCTGCTCTGTGTCAGATCCCAAAAATACTCTGGGTCAGATCCCAAAAACTGCTCTGTGTCAGGCCCCAAACACTGCTCTGTGTCAGATCCCAAACAAGGATCTGCGTAAGATCCCAATACTGCTCTGTGTCAGATCCCAAACATGGATCTGTGTCAGATCCCAAACATGGATCTGTGTCAGGCCCCAAACACTGATCTGGGTCAGATCCCAAACACGGATCCTTTGGCGGATCCCAATCACTACCTGTTAATAACCACATTGCTCCACACCATTTCACATTACACAAATTCTATGGGAAAATCATCAACTACTCTTGTTAGGCCCCAGGGAAAAGCAATCTCGGGTCGCTATCAAAGAGTGCTCCAAGACAAAATCTCCCACTGGAATTGGAGCCAGCCCCAGGCTCAGGTGTGACCATTATCTGTTATCACACACCCCAATAGTTTCCCAACAGTTGTTTACTCCCCTCCTTTTCTCTCCCAGTCTCACACTGGATTTTGAAGCAGGAGATAACAATTTCATGAACAGCTACAAGCAAGGTGAGCTTGGCAGGAGCAAGGAGTGTTTTGTAGTCAAGAAACAAAACAAAAGCTCTTTTCCTTAGAATAATGAAGTGACACAGGCAACACCAGCAATATTCACAGCTTTTTGCTGGGTGGTTTTGGGATTGGGTTGGGGGGTTTTTTTGTATGTAATATGCTCCTATCATTACAGATACAATAAAAGCAATAAATTTTTCCCTGTCAGTATGTCTGAGTCAAGTCATATGATCTCATGCCAAAACAGATCAGGCAAAACCAGAAAAACAACCAAGGGATGAGAAGGAGGAACACCACCCAATGCAAGCATGACTGCAGGGAACTCAGGGGAAGGCTTTAAGGACAGAAATTGTCCAAAAAACATGTCCAAACCAAAGGAAGCTGAAATGTAATTCCATGCAGCAGCACTTTTTCATGTTCTCTTTCCAAAATTAAAATCCGCACAACAGGAAGCAGATTTTCACTTGAAACGAGTTCACTCATTGACAGAGAAGTGGAAATTTTTCAAGGCAGAGGTCCAAGGAGAAGACAACACCTACCTTCTTCCTTGGCATCCAAGCCTCTTGCTCACATCCCGCTGCAGGAGCCCTTCCAGAAGGGACTTCAGCTCGGGAGAAAAGGAATCCGGGAGCTCCACATTCTGTGGAGAAAGGAAGTACAAAGAGATATTCCAGGATGGAAGCGGTGTGTTCTGCTTTCTTGTCTCTGATGGTGTTTGTTAACTGCTCTGCCATGTGCAGATACAGGTCTCTGGGAGAGCAGGGGGTGCAGTTTTAGTTTTAGGGGAAATGGGAGCTGGGGGAACACGGGGATGTCACTGAGGCCAGGCCTTACCACGGTGAGCGTCATCCGGTCGATCTCGTGCTTATCTTTGGTTTTGTGCTGCCTGAAAGGGCTGTGCCTGTGGAAAGAAGAAAAAAACCAAAACACTAATAAATGTAAAGCCACAGCATATCAGGGTAGTTCAGCTGTGGCAATGCCAGGAAAGAGTGGAGCATCCTGTTAGTTCCATCCTTCCCCCTCATCAATCCTGTCCTGCAGAACAATCTGATCCACAGGAAGGTGAGCAAAAAAGCTGGGTAATTCTTAAACAGTGATCTGGCCTTAAAGATGTGTTTCAAACGCCTCACCAATTACATCTGTCTCCCAAAAACCTGAACAGTTCTCAGCTAACAAGGAAACCCCAAACAGCCATCACCCACAGGGATTTAAATCCATGGATTTCTATAGGGAAGCTGAGCATGACCCACTGAACTCATCACTCCCCATCATGGAGAGTAAGGAGATAAGAGAGAAGGTAATCACAGATCCCACAGCATCAGGCACTGGGAAGATATCTGATGGTATCTAGTAAATTATCAGCTTTATCCCTTTCCTGCTTTATAATTCTGGTTTGAGTTTGAATTTTCCTCTAAGCTATGGAAGACCGTGGCACATTAGAGATTTATCACACAGTCCTTCATGAAAGAAAGAAGCAGCATTGTAGTAAGAGATATTTTAATTACATTTAGGACATATTCCCTGCTTCTTTTCTTCAAAACCTTGAGGGGATGATTATTTTTTTGAAATCAAAATGTTACTCACTTATCAATTCCATTAATTAGCTATTCTAAAGCATTCTGCCTTGCCACATGGCTGAGTGTACCAGCATGTTTCAACTGGAGACCTGCTACTCCCAAGTTATTTTCCTTTTATCCTCAAAATTGTTCTGATTGATGGATGCAATGGACAGACCAGGACTTCAGTATTTCTCTTTTTAGCATGACAGGTAAATGGTTCCCACACAGCCTCATGTACTCTGACAGGGAGGCTCTGAGTAGATCAGGGAAGAAAATGATTCACTGGCAACTTATGGGCAGATTCTTTGCCAGACTAAATTTACCAAACACCAAGAAATGGCACCATGTGCCCAGCCCTTGTTTGGGGATGTGTTTAATTGGCTTCAGAACAGATGAGGAACCAGGAGTTCACCGTGAATAATGCTCTGGCTTCTGGCTGAGCACTGATACCACCCTGAACATCTCTGCCAGGGAGAATCACAGCCCAAAGACCAGCAATTTAAACACTTCTTTCTCTATTTGCACCCTTACATAGCCCTTTTTGTGCACAATTACTGTTAAACTGATACAGCTCTGCAGTTCAATTCACAAGTCACACACTGACCTTCCTTTGTACAGTGTCTGGATGGAGATAAAAGCTTATAATTAATTATGTGTGAGGACACAGGATGACCTAATGATCAATCTTTGCAGAGAAGCATTGTGAAAAGCCTCAGATTCTTCTGGTTTGCCATTAACATCGAGGATGCCATTTTCAACAAGCACTTGCCCATCAGTGCTTGTTGACTGCTCAGATAAATCCCATAGTATTAATCAATTCTAGACACGTAAGTTTAATGAGAAGGTAATTGCTGACAAGGCTGTAATTACCGTGGACCTTTGGACACTGATAAGGTAACAGGCCAGAGTCAGCAAATGGAAGGATCCACGCTTTGTACCTGCCCCAAACCCTGCAGGAGGGAAGGCTGAGTAGCACACAACAAGGGACCAGTGCAGCCAAGAGCTTCTCCACCACACCACATCTCAGCTTAACATGAAGCCCACGATTTAACAGGGCTGCTTCGTGCACTCCAAGGAGTAACATCCCAGCATTTAAAACACTACCAGCTGCCAAGAGAGGAGTAAACTGCTGTCAGCAGCAGTTCAAAGAGCACACAGAGGACCTGCCTTCCTCATGTCCCACATGTGTAGCCACTACAGGGAGCAGGGCTTGGGTTTGGTTTGGAAGGAATAGCCTGGTTTTGTCTCACATGAGGATGTGGGTCAGCACTGAGGGATCATTTCAGACAACCTGTGACACGTGATGTCCTGATATTCCAAGGGATGCCCACAGAGGCCCCCAGGCTCCCAAAGGCAAGGCAAGAGCCCCACTCACCCCCTCAGCAGCTTGAAGAGCATGCAGCCCAGGGAGAACCAGTCGGCACTGCTGTCGTAGGCCGTGCCCTTCTGCAGCACCTCGGGGGCCATGTACCCGTGGGTTCCTCTGCAGAGCACAACAGCACAGAACATTCATTACATCCAATACTATCACTGGAAACAAAATCATTCAATGTTTTCTCAGTAAGACAGCCCAGTTTGGAAAGAATTCATTTTAACCATTTTATTTTGCTTCCAGTGGGTTTCATGTGTCACCTGGGTGAGCACAGGACACTCCTGAGCTCAGCCCTGGGCACCACTAGAAGCAGCCACCAGGTATTGCTTTTACCCTTGACATACTCAAAACATATGGACTTTTTTCAAGAAGCTACTGAATTGCAAATCTTTTAAGGTGTGACAGGCTGGAGTTTCCCTTTTTGCATAAATTCCGAGACTAAATCAGGGCAATTGAGGACTTCAGAATAAAATGTGCCAGGTAAGATGTAAATCCACACACAACTCTGGGAATTCAGGTCCTAGTTAAATCCTGATGGCAAGTGGCAGAAAGGAATATCATCTGCCTCCAGTTCCAAGAAGATCCAGAAAGACAAAGGCACGATAAATCTAGGATTTTAGTCAGTTTGGGAATATTTAATTACCAGGTTGGGACAATTAAAGCAATCTGGTACTTTAACTCAGTCGGGTTCTTCTCTGAGCAGTGAATCATCCCAAAATAATGTGTCATCTCCCAGCCATGCCTACA
Organism: Corvus kubaryi; assembly: GCF_017639235.1. Lineage (NCBI taxonomy): Eukaryota > Metazoa > Chordata > Aves > Passeriformes > Corvidae > Corvus > Corvus kubaryi. The sequence goes on from NW_024581124.1 coordinate 3,993,165, forward strand.
CATCAGCTGCTACAACTGTGTAGGAAAACAGGGAGAGGAGTCCGAAAAACCTCATTAGAGCCTCCAGCTCAGCAAGCCTGGGCCACACAAGTGTCACTCCTCCCCTTCAAGCAAAGTTAAATTATGAAGACAAATTCAGGATGTACTTAGCACTACCTGTATGTGCAGCAGAGCTCCCAGATATAATACTTACACACTGGCATGTGGCTTCTTTTTGGAAAAGTCACAAGCCAGTCCAAGGTCTGATATCCTCACGTGCCCATGTTCATCCAGCAGGATATTTGCAGGCTGGAAACCAACACAGGGAGGTGAGTGCTTGGTATTCCTCAGCTGACACAAGTGCAAACTCTCACAGCACAGCAACTCAAACATCAATACTCCCTGGTAATTGGTAATTGCCCTTTTTTTATTTAACATCACTAGACCAGGCACTTTCCAGATAAAAATCTACATTCTCACAGAGCACTACCATCAACTCCACAGGTTATGAAAGACTGAACACCAGAAGAGAACAACCAGGCAGGGTTTGAAACACAAAGCAGGTAATAAATGAATAATCCATTCTGGCCTCAAGCTGCTTTTGGTTTCTTCACAGCAGGGTCTGTGTGTGGCTCTCACACCTTTTATTCTCAGTCTCTGGGTAGACTTTAATCCCCTTGTGCTGTCACTTGGTCCAGGGACCGTTCTCTGGGACCTGTCCTCGACTTCCCAGCTGTCAGTGAAACCCCCCAGCAACTCCCCTGCTGTTGTCCCCCATCACACACACAGGCCTCTTTCAGGGCTCCCAGAAACACTAATTATAACTCTAAATTATTCCCATCAGGGAGATAAGTAACACTGCACAGGATTTACTGTGACCCCCAGGAAGCCTCTCCCAGGCTAGTTAAATTGGATAACGGCACAGATTAGAACGACTTTGAAACCTTATTACGAAAACCAGGCAGATAAAGAAATAATCCTGCCAAGGAAAGGTTTCAGATAAAGTAATCCATGAAGTTATCCACGGGCCTGTGTGGATGCAGGCACCCACCAACCATTACCTTCAGGTCTCTGTACACCACGAAGCGATTGTGCATGTGCTCTAGCCCCAGGATGATTTCAGTAGCATAAAACCTCATCTCTTTTTCAGAAAACACTCCGTGCTGGGAGAGGTGGTAGTGCAAATCTCCTCCTGAAACGAGAAGAATTGAAATGTAACTAAATGAACAGTAAAATCTTACCCTGCAGGCAGACAGGGTGACACTGTGGGGGAACAGCACAGCTTTTGTAGGTTCTTATCACCTGTGGAGCACACAGCCCCACCCTCTGCAAGTCTGTGTGGTGACAAAATAGCTGAGAAAGTTCATACAGAGATTTCATCAGTCTGAAACTCCATTTTAAAATGCATTTATTTCATAAACATTTGCATTCAGTGACTAATCCAGCAGAGGACTTCCACCCAAGCAAAAGGCTGTACCACACATTGGTTTGTGAGAGCTGAATAAATCAGCTCATAGAGCAGCCCAGGCTTGAGGGACCAACCATCTCAACAATCCTCCTGCCAAAATTCCTGTAACATCATCATCATCATCATCATCTGCACAAGTCTTGCTTACCATTCATGAGGTCCAGAATGAAGCAGAGCTTGTCAGGGGTGTGGAAGGCATAGGTCATACAGACTATAAAAGGGCAGTCCTGCAAGGGAAGAGCAAAGAGGTTTCACCTCAGGCAATGAGCAAAGTGTGACTTAGGAAAGCTAAAAATACATCTGGTATTTTTCCTGTGCTATTTGCCAGTATTCCCAAGTTCTATCCTCACTCCTGAAATGCAGCTATGCTGGTAACCCCTGTCCCCCTGGGAGGGCCCTGCCCAGGTGACAGGGAAGGTGTTTGGCTCCCAGCAGCATTTCCAACAGAGGATTGAAGGAATGTGAACACACCAGGCAGGAAGTTGGGATTCTGGGGTGTTACAATGGCCAGGAAGCAGCAACAGCAACGTCCAGATCGTGTAAAACCCACAACACGAGGCGGGTGGGAGCAGCTTTAGGAGGTCGGAGCAGAGCAGCCAGGGCAGGGATGGGTTACACCCCACCTCCAGATGCACCTGGAACCTCAATTCACCCCATGTTTAAGACAAGCAGCCATAAAAAATTCCATTGAAAAACACATCTTTATTCCCAGTGTCCTGGTACCTCCAGCACACACATTCAAAACTCCACGGCAGCAGCTGGCAGATCTTCCTCTGCACTGGGCCTGTGCTGGATGCAAGGGCTAATTCATAATTATGGAATTGCTGAGGTTGGAAAAGCCCTCTGAGATCATCGAGTCCATCCCCCAGCACTGCCAAGGCCACCACTAACTCATGTCCCCAAGTGCCACATCCACACATCTGTTAAATCCTTCCTGGGATGTGACTCCACCACTGCCCTGGGCAGCTGTGCCAGGGCTGGAGAACCCTTTCCAGGAAGAATGGAACTGCTTTGGTCCTGCTGGCCACACTATTGCTGATACAAGCCAGGAGGCTCTTGGGGGTGGCTATCACTTCATCAACTTCTCCAAAGCCATATGGGATGGAATCATGGAATGCTTTGGGTTGGGAGGGACTTTAAAGCCCATCTTGCTCCAGATGGGCAGGGACACCTTCCATGGATGGCTGTGGTACAAAACCAGGGCTGTCTGGTGAGTCTGCAGCGAACCCTCCAGGAATGGCTGTGCTGCCCCATCCCACATCTGATCCCAAAGCTCCAAGGGGGGCAGGGAGACGATCCCAGAGGAGACACCCCGCAGGAAGCAGAGCGTGGCCTCACGTGACTCCAACAACGTGCTCAGCATTGCAGGATGGACAAGGGAAAGCTCTGGGAATCTCTGACAGGAACTCGCTCCCTTCCCAATTTAGAAACAGCAAAACACGGCGGCCTTGGGCAGCGTGGGGCCGGCTCCGGAGAGAGGAAAGGGAGGGACAGGGACACTTCAGAGCCCCTTCATCCTTCCATGAGGCTCAAATACAAAGCTTTACAGACCTGACTGTAAGCCCAGGGATCCCCACAGTGCTTGGGTACATCCTGCCCTGCTCCAACCCAACTGCACTTTATGTTGTGCTCACCCCAAACGCTCCCTGCAGAGGGGAGGGATGGGTGTGAAACACCTGCACAACATCCAGGAAGAAAAGCCAATGGCCCTACAAATAAGGAGCCTGATGTGGTGTCTAACACAAGATACCACCTCTGGTTATGAACTCTGTGCTGGGGACTATTGCAGCTGCCACTTAACTTCACAACAGCAGCTTGAGCAGAATTATTAACTTAATTTCCTGCATTGACTGGGTAATTCAGAAGTGTCCCCAAGCAGGACTCCTAAAATTTCAGAGCAATCTAATTACCCAGAAGGATTTAGTGGCAGAATTTAAACACCACACATAGACAAATAAAAGGGTTTTTTCGACACCAGAACATAGCTTGCCTCTATTTTTATGGATTTGAAAAATAAAAAGTTATCTGGAACTGTAAATGTGATGCATAACTCATTTTTGTGGAAGCATTCCTAATTTCATCATTACCCTTTTCTCTGCTCACAGAGAGAAAAACTGTACTGCAGTATTTTCCTGACACAAAAACCACAGCAAAAGAGTATTTTACAGCATAAAAATTTTTAAAAATCCACCCTACAGTTATTTTTTTAAAGGACACATAAAGCAATTAAACCAATTTCCCAGGAGAGCAATTCTTCATTGCAGTCAAGTTTCTGCTCTGATGAAAATAAGCAACATTATGACATTAATGTGTGAATTAAGACCAGTTTGGAAAGAGTTCCTTACATCCAAACAATCCTGGATTGAGTCCAGAGAACTGCTGAAGTCAAGTTTGTGGTAATAAATCAAGTGGAAGGAAAAAAAATATTAGAGCAACCATAAAAAATGCAGAAATGTGATATTTTAAAGCCATTAGCACATTAAAAAGTGCTCTAGGAGGAAACCTTTAGTTCTGACTCTTCCCTGAAAGCCAAGCACTCCGCTTTGGGGGCACAAAGTGACAGCAAAGAGGGGACAAAGGTCTCAGAGCACAGAGCAGCTGTGCCCCATTTTAACTGGAGGGCAGCTCTGCCCTGAGGCATCACTCAAAGATGTGCCAGTCCCTGCCTGAAACACGTGAAACCAAGTACCAGTTCTGCTCCAAAAACCCCAATTATTGATCTCAGACCCACCTCACGGTGGGCAGGACTCCTGGGGTGTCCTGGGCAGGGATAACTGAGGATGTTCTAGGATTCTGTGATTGTATTTATCATCCTTTGGAGGGAGTCTTGAATCCAGCCATTAGTCAAATTATCTCAAGAAGATCTGGATAAGGCAGCTGAAGTGCTGAGGTTTTTCAGAAGGAGAAAACTGGGAGCCACAACAGAGAGAAGCCCTGCACGGCCCCTGGTCTTGCAACAGACAGATGGAATGACCCCCTCCTACCCTCAGGAAAAGATTCATGGAATAACCACTTCCTTCCACAAACAGCACCTTGGGGCTGGCTGGTTTCACAGGGTCCATCACCGCCTTGGTGATTTCCATGTTCCAGTTTTCTGAACAGAAATTAGGCAAATATTGGCTACTACAGAAATTAAATATTTAAAAGAAAGTAAACTCTCTTCCCTACTCTGTGACCTTCCAAGGATTTCACAATGCCTTTCCAGCCTGAAGGTCTGTGTGGGAGGGGAAGACGGGGTCTGTGCCTCGCAGAAGAGGAAACCCAAAGCTCAGTGACAGTTTGTCCCTGTTACACCACAGTGACACAGCAAAGGCACCAAGGGAGACTGAGCCCTGCAGAGCCCAGTTTGGTGCCACCAGACCCATCCAAGAGGCTCCAGATGCTCTGCAGAGGTGCCTGTTGTACTCCTGAACCCATGGAAAGCTGCTCTCACCACGCAGCCACGATCGACTCCAGCATGGGAGCTCCCTGCTCCAGGAGTGCTGGGGAATGCCAGAGCTTTAGGTGGATTAACAGAACTGATTACACAACCAGCTGTGTCATCTGCACAGCTGTTATTTGCAGAGACATCTGGATTCCCAGTTAAGTGACTAATTGTACTGTGATGAACTTCCCCAGTTCCATTCTGCTCTGGGCAGTGCAGAACTCCTGTCCCTGGGCACAGCACGTGCCACTCCAGCCCCCCAGCTTCTATTCAGGGATTGAAGGAATTCTCTTATTCCACCACTTTCAAACCTATCTCATCCTGCATATTCCAAGTGCTCCAGCCTCTGCTATCCAGGTGTACCTGACCTGAATGAGCAGTACTTTGTACAAAACCTCTCTTCAAAGTCTTTCAAATTCCTGAGAATCTGAAAGAAATGTCACTCTAACGAGCTGACAATCCTTAATGAAAGAAATAAATGGTTCCTCCTGCTGCTCCCCCTGCTCAAAGCCCCACTGTGTGCTGGCCTGTGAGAAAGCTGCCTCCACCAGCAGCTCCTGAACTATTTTCTCTTTGAATCTCTAGACATGCAAATTCACATTCAGTGCTGGAGCCACAGAATCACAAATTGAAGTTAATGGGACAATTATTACTCATTTGCCTCAATTTCTTGTCTAGTCTCTGCTACAGACCTACTCCCCACTGGTTTTCAGGAATCCTGACACACACGGACAAGCCACAACTTATCTCTGGTGAAAACAGGTAACTTGATTAAAAAGTCTGAACGGATAAATCACAGATCCCAGAATGGTTTGGGGTTGGAAGGGACCTTAAAGCTCATTCAGTTCCACTCCCACAAGGCAGGGACACCTTCCACTAGCCCAGATTGCTCCAAGCCCTGTCTAACCCGGCCTTGGATACTTCCAGGGGCAGCCACAGCTTCTCTGGGCACCCTGTGCCAGGGCCTCCCCACTCCCACTGGGAAGAATTCCTTCCTAATATCCCATCTAATCCTGCCCTCTGGCAGTGGGAAGCCATTCCCCCTTGTCCAAAGTCCCTCTCCAGCTCTCCTGGAGCCCCTTTTGGCACTGGAAGGGGCTCTAAGGTCTCCCTGGAGCGTTGGCTCAGTGGTGGCCAGGCTGGGATAATGCCTGGACTCGAGGATCTTCAAGGTCTGTCCCACAGAAAAAATCCTCTGATCTCTGGGGACACAGCCCTGGTCCACGAGAAGAAATCCCACTGTTTGCCACTGCAGGGAATTCTGCTCTTTGCACAGCTCTTGTACAAGCCTGGAACAAAACCACTCACGATTCCTCCTCATTCCTCCCGTGTCTGCTGGGAACGGGGGCTGTGTTCCCACACTGAGCGTTTAATTCATGCACCACAAGGTGAGGGAAGTGAACCTTCCTGCCAGCATCACCCGTAGCCATGGTAACCACGGTGTCACTGCAACGAGGGCAGAGCCACCTCCAATCCTGCCTGGAATTTCTCTGAGCCCAACACACCTCAGCCACCACCCAGTGGCCCCAGGGCTGGGCAGCCAATGCCAGGCAGGTGTTGGCTTTTTGCACACATCAGTGATGGTTTCAACTTGTACTCGATTTGAATTAATCCAATTTTAATGCAATTTATAAGTAGACTAGATAGGCAGAGCAGCTTGGTACACCTTGACTCAGCTGAAGTACATAAAAACCAAGAATTGGATATCAGAGTAACAGGAAAGAGAGGATGAACTGGAGTTTTCTCTGCAGCAGCACTTTAGATTCTACTAAAGCACTATGTAACTAGAGCAAAAAAGGAATCTTTTTTAAAAGACAGAATCGTGTTTTGGAAACGTTTCAAACAGAAATAGTTAAAAAAAGGATATTTAAAAAGTCAGGAGGGGAGGAGGATGAATTACCTGAGAAACAGGCACCCCCTCAAGCCTCTGCAGCAAAGATGCTCATTCTGCAGGAACCAAACTGATCAAGCAAGTTTGGTTTTCCCTTCTCATTTCAGACACATTGCAAGGATCAGGGGGAGGCTCCAGTGGGGGTTAATTTTTGCATGGCACACAATGGAATTGATGGAATATGCATTACATGTAACAGCTTTTCCATTACACAGAAGGAAGAAAGAATAACAAATAGTGATACTTACTCCTGTACTGACAAGAGACAGCATAATTCTTTCATTTAAGGCTAATGTTTCTCCTTGCTTCATCTTAATTCTCTTCTTATCTAAACATTTCATTGCATACCTGAGAAAAAAAGACAACAATTCAGAAAAAGCACAAAAACCTCCTCTATCAGTACTACTCACTGGCAGCCAGGCCATGCACATTTACAGGATCCTGTAAGCAAGCTTAAACCCAGGACTAAAAACATCATTTCAGGCTAAGCATGAAACCTCCAAAATCTCCCAGAATTAATACATTTCCAGCAGAAGCCCCCTAACAGAGAAAAGTGCTTTAACAAATAATTCCATGTCCAAGCTATCACAGTGAGATAGGAATTACACAACATATATTCATTTTCTCATACCTACAAGCAAGGATCTGCCATAGGAATTAAATAACAGAAATTCTGTTATGGTTCCATTTAATTCCAACAGTTTCAACTCTATCAGGAAAGCAATATCTTCTCGAACACACACTGAGTTTTATATATATATATATTTTTTTTTTTTCCCCTTAATTTTCTTTCTACTCAGAAAAAGGTCAGATACACACAAGAAAGCTTTTTTAGTCTTCTACCATCTGTGCTACACAAATTAATACAATTTTGCTCACAAAGGATGTTACCCTAACAACCACCAACCACAGGAGGATATGATACAGGCTGGGTATTTTTCCAAGATGTTGGGTGAGTTCATTAATAGCTATCAGTGAGAAGGACACTTGTGCTCCTCCACAGAAGACTCCTAGACATGGGCACCCGTGGATTTTTAGGGAGATGCCACATTACAGCAGTGCTTCAATGCCCATCTGCCTCACTGTGCCAGCCCCAGCCAGCCCCAGGGCTTCACCTTGGCTCCAGCTCCCGAAAACAGCCACGTCATTCCTGACATCAGCGTGTTGGGAGTGGGGGAGTGAGGGTGAATTTTAAGTTTCCAGACTGGGAATATTATTCATGTGTTCTTGCTGAGGAGTCTGTGAAGGGTGAGTAAAAATAACCTCTGATTCTGCCCTGCTCTGCCCTGACCGGAGAGAGGGACTGGGGATGTTCAAGGCTGATGGAAATCACAGAATGGCTTGAGTGGGAAGGGACCTTAAATTCATCCAGTGCCACCCCCTGCCATGGGCAGGGACACCTTCCACCAGCCCAGGTTGCTCCAAATCCTGTCCAACCTTGGACACTTCCAGGGATGGGGCAGCCACAGCTTCTCTGGGCACCTGTCCCAAATCGAGTCTGTCACTGTCCTGCTGTCCCTCTCCCTGCAATGCAGGCTGCATCCTGCTTCTGGCCCCTCTCTAGAGGTCCTTGCAGGGGTGGCTGGCAGAAGGCTCAGGTGTGTGTGTGTTCAGTGAACACTGCTCGTGTTACCTGGGAGGGAGGGGAGGCTTCCCACGCTCCTTGCAGGCTCTAAGTGCAGCAGAGGCAGCCATCTAGAGGGGATGGGATCTGGGTTAGGGATGGGCAGACAGGTTTGGATCAAGAAAGAATTAAACCAAACCTCTACCCAGAAGCTGAACCTCATGTAAACTTTTGCTTCACATTTGGAAAAGAAGGTTGGTTTTCCCGCATTTCACTTCCTTTTGCTCTATTTATATCTGATAAAACCTGTCCTTTGCTTCACTTTTCCTGTCCTTCTCACTTCTCAAGGTTTATCCACCTCCTGCCAGAGCCCTGCTCAGACACAGAGATGGCTGTGACTCTGAGAACTGCCTGCTGAGTGTGCCTCAAGCTAAATAAAATGTTTATTTTTTGTATGTGGACAAATGAATGAATTGTACACGGACAAAAAATACCAAAGCAAGAATAAAGCCAGCGTTGTTAGTAAGAATATTAATATAAATACTTGAAGTCACTGCAGAAATACTGAATATAAGAATAGCAACATTAAGATGTCTTCCACTTGTTCAGAGTCAGAAGTTTATTATTGTCAGGGATGTCACACAAGTGCCAGGGGAGCCAGCTGGAACCAGAGACAGGGCACGTCACAGACGCCCTGCTCACTTGGAAGGGAAATGTTTAACAATGGGCCATGGACTAGAATTGTTAGGAGAAAAGCAAGATGAAAGGGTGGGGTGTAAAGAAGTGGATTGTCATTGAGACCAACTGCTTAAATCCATGCCCAGATGTTCAGATCAGAACATCATGGGAAAGTGATGCCTAGAAATGGAAATCTGATGACCAGGTGAGGTGTGTGAATGGTGAGATCACAAAAAGAATAAAAAACCACCCAGGGTTGACCCTGGAGTTCCCACGGAGAGCTCTGGGAAGCACAAGCCCAACACTGGGCTACCCCCTTCCAAACAGCAGCAGGGATCACTGCTTTCACCACACATGGGGCAGGCACTGATGCAATTCCCCAAATCGGGAACAGCACACTGGGAATGGGCCCTGGCACAGCCCTGACTGCCCAGCACTGGGGACAGGTTCCTGCAGCACCCCCAGCTGCCCCTGGAGCAGGTGACACCCAAGCAGCCACCACAGCTTCCACAGGAACATCCCTCTGCCCTGGCAGCCTCTGATCCAGGGAACTGCTGGAGCACACACACCTGATTTTAACACACGTGCATTTTCCAGCAGTTTTGACAGGACATTCCATGTGCCCAGGAATCAGAACCTCTGGGGATAAAACTTCATCACAAAGAACTTTACAGCAACGTGATGCTGCTTTCCAGTGATTTCCTAGGAAATGACTAAAAGGATTTCCTTACCAGTCCAGAGTTTACAATCACCTCTGCCACAGAGTGGGTGATACTCACATTTTTCCAGTGTCTGCTTTTCTGCAGCCGTACACTTCACCAAATCCCCCTCTTCCTATTATTCTATGTACACTAAAATCATTCATGGTCAGCTGCAAATGGAAACAGAGACAACAAAACAAAACCTTCATTTTTCAGCATTAAAAAACTTACTGTGAAAGCATCTAAATGATCCATGAATGTGTTGAGATCTTCAACTGTAATTCAACTGCATTTATTGTGTTGGAAAAGCAGCCCCTTCTTGTTGATATTTCCATGTACTTGGAAGCACTACACTGTGAAGTAGGAATAAGGGGAATGTTCCCAAAAACTGCCAGTCTCATTCAGGGCTATTTTTGCAGCCCAAGTTGTCACAGAGAAGTGCAGAGGAACAAAAGCAGAGGCCAAGGGAAGGGGCTCAGAGGGTGCTGGGATCACGGCAGGACTGGAGTGGGAAAGGGAGATGGACGGGGATTGGGGCTGATAAAGAGCAGCAATTCTGGCAGTTCAGCTCTTTCAGCCATTAAAAAATCAAAATTCTATTAACAGAGGAAGGCAGAGGGGACGTCCAGACAGGAATCATCAGGGCTGTGCCTAAGAATAGCAGAGCAGTGACATCCACCACCCTCCTTAATGAGGCCTTTGCAGAGCAGGATTCGAAACTGAACATTCTCTTTCCTGTATCAGCCTCTGACAAGATAAATATACTTGTAAGTACTTACATGAATATTTAGCTCTACATTTTTCCATTGACAAAATCTAGTAAACTTGTCACTGCAAAAGAAAAAAAAAAAAGTTTAAAAGTTGTCTGAGACTATTGTGTAGAGTATTACAGGAAATGTCAAGACTCTGATATTTAAAATCTTGTCTGAGCTAGGGCGTGGGGTGGTATTTAATAAATGACAGCCTTCCTTTCACCAACTGTAATCTCACCCCCACCAAGAAAAACAATTCCCAGGCAGAGCACACTCCACGTTTTACGTCCTTGGGAGAGGAAGAGAGCAGATAACCTTATCCCTGTAAGGGCTCAGTGTGTCCCCACACCTCTCTCAGAGGGTTTTCAACCATTCAAAGATGGTTCTCGATTTTTAAACAACTACGTTTGGAACTAACAAACATTTAAATTACAGCAAGAGGAAGATAATGATAAGAAAACAGAGGCAGCTGGATTTATGTTAATGAACCTCCATATACTCCAAGGAACGTTTTAAATTCATTGTATCATAAATAGGAAAAACATCAGCAATACCACAGGCTTTGGGGAAAAAAAATAAATAAAATAGTTGCTTATTCCTACATGAATAATTAAGTATTTATTCTCAAAGTAAGAAATAACAGCTTTATGGAGGCATTTTTATAATTATCACAGAATAGCAGCAAACCAGTTTAGAGAGTGGATTTGGGTGTTGCTGGGTGGCAGCTGAGCTTTCCAGAGCCTGACACATGAGCAGGAAAGGGCTGCTCTCCCGAGCCAGACTTGTGCCTCCAATCCTTCATTACACCTTCATTGCAAGGGGCCCAGTCCCACACCAGAGAAGGGCACTCGGAGAATATCCCCAAAACCCCAGTTCTGCCTTTTCACACCTTGGAGCCCAAACTCCAACCTCTCCCTGCTGGGACTGAGAAATCCCTCAGCTTTCCAGCTGTTCCACTCACACATCCTGACACTGGTTAGGTCGTCCCACAAAGCTGGGTATTTACAAAGCTTGCTGATAAACTCCATCTGATTCATGGTGTATTAATACCCATTTTTAGCCTTATTTACAGCAGTACTGAAGGGACCTGGCTTCCCACTACATTAGGCAGCTAATTCAGGTAATATTCCATGTTCATACCTTTCCATAAATTTCTGAAATATTTTTCCTCGGAGACTATCACAAATTTCTTCTATATATGGCTAAAAAGGGTGAGGAAACAATTAGTATTTAAGCAGACAATAAATGGCTTTTTTCAACCCCATCCATTACAGAGAACTCTTGTTGGCCCCACACAGCTGCAGCACATCCTGGGTTGTCCTTAAGAAGCCTCAGTGAAGCATTTTAGCTTTATTTGGCTTTTGAAAACTGAGCAGGTGTCCTGAAGTCAAACACAAAGTATTTTCACGAGCTAGAGAACCTTAAGGGTTTGCCAGGGGCAGGGGTGTGGGGGCAAAAAGTTCTTTTTTTCAAATGTATTTAAACAATAAATTGTCACCCTCTGCGCAATCCAAACTTTCCAGAGCTGCTCCCTCATCTTTGTGGTGCTTCTCTCCTCTCTGTCCTTGATGAGAGATCAGCACCTTGAAATTGCAGGTGACTTTTTCCAGGGAAATCCCTCCCCTGGCTGTGTGATGGCCCAACCTCCCCCCAGTTAGTGCTGAGACATCACCCAGCACTGCCATCACCACATGGCAACAGCCAGAACAGCTCAGGAGCACAAGAGGGATCAGGCAGGGGCAACCTCCACATTTTTTCAGCATATAAAAATACATCAGATTTAGATAAAAGAGATTCAAGCTTACAAACACCCCCATGATGGATAAGACAATTTCTCCACTGTTGCAGCTCAGTTCACCCTGACAGGATGAGCATCTTCCTGATGGAAAGTGATTTACTCCAAATCATTTAATGGCTTAAAATTACACAACTATAAAAACTCTTCTGTTCACATACCAAGGTACAGTTTGCTTTTCTAAATGTGCTTGAAAATATTATAGGTAAGAAGAGCAAATTGTAATTTTGACTTGGAAAAGCATTTCAATCCCACTTAAGGCACAGAATTAAACTGGTCCCATTTACTCTGTCTCTTTAAATAATATCTACAAAGTCACTTTCTGTCAGAGAAGCTGAACGTTCAGACTGTGAAAGCTCACCTGGAAAAGGCTGGCTGGCACTTGTTTCTTGGCTAAATGTGTTTGTACATGATCTACAGCTTGTTTTGAGAAAGGCTTTTGGAAAAGAAAAAGAAAGATTTCAAACAGTTGGAACTGGCAGGAGTTTCATTTCAGGTCACAGCACTGTTGTTCTTTTCCTCACATGGAAACACCGACCCCAGGGGGAATCAGTAAGGCCTCCCACAGGTGTATTAGAGTGAATTTTAGTGTGAAGTGTGCAGAATGATCCAATAACAGGATTAATCTGAAGCAGAAAGGCAGGAGAGGGAAAGATGAAGAGGAGGAAGGTAAAAATCAAAGGGGGTGATGATCTTCCTTTAACAAATCCATGAAAAATTCCATTTACAGGCACAGCTCCAGAGCCAGAAGCAGACATGGACTTTTTACTAACAAAATAATGCATTTTGGCAAAAAAACCCCAAAAACTCACTTAAACCCTCCACCCAAAGCATGATACCACCCTGCAAATCCTTCTTTCAAATGAGAGCACATGAAACTGTTAAGAACAGATCAGTGGGCCCAAACTTCAGCTGGAGAAAACTGTACTTTCAATGACTTTGGCCACTTAATTTCATCCTTTTGGAAACAAGAGATCTAGTCTAAAGAAACATAAACCAGATACATCTCCTGATCCTTCCTTTGAGTGCCACTAAGTTCAGTGAAAACTGCAGCACACCGTCAACCTTTACACCTCAGAAAAGAAAGGATAAAAAAAGCAATATTCTGAATTTGGCCAAACCCAGAGCACCCTGTGGATGGAACAGCAGATGTGTTGCACCATCCCTGCTGCCAGGCAGGGGGAAAAGGGCAGGATACCCACGTGGGAACAGGAGAGCAGCTCCTTCATGATGTAGGTGTCGTAGATCTGCCGGCTCCGCGACAGCCGCTCCTCCTCCGAGTCCAGCTTCTCGTACTCCTTGATCTGCAGCACAAGGGCAAGCACACACCACTCATTTTCTAATGATTTCTCACCCATTGGGTCAAAACAGGACTGTGGCTGGAGTTTTACTTTATAGTTTTCTTTATTAATGAAAAATCACCTGCAACAGCACAGTTAGAGTTGAGATTTCTCTTTGATATTAGAATTTTCCAGCCCTGGCACAGCTGGCACTGGTGGAGTCCCCATCCCTGCAGGGATTTAATAGGATGTGGCACTTGGGGACATGCTCAGAGGTGGCCTTGACAGTGCTGAGGGAACAGTGGGACTCGATGGGCTCAGAGGGTTCTTCCAACCCAAACAATTCCCTGATTCCCTGATCACAGCACATCAGGTACAGATGTCCAAGAAAGAATAACAAGCACATTTCAAAATGTTCACATAGTTCAGCTACACTGTGGATTTGAAGCCTAAAGGTGGCTAAAATACAATTTTACCAAATATATCAAGTTTCCTCAGGTGTGCTGTAGGAGATCAGCGTGTTCCAGGTGAAACAACAGCAATCCCAGATGGTTCAATTACAGAACAAAACCTGACAACCAGTTCCAGAACAAGAAGTTCACCAAGTCCAAGGGTCCTCTGGAGCATATTTAGGGAAAGAGTTCTTCCAGGAGTGACAAAATGTAAAAAACTGTGCAAGATCATTAGGGGAAAGACTCAGCTCTGACTTCCTAGACCTTCCCAGCCTGTGAAGTCCTGGGATCCAGATCCCTGTCAGTGAGCAGATCTGCTCCGTGCCACAGAATCCCAGGATTGCTTAGGTTGGAAAAAACCTCCAACATCATCGAGTCCAATTATCAAGAGACAAACTGAAACCAACCTACCTCTGGAGGTGGAACATTAATTAAACTCCGTATCTTTCTAGCTGTACTCCTCTTGTTTGCTGACATGATAAGGCACCAGTCCCACCCCGATTTGCCATCTGTGCTGCTTCCCCCTTGATACCAATTTAAAATTAAAATGACTCAAAACATCTTTGCCCAAGAAACAATTTTAATTAATGCAATGACACAAAATAATTAGCAGTACAGGAGGAAGCCTGATGGATATCTGATCGTCTTACTTGAGCACAACCTCCTGTCCCTCAGTGTTTGGTTGTTAAAGCACCCAATTCCACAGCCAGCGCTGAAGGGTCTCAGCAGAACCCCCCAGCCATCCCAAAAACCAGCAACAGGCACAGCTGGGAGTGTCCCATTTATAACACAACCTGTGCCTGGGCAGCAGCTCCACTCCTGACCCTGGGAGAAGGGAATGTACCCAAGGCCACCCCGGCAACCTCCAGGAAGGGGCAGACAAAGGACCTCCTCAAAAACTGGGATCAGAATGTGTTTGTTTTCAAGTATTTAGAAGCTCTTTTTTTCCTACTCTTTTTTTTTCCTTTTTTTCTGTTTTTCTTTTATTTTTCCCCCCTTTTTCTTTTTAATTCCTTTTCTTTTCCTTCTGAAACTGATCGGGATGAATCACTCATCCTGTTAAATGCCTGATCGTGACTCCAGCTGCAGCGATATGAAATCCCTGGAGTACAGAGCTCTTCTACATCAAGCAATTTTTAATGTAGCAATGTACTCAGATTATTCTATGTGTAATAAATGCAGCAAGTAAATCAAATATATAAAAAAAAGGAAAAACTCCTGGATCTGGTATGCCACAGAGGAAAACACAATGAACCTCTCTTTAAATATCTTTAATGGGATTTTTCCAGAAGTACATGACAAAGCACTGAAATTCTTTTGAGGCAACACTTTGCTAATAACCTAAAAATACAATTTTGAATTGTTTCAAAGATAAAGAGGCAGCTAAAAATATCTTGCTAAATAATCTGGTACAAGAGGCCTTTTCGGATTACTTATGACAGTGATATCTTCAGTGTACAGAGAGATGGAAATGATAGAAAAAGATTCTTTATTGACAGCAGGTATCTGATCTGAGTGGGGGAATGGAGTCTTGCCGAGGACTGATCTCCAAATTGATACCAGCTGCTTGCGCTGATAGCAAGAAAGAAGTTAAATTATCAGCTCAAGAGTGAGGCAGCCAAGACCACCCCAGCTCTAATTAACCCTGAGCATCAGGCGTGGGCATGTCTGCCCTGAAACCAGCACCTGGGAGAGAATTCACTGGGGGTTTGTTCAGTGTCACAAATGTAACAGGGAATGAGTGAATGAATGAGGGAATGGAGTGATGGAGCTCGGACCGTGCGGCAGCGGAAGCTGGAGAGGACCAGGGCGTTCCTTGGAATTCCTGATCCTTTGGGACATGCCCTGCACAGTGCCTGTCAGCTCCTTCCCTGGCTATCTCGTGACAAGGGACACAACTCACCCACCTGAAGCTGCCTCTCGTGTCCCCTCTGTGGCCCTGCCACAGCGGCTCCTGAAACATCTGGGCAGCTCCCACCCTACAATCCCCTCCAGCTGTACCCTGCTGGCTTTTCTACAGGCAAAAGGCTGCTGGGGAAAGGCCTGAAGGGTTTCAGTGTCATCCCAACACCAGCAACTTCATCCCAGATCCTTTTCTACCAGTCCACACTGCTTCACGCCATGGACCCTCTCCTTGCCTCTCAGCATTCCCTGACGGAGCAGGAGCGGGACAGCCTCCCTCAGCCTCGCTCCTTGCACAGCCCCAAACCTCCATCACCAGCACTCACCTCTTCGTAGAACTTCAGCTGAGGGACAGCTTCATCGATCTCATTCATGCAATAGTCTTTAAAGAGCAAAAATCCTGGAAAGAAAACCAGAAAAATCAGAAAAACTTGTCTCATTACGCTGATGACTTGTAAAAAGGCTCATGGAACCACCCAGGTTCCACCACAGACTGTGTAAACCTGTGTGAGCATCCCCAATTGCCAAGGTTTAGGATTCTGATTCCCACCCAGCTCTTCATTTCCAGCACAAAAAGATCCCAAGCCTGCTTCACCTCCCACAGGTGGATTAAGCCCATTACTGCTTCCACCTGCTGAGGATTTTATGAGGCATTTCCATAATGCACCAAAATATCTTCTTCCTCTTCACAGACCACATTTTCTTCCTTTTTTTTTTTTTTTTTTTTACCCCAGTAAAAACTAGATACTATTCATGTTTTGGGTTTTTTTTTTTTGCAAGAGATTTACCTACATTTCACTGATGAAGCACAACCTTTTCTGCACTCCCATTTTAGAATTACCGGTTCATGTTACCTCTAATGGGTTTTATTGCTCAATAAATTACATCAGGGTCCTTACAGTTTGTTTGCAAGTAATTTAGAGCATGACCCCGGCAGGCTGCAGATGAGAATCTTCCATTAGGAGCATTTTAATGCACTGTCACAAGCCTCATCCCATGGAAGCAATGTCTTTCCCTGCCTTTGAGCTGGCACCTGCTACCCTGGAATTTCACGCAGGGATCTGTGTCACAAATGTCCCCATCATTGCCAAACCCACCCAAAGTCCCCCATCTCCCCAGCCAGACCACCTCTCCTTGCCAGTGTGGCTTTTTGAGGACAAAAAGTGAAACTTTGGGAGCTGACTCAAATTCCTTATTCCCCCCGTGATGGAAGCAGCAGCAGCACGGAGCAGAATCCTGCTGAATGGACTGAACTTTTCTAGGACAATGAACCAAAGAAGATTGGGTAATTAAGAGACTGAAGAGTGGCACAAACAGCGCTGAATGCAGTGAAAGAAAAATCCCTGGCCTGGTCCCAGCTCCTGGCTGGGGCCCAAAAAAACCCACAAACAACAAAAAAAACACAACAATAAACCACAAAGACAACTGTGGGAGGAGTGTGAAAATATACCAACACACATTTCCAGCAAGGCCACGCCAAACATTCCAGCCCTGCTTAGTATTTTCCAAACTTTTTAAATTTAATTATGGCAGAGAAAGAAGAGGTTCCCGAGCCCATGGCACAGGGAACAATCAGAGGCTTATGCAGCCACAGGACACACCTCCCCGAGGCCCCTTGGCACTGCACTGCAAAAACCCAGATATACCCAAAATATACAGACTGAGAGCTGGGGCTGTCCAGCCTGGGGAAGAGAAGGTCGTGTGGAGACCTCACAGCACCTTCCAAGATCTGAAGGGACTACAAGGAAGCCAGAGAGGGATTCTGCATCAGGAGCTGGAGTGACCGGACAAGGGGGAATGGTTTCAAACTGAAAGGGAAATTTAGGTGAGATGTATGGAAGAAATCCTTCCCTGTGAGGGTGGGGAGGCCCTGGGCACAGGATGCCCAGAGAAGCTGTGGCTGCCCCTGGATCCCTGGAAGTGTCCAAGGCCAGGTTGGACATGGCTTGGAGCAAGCTGGGATAGTGGAAGGTGTTCCTACCCACGGGACTGGATGAGCTTTAAGGTCCCTTCCAACCCAAACCATTCTGCGATTCTATGACTCAGAAAAATCCAATTAGAGCTTAATGTTCCTCAGACTGGAATTGTTTCTGTTTCGACCTCCCATTCTATCAACAGACCCTGCACTTCCCCTGCAGCACAAAGGAAATCTCCTCCTTTACTGCTGCACTTGGATTAAGTGAAAAATGATCAGCCAGAAACTGCAGCTCTCACATAATGGCACAACGAAGTGACAGATGCAGCATTGAGTAAGTGACAGGAGTTTCAAGAAGTTCAGGGAGTGCTGACGAGGAGCACAATAAGCACAGTTAACAGCACACAGAAAAATAAGCCCAGGAACAGAAAGCAGGAATTAATAAAATGATAGCGTTAAGTAACAGCTAAAAAGAACCAGCAATTATTTATGAAATAAAGATGCTGACAGCTTTGGCTTTAAAGATTCCTTCTGCTATAACTATATAATTTCTGCAACAACCAGATCACTGGTTGTTAAGGGAAAGGAAAAATATTTTTTAAGAGCTTCTTCTGGTAGCACCAAAGTGATGGATGGTATCAATAATACACACACAGAGTGTGAAGCAGCACCCAGCTCCCAGCCTCCTCCTTCTCAGTCTCTGGACAATCATTTTCCCCTTTATCTTTGTATGGACAATCCTAAGAGAAATTTTCCAATTGCCATGGGTTGCACTGATTCTAATTACCAAGGCAAAATATCTTCCAAGGAGGGATAAAAGCCACCTTTGAGGTTTGCAGCTCAGTGTACACCAGAGGCTGAGGAGCAGGGAGGGATGGGGTGGTGGGGAGAGCAGAGTCAGGTGAGGCAGCTCACCTGTGACCAGGTATTCCCAGAGCTCATCCCCAGCTAGACGAGGTCCCTGTCACAAGCTTGGAGGGCACAAGGAGGGGAACTAAGTTAACCCAACCCTTTTAAAAAGAACACAAACGTTTACTTCAGTATTTATTTCAAATAATTATGCTTTTCTAGCATGACCTCAGGAGTTCTGCATGAAATCCCAACTCGAATCAACGGCATCCCTCCACCCCTGGTTTTTGTCTCCAGAATTCAGCCCTTCCCACAATGCTGCTGCTGACCAGCCACACACTCCAGACTCCCCATCACGTTTGTGGCCTCCGCTGGACCGTCTCCAGGAGCTCCTTGCCTTTCCTGAACAGCGGAGACCAGAACTGAACACCACACTCCAGATGTGGCCACTCATCACGATTAAAGCCACCTTCTTCTCATCTCCCAGTTCTGTGGCATTTTCCTGCCCTGCTCCCAGTCTGTGGCACTGCCAGTGTCCCCCCAGGATAGCTGCCACAGGGGCCACCTCCTCCAGCAGTCTAAAGGTCACCTGCAGCCACAACACCACCTCTCCATCCCTGTCAATTAGCTGAGAGCACTGAATAATAAATATAATAAAACAACAACGAGGAACTCCATCATAAAACACTTGGAGAAAACGACTTAACTGGAATTTTATGAGCATCTGATTCAAGTAACCTTTCAACAGGAGTAAATAAAAATCTTATTAAAGCAAACAGGAGCGACTAGGTGAGAGAGCAGAGCTAAAAATAGCCACGTTTAGCCCCGATACAAGTGTTCACAATGTCACTGATTGAAAGGAAGCTGCATCTATTTACAGCAGGCCTGAACGTGGTCCAAAACGCTGATGTAGCCTCTTTCTAGCAGGCAAAATATCAAATTAGAGAACAAAAATATCAAGCTGCTTCCAAATCCTCCCGAAACGTGCTGTGTATAAATACAGAATCCTGACAAACAAAGCAGCACTGACATCTGCACCAGACACGGGCTCCTTTCCCGGCGCTCCGGCCAACGGCTCCCGGGCAGGAAAAGCTTTGGGAATGTCTCTGCAAAGTCTGCAACACAGGGTCTGGCCCTGTTTAGGGCACTTAAAGGTCTCCAATCTAAGTCCCTCCAAGATGTCTCTCGTGATCTTTCTTGCTTGGTGAAGTCAGACAACAGCAAGAAGCCATGGCCAGAGGGACATGTCTCCTCCTGCTCTCCGCAGGACACTGTACCACGGTGGGGGTCAGGGTCTGCTGCCAGGGAACAAGGGACAGGACAAGAGGAAACAGCCCCAAGCTGTGCCAGGGGAGGGTCAGGTTGGACATCAGCAGGAATTTCTGCTCAGAAAGGGTGATCAGGCATTGGAAGGGGCTGCCCAGGGAGGTTTGGAGTCCCCATCCCTGCAGGTGTCCAAGGAATGACTGGACATGGCACTCAGTGCTCTGGGCTGGTGACAAGGTGGGGATTGGTCATGGGCTGGACTTGATGGTCTTGGAGGGCTTTCCTGAGCCAAATGATTTTGGGATTCTGGTGCATCTCCTCCCCAGAAATGTCTCTCATGTAGAACTGCCACAGGACAGCAAAGCTCAACCACCAAACCACAGTGACATTACAGCACAGCTGTGTCTAAATCCAGATGTGGGTGTGTTCAACCTCCTCAAATAGCCCTCGGTGACCTTCAGATCCATCAGTACCAGTAACAGATCTGGGTCACAGACACAAACACTGGGACAAAGTCTACTATTAAACCACATAAAAACTGTAATTCCCACCAGCCTGCAATTGTCACAGAACACCAGGCCAGGTTCAGACTCCTGTTCTGTCCAGTGCCCACGTGGAGCTGCCACAGCACAGGGTAATTGAGGCCACCTGAGAGCTCCAGAACTGAGAGAACCACCAATTTCCCTCTCCAGGAACAAAGATTACCAAGGAAAACTGTGTAGGAATTGTGCCCTGGCAAGATCCAAAACCACAAAAATCCTCCCAACCCAGAAAGCACCACACATTCCACTACTTTTCTTTCCCTAATCTATTCTTTCCTAATTGAGCCTAATGTTCATTCACTTTGTATTAAAAATAATACATTATAACAGACTGAAACATATTCCTGTGCATAGAAAGCAGGGGAAAAGAACAAACTGTATTTCACAAGAGGACGGGCATCCAATGGTGAGGAGAACAGAACAATTTCCCTAGAACAGAACCAAATTGAGCTCAAAATTAGGCTGCAAGTTGCCAGGTAGCTTGTTTAATGACGTCTAGAAATCATTATATGAAAATAAGCTTTGGCTAAAAGGTTTTACGTGTTGTCAAAGGAACTTCTTATTTCCAGGAGTATTTTCCAATAGCTTTTCACCCAGGGAAATCATTGTTCAAGCTTGGTCAGCCCTCCTTCTAAACCAGACTTGTGCATGCCTGAAATTCCTGCAGGGAGAGGAGCAGGAGAGCTGAGCTGCTCCTCCAGCACTGACACTGGGGACACAGTGGAGGGGTATTCACAAATTCTGTGTCAAATCTCAAAAGCTTGAGGTCTGACACAGGTAAAAGCATCTCAAGCAGTGAATATACAGACTTAAAGAAAGCATTCAATTATCATTATTAGGTTGCCCAGAGAAGCTGTGGCTGCCCCAGCCCTGGAAGTGTCCAAGGCCAGGCTGAGCAGGGCATGGAGCAACCTGGGATAGTGGAAGGTGGAACTGGATGAGCTTTAAGGTTCCTTCCAACCCAAAACATTCAGGGATTCTCTGAATATCCTCATGAAATAGTAGTTCTGAACACTGAGCGTGTGATAAATCATTTTTTAAAGCCATGGAGAGAAAAGAATGGGGAAAACTTATCTCAGAACCATATTTACTACAAATCTTTCATATTCTGGTCTCCCTTAACATGCAGATTCCAGCTGACTGAAGCCGAGGATCAAAGGCATTCAACATATCAAAGGTGAAAGAAAAAAGAGCATTTTACACAAGAAAAACCTCCTCTAAAAGATGGAGAAGTAGTAACACTAAACAGAGATACACAAAAAAATTCTAGTTTTTTTAAAAGGACCACTAAACACAGAATTGAAGCACTTCATTTCAATCAATTATTGCAAAGAATGTGATTAAATTCCTTCACTAAGTCTCATCAAGGAATACACAGCATTTGAGGTTTTGTTTTTTCTTCACTTGTAAACAGAAGATAATCTCAGCCCTTTGCAACTGGTAATAGAAGGTTCCAGCAAGCTGTGAGCAAGCTAACAACCAGGAGCAGCTAAAAACCCTCATGGTGGTGGGATTGGGGTCTGTTGTCTCTGTTCTTTCCCCACATCAAAATTCAGGCCCTATGAAGGACGTGAAAGTTGTTATTTTCCTGACCGGTATTTTTCCATTATACAACATTTTAAAATTAATTACGTAACACAAACCAACATCCCTTTATTACTGAGAATCCCACTTTTCTTTCTGCCCTGCTCCAAGCTATGAACTTCACTGTTACCAATTACTGAACACACAAACTACACTGGGAGCTGCAGTTCTGCTCCTCAGGAAGGGCCTAGATCCAGGTATGGCTTTCAGGTGGCAGCAAGGTGATGGGATCATTTGATGAAGACATGGAGTAATTCCACAACAGAAGGGTGTTCTCAAGTTCCTGGTGCCAGTATTTGCCTCAGCAAGCTCTGCTCAGTATCTGAACCACTGTGAAGAGCCAAATTGTTCAGCCAGAGCATCGAGGAACTGTTGTGCTGTGGTCAAAATCAAAACACAAAGCCAGCAGTATTCAGTTGGTAAATACACACAGCACTTAGGTAAAGAGCAGCAAAACCACTAAAACAACAGTGACAGAGCCCAGCTGATTCTCCTACAGGAATTTCTGAGCCTTCCTCTGGTTCATTCTGGCGCTCTGAGAAAGCTGCTGTGAGCTGGAGGCTCAGAAACAGATAGTTCTGCTGTTTTTCCTCTTTTTATCACAGAAAGTATGGGCAGAACTACCTAGAAACGTTCAGAAACTGGTTTGCAGATTTTTTGACCCCACCTATCCAACCTCCATGGACACGTGTGACAGCAGGATGGCACAGAGGCCCTGGCTGGACAGGGCACTGTCAGGGAAGGGGGTTTGCCAGGTGTACTGCCCATGTTCTTTTATAGGACAGATGTTGGTATGGACCAATAAAAGCACCTGGAAATGGGATAATTGATAGCCAGAGCTCTCCAGCGCCTCTGCTCTGCAACTCTGACTGCTCCACCCCTTAAATGCACTGCTGAAACTGAGAACACTTAATAGCTCCAGTAATTTAGATTCTACTGACTGGTGCTGGTTCTGAGCTGCTCTGTGGCTGCTGAGTGATCCCACTGAGCGGGATGAGCAGCACTGGCAGGCCCAGAGCATCTGCTTTATTAGTGACACACAGTTATGCAGGTAAAACTCATTAAAGCTGTTGTTATGCCACCTTACAGACCTGGCAAGCTAATATTTCCCTATTTCACAGTGGTGCTCAAAGGCTTAATTAGTCTGTGAACTGTTTCAAGACACATTGATAAAAACTCCATGGGAGTGCAACTCTTTTGGATTGAGTGAGGAATTGCTGGGCGGGAAGAAGTGGAAATCAGGATGGTGTGTGAACAGTGGCAATGCACAAGGAGAAGAATCCACCAGGAATGGGTGAATAAAGCCCAGGTGAGGACAAGCAGAGAAAAACACCACCTTTGGGATGGAAGTCACTTTGCACAGTATTAATCACAAAATATCCAGATTTGGGAGGGACTCACAGGGATCATCAGCCCAGCTCCTGGCCCTGCCCAAACACCCCAACAACCCCACCCTGGGCATCCCTGGCAGCGCTGTCCAAACGCTCCTGGAGCTCTGGCAGCCTCGGGGCCGTGCCCATTCCCTGGGGAGCCTGGGCAGTGCCCAGCACCCTCTGGGGGGAGAGCCTTTCCCTGATCTCCCACCTAAACCTCCCTGACAAAGTTTAAAGCCACGGCAAAGGGAGCTCGAGGAGAGGCTGGAGAGGGCTGAACCAACCACACAGGTCCCCTCTGATAAGAAGGGGATGAATTTTCCTACAGGACTCCAGGGACACACCTCTGGCAGGTGCACAGCAGGGCAGCCGTTTGTGTTTGTTCGCTGGAAGCTTCCTTGGAAACATCCAAGGGAAATGTCATGCAAATAATTTATCATTTGTTCTCTCTATAATAGAGTGATAGTCCTTAACACTCTCTTCTTCTCTCCTATGATACTACTACTTCAGTTCAAAAGTGCCAGTTCGCCTGGAATTCTTGATAATTTAACCCAAAAACCGTATAACTGCACTGCTCTGCTGAGATAAAGACTTTCTCCCCATGCCTTATATCTTGCAAGAACTGTACTGCATATAAATGCTAATCTACCAGGATGTGTACATTATCCATCATGGGACGTTCCAGATGATAGGGTATATATTTTTCCTATTTTAAAGCTCAGATTTAATCTGCAGCTCCCCTGGGAAATCACACAACTCAGCATCTTCAACCCCCCCACAAAGGCAGGCAGGGGGATCAGGCTGCAGCCCAACAAAGAAATGCTCAATTATTTCTCATCAAAAGAAAATCCAAAACGAATACATGCATTTTGATAGTGCCCACGGATACTCTTTATCCCTGACACCAAGACAGACAACTCCAATGCACATAAAATCTACAGCAGGAGCTCCAGCAACACCCCTCGAAACGATCTTCAGTGTAATTCATGCCAAGTATCACTTTATTTTCCCACAAAATAAGAGGGTGTTGAAAGAAATGTAGCTTCCAGTAACACTGAAATTACGACGTAATAAAGAGATCTTAAATCTAACACTCATTTGGTGAAAAACATTGCAAACAGCAAAAAGGACCAACTTCTAGAAGGCTCAGAGTGCAGATTTCTCTATCACTGTCCCCTCACCCCAGTTTGGTACAAGCACAGAATCGTGTGAGGAGCAGAACCCTGTGAAATGTCCCACATGAACGGTTTCTGTTTCAGTTTACAGCCACACAGTTTCCGATGTCTCCTTGTGGTTTGGGTTCTGTGTCGTTTTTAACTGATCACAGAACTGTGCAAGGGCAGAAGGGCTTCCACAGCCCCCCTGAGAACCTCCTGCAGGCTGTCCTCAACCCACGTCCCAGGCTGATCTTGTACTGAAAATTAGAAATACCATGAGGAAGAAGATCAGTCTTTAAACAGCATTTTAAATGTCATTTTTTGTTCGGAAGGCAACTTCCTAATTTTGGTGGTGACTACTTCTGTGTGGTGGCTGCCAGGTCAGAACCAGAACCTCAGAGTAAAACCACTTTGAACAAACAACCTGTGCCCCTGCTTTTACAGAAAACCCACCAAGTTACAATGTCCCTGCTACTTGGCTGGACATTATTTAACATCCAGGTAGCAGAACAGAGCAAAATAATCACAGTGCTCATGATACAGCTAAGAAAAGTCATCCCTGCTCACTTCACAGGTGCTTTTCTTTACTCCTGACCAAGTTTTATTGCCTTCATTGTTATTTCCTCAGAGGACTATTTAATTAGTCCAGAATGCCAACAGCACATACATCTTCTGCTTAAATTAAACAATAGCTTAAATAATGCTCTAGGGAGGCACTTTTCCCAGCCTGTTATTTTTAGGCAGCTCAGGGAGCGTGGTGCCAGCAGAAAGAGGAAGAGCATGAATGTTTTTCTCAACAGATTTTAACTCCTATCTAATGATTAACGCCAAAGCTCTGAAATAATGAAATACGAGTCCATAACTTGAGAAAGAAGCAACAGAAAGCACGATTCACTGCCCCCAAAAAAACCACTGTAGCTGTTCTCACCCTAGTTTCAGTTGGGCTTTTTTTTTTTTTAACAGAAAATTGTCCCTGACCAAGCTGGAGGAAGCAACAGCCAGAAGGGTCAGCTCGAGCACATCTCCCTCGAACTGAGGAGGGCAGGCACAAAAGTCCCTGTGCAGAAGGAGCTACAAAACAGACCAAACGCTCTGGAAGCTCAGCTGAGGAGCTACAGAAGGAACATGATCCATGCTGAGCTGGATCAGGACAATGGGAGCAGGGAAGGTGCTGAGAGCCCCCACAAGCCCCTGTGGGTAGGAAGCAGCACTGATGCAGATGGCAAAATGCTTCTCCTCCCAGCTGGGAAAACTTCCAGCTTGGAGTTGGTTGAGGAGGATATGGAAGACAGTGGAATGAATCACCTCAGAAAGATCATCCCTCACTCTGCCAAAGTGGATGGTAAATAAGGGGGGAAAAAAAAGGTTTGTAACTTTTTACGTCAACTACAAGATGTTTTAATTAGTCTTATTTAATGAAAATATAACTGAGCCACCTTCAGGGGGAAAAAAATGCAAGTTACTTCCTAGGCAAGGTGAAAAATTTACACTGCAGCAAGACCAGCTGCTGAAACAGCTAAAATATGTCCTGTTCTCATCCTTCCCCCAGACCCAAACCCAACGGCTCTGCGAGAGATGAGAAACTGAGAAGGGTGTGAAGGAACTGCCACGTCCCACCAGCTTCAGGAGATGAGAGCAGCCTGTTTGCCTTCACAAGGGTCTCGAGCACTCACCAGAGAACCCAAAGGCTGAACCCAAGCCAGGCATGGAGCTGTAGGATGCTTTAACATCACATCCCAGGATTTCTAACCCAGCTTCGCTCCCTTCCTCACAGCGCAGTTTGTCTGAAAGCCCGGAGTCAGACACAAGAGTCACCGAGCTGTAACTGGCAGCAAGTTTGCTCCAAAGCATTTAATAACCAGGATAATCCTGTTCTAAAGCAATATTATGATCTAGGAGATTCCTTTGAAGGCCTGGCAGCACGTTGACTGCAGCAGCCCCCGATTTGATCATTTCCCACCTGCCCTCTGAGGGCAGGGGCTCCCCAAGTGTCCCCACCCCACAGGGCAAGGGGTACATGACAAGGACTCCACGTGCAATTTTAATGCAGTTGTGAAGCAGAGCGGATTCCACATGTAAATTATGGATATTGGGATACCAGAACCATAGAATGGCTTGGTTTGAAGGGACCTTATAGACCATCTCATCCCCACCCCCTGCCATGGGCACAGACAGCTTCTACTAGCCCAGGCTGCTCCTAGCCCTGCCCAACCTGGCCTTGAGCACTTCCAAAACCTCTCAAAACGTCTCTTTTTCTAAAGAAACTCATAATCTGGTGTTGTAGCAAACAGGATGTGGTGTAAGAAAACCAGCTAAGGTGGTTACGCACTAGGCTTCGAGACAGGCTGTACTTCCCCAAGAGGCTTCTGCTGTGGAGGAAGCAGCCTCTGAAGGAACAGCCGGCTGGGCTGGGCTGCCAGAGCACTCTTCTGGGTGCTTCTATGAGCTCCATGTCCTCTGACTCACCAGGACATTCTTAGAGAGCTCAAGATCTTTCTGGAGCATCACGCAGGGGGCAAACAGCAGCGCCAGCACCAAGGGATGAGAGCAGCTTATTTGCCTTCCTGAGGGAAGAGATGCAAATAGGGGACAGACGCTTGTTTATGCAAATCTGATGGGCGCCTCCAGGCCATTTTCATCCCTGATGAGCTTCCTGCTCTTATCCTGATCCCAAAGGTTTTGGTTTCCAAGCCAGAGCTGTCCCTGTGGCTCCCTGCAGTTGCACACCTGGCAGGAAGGGAATTTGGGCCAACCTTTAGCAGTGGGACCAGGAAAGCACTGACCCTAAAACGATTTTAGGGCTCACCAAGAATAAACACTTGCAGATGATGAGACTAGCACCATAATTAGACACATTCATAGGGAAACATCCAACAGGAACGACTCCACACTGACATCAGAGCCCTTGGATCAGACAGCTGATCAAAGCCTGGGTTTACATTTGACAGGATACTGAAAAACAGAAAAAAAAAACCAGTGACCTGGAGCTGTGAGGAAGAATTTAGGTCTGGGGGAAAAAAAAAAAAAAAAACAACAAACCAGTTCTCATCTAGAGCAGTTGCCAAGGAAAAACTGGGGAGCTCGGTGCAGTTTTATAGTCATTGTGTAAGGATAAAGCAGGGAGTGCTGGATGGCTTCTCAGCTGAGGAAATAACAGCCCAGGAGAGCCGGCAGCAAGGGATGATCCAGCAGAATTACTCAGGAGATCCAGGCTCATGGAGACTCCTTGGAGCAGGAGGAGCCTCCCATGGGTCCCCCCACATGAGCACACCCAGGACCTGCCTCACCTGTGGTCTCACCACATGCCCCCCGGACAAAGAGACAACAAGCAGAACAAAAAAGTGATTAGGCTTTTAATTACCTCCCCATACTTCTTCTCACAGCCCTTTGCATAACGCTTGCCTAAAATTGCAGGTACTTTACCACAAGCAATTATGCTAATGTCTGGAAACAGAGCTAATTGAATGGCAAAGAACAGGCTAGAAAACGCAATCAAATTTAAATGAACAACCACAGTAAGGAAATACTGTATTTTCCAGCGCAATGCAAAGTCTGCTGTGAAGAACAGTCGTGTTTAGCTTTAATCTTTTTTTTTTTTAAATTCCATTCGAAATCCTGTTTCAGCTTCAGAATTAACCGAAACTCCTGCACAGCATTCACAGAACTGCTTCTCATTTCCAGGTAATCCAGGCCAAGTACTGCTCTGACTGTACCCGGGGAGAAGAGGAGGAAACCTCTCCTCTGTGCATAGAAACTCGTATGTTAATGGAACTCTGGGCTCTAAAATTCCAGGTTTAATGGCTACTACCAACATGAGGGGAAAAAAAAGAAAGATCTAATCCTTCCAAGGTTCCAGTTACCTAACTATAATTGCTGTAACTTATCAAAATAACTGCTACAGTCCTCACTGTAACTGGTAATGAGAAGTATTCAATTACATAAATAGAAGTATCCATTACACAGAAGATGGTCTGTTTGACTTCTTTTTTTATAGAGGGGAAAAAGAAAAAAATAACTTCTTCATTTCACTGCCCCCAAAGAGACTCAGCTGAAGTCAGGCTGTGTTTGGTTGCTTAAAATTCCGCTTATTTCGCAACTGCCAGGCTACAGCAAAATATTAATGATTCAGCACAGGCACTGGAGCTGAAGCACACACTGAGGTGTCAGTACAAGCAAACAAGGTATCTGTGCATTTACACAGCAGAAGTTTTGGCCACAATAAAAATTCATAGTTTTAAGCACAAGTACAGACCACACTCCAATTGCTGAACCCTGCTGGAAAGCTCCCTGAGACTTCCAACAGCTCTGAGACCCATTAATGACACTCTGAGACACAAGAACACTGATTGTTTTAATGTGGCAATACCTAAAACTCCCACTCCAGTGAGCTGCACGCTGCCAGGCAAGCAGGAAGGTTTTGGGGCATTTCTGCTCCAGCCTGACGGGAGGCCAGTGAATGCTCAACCAGCCCAAAGACGCCCTCATTGCACCACTTTTCCTGGGAAACCAGGTACTTTGTTCACTACAGTCTCATTTCAGACAGGAATAAAACCACTGACCTCCTCAAGACTTCCCAGCCCGTTCCTCATGTTCCAAGACAGGAGCAGCTGTGCTATCCCAGGCAACCCACTCCTCAAATCTGCTGGACAAAGATCTCACGAGCCCCTCATGACATCCACTCCCTGCTTTATTACCCACACTACCACTACAATTTTAAATTTTATTCATATCCAGATTTTTTTTTTTTTCATTGACACATTAAAGCACTGGAAAATGGACTAACCTCATTTCTGCAACAGCTTTTCTGGTTTTGAATCATGTTCAACCTCACTTCTCCCTTCCACTGCACACATCACACCCTATTTCAATACTTCCCTGTAGGTCAGATTTAACAGACTGTTCAGCAAGGTCTGCTCATTCCCACTGCTCTTTCCTGGACTCTTCCCAGCAGGTCCATGTATATTTTTTTTTAATCCACTGCCAGGATGGACACAACATGCTGCCAGAAGAGGATTATTTCACATGCCTCACTGGCTACAACACTGATTTTATATTTAGTCGTGTGATCCAGCTGAGCCAACACAGCCCAGGGCTGGCTGTCACAGCCAAGTCCCTGCCCCAAGGGTCCCCACGCTGTGCCTGTGAGATTGCTCTGGCACAGGTGGAGAGGAAGAACACTGCTGGATTTCCCCCTGCCCTGGTTTATGGAGTGTTTGTCACCGTGCCCTTGTCCTCGGTGTGTCACAGCAGAACACAGAGGGCTCTTCATCCCAACATTGATGTTGCCATGCAAACTCCCTGGATCCACCTTTCCGTGGAATACTGATTAACTGCTTCACAAGTCCATTTGCCCAGCAGTTTCACCCCCTGCACACTGCAATTTCACCCAGGCTACATTGCCCCGTGCTGCGAGCAAGAACACCATGTCAGAGAGTCAAGACAACACATCTGGGATCTTTTCTCCTACTCCCTTATCAACAGGCTCATTACCTCTGCAAAGAAAAAAAAGTTTAACTGATGTGACACATTACATTGTTGACAAGCCCATACCAAGTAATATAATTTTCTCCTCGATGTTTCCAAATAATTTAATTATTTTCCCTGTAGTTTTCCAGAACCTGAAGTTGACAGACTGCCTTCCTTCGTCTTCTTCCCTTTCACAACATTTCATCTTCTTGAAGACCTCTGTTTCACTAAGTCCTGTCCACTCTCCAGTGTTCTTCAGACAATCTGCAGCACTGATTTCTCAGCAGGCATCACAGAGAAATGTAAAAACCAAACTCATCTTGAAAATCTCCACCTGAGTAACATTTTATTGAGACATGACTTACCAATTTTCTGATGAAAGATCTTGTCAAAGGTTAATTCACCCCTTTCCTCGAGGTATTTCTGCATAACACTGCGGATACTGAAAGAAAAAAAGGGGGAAAAAAAAAGAGGAGTTACTTGAAATTGCTTTTTTTAAACCTTTGAAGAAAAGTCAGGTGGAGCCCTGGCCTGGCCTTGGGTGAGCTGATCCCTGGATACCCTGGTCACCACTTGGGTTCTTTATTCCTGCCTCAGGTTTAGCTTGCACTGTGAAATAACTGCACAAGTCACCCCGAGCTGCCCCAGATCAGCCACACAACGAGCCAACAGCAGCTCCATTAGGCCCCGCTTGGCTGCAGTGCACTTAACATCTACTTTGCCTAATTTATAATGTCACAGTCACTCACTTAAACCACATTAACAAAGATTTCCTTTATTTGTCAAGTAACCTCAATATTCATTGTAATATAATGCCTATAAAAATTTCATATGAGCAACAATACAAGTACATAAATCTTAAAATCAATGCAAGCCAGCAGTGCTGGGCCTTGGTAAAGCAACTCTACTGTCACAGTATCGAGTCAAAATTCCACCAGACTTTCTCTGTTTCCAATTTTAAAATCGATAATTTCCAATTTTAAAATCGGTAATTTCCAGACGTACTATTTATTACTATAATTATACTACTTTTTATTATAATTATACTATTTATTATTATAAAAATAACCTTGAACAAAGTACTCATGCTCTAAACAAGGCCATTAAACATCACTCATATTTCTGCAGCAGCAAAACTGAGCAGCTAATCCTTGCTGACCTCAGGGATGTCGACAAGATGTGCTCACAGGGACCCCATCATCAGGAGTTCTGAGAAATTTCCCAAATACTGACAAACATCTCCTCCATGGAGGGAGGAAAGTATCCACACTCCTCCTCAGAGGAGGACCTGAAGCACGAAGTCTGAATGACCTGACCACAGAAAAGTCTATAATAAAGCCAAGGACTTTGCTGGAAGGCCCTAAACCCCCATGTAGGGAAATATCCTATTAATAGTTTTCTGTGTATCTCCAAGTCCCACATGGAACACGGATCTCTGAACAGTGTGATCCAAAGCGAGAGCTCTGGAGGCCAACCACCACATCAAGTCAGACAAGAACTGGGAGGGCTAAACACTGTTAATCAGGTTTGAGATCATAAATTATTCAGTGACGAACTTGCTGTTTATTTGTTCATTAAGAACTGGGTCTGCTCTCTGTGTATTTTAACAATCTAAACAAAATACTGATTTTAAATGAAGAGGAAGCAGTAAATAAGAGATCGTGGAATCACAGAATGGTGTGGATTGGAAGGAATCTTAAAGAACACCTTGCTCTACCCCCTGCCACGGGCAGGGACACCTTCCACTATCCCAGGTTGCTCCAAGCCCCATCCAACCTGGCCTTGGACACTTCCAGGGATCCAGGGGCAGCCACAGCTTCTCTGGGCACCCTGTGCCAGGGCCTCCCCACCCTCCCAGGGAACAATTTCTTCCTAAAATCCAACCTAAATCTTTTGCCAGCCAGACGTTCCCCTCATCCTTTTGTGCCTACAGAGGACCCACTGGAGATGAACAAGCCTGGCACGAGTTCCCAGAGCCCGCAGCTCCCCCTCCTTGGTGCTGCCATCGCCCCCCGGCACCGTCCCGTTCCCACTGACCACCAGACCAGCAGCAACAGAATAAGCCTTTTTCATAATAATGACATCAAGAAAGCTTTCCTCTGCTCCAACGAGTGCACTGCAAGAAATTACATCAACAGATCTTCAGTCTAGACAATGGGAGAAGAGAATGAAAATTTAACGTGTGACTGAAGCACCCAGGAAAACAGTGATTGTGTAAGGAGCAAACCTGTCCAGCGCCTCCTCCTCTCCCGACATGCCGTACTTCTGGTCTGATGGATAACGCCAAAGGAACAAAATGTCTTTTGCAGCCACAGAATCTGAACAAATCTGTAAAATGATCACAGGCTACAGGAGTCTGCGCTACTTTCTAGCTCCTCAACACTCGCACCCCTTTGAAATCATTGCTACTTATCCATATGAATAAATAGGAATAAATTACATGGAGTGGATTATCACTATCCAGAATAATCACCTCCTAATTCTCACATGGGAGCTACAGGTAGAAATCTTCTGGAGTTCAAAGAACTGACGCAGAGTCCATGTATCCTTCAGAAGGATGGAAAATTCTACAACGGAGCTCAGCACATTCCCCAAACAGGAAGAAAGGTTCCCTCTCTGCTTTAGTCCATTGACTCATCAGTTGCCCTACACGTAAACAATCTGAGATTAAAAGCTGCATTTCACAGAAACGCAGCCATTTCTGAAAAGCTTTCCCTGGCCAGAGATGCCATCAGCACAAACCACGCGCTAATGCAAGAAGTGGCCATTTCTGCACGAGTTCATCTCAGTTCACAGCATGATCCACCTTAATAGCAGCACTCACAAGGAGCAGAAACAAAAGTTGGCTAAAAACAAAACCTAGGGGGACTTCAGAAACAAAAGTACATCCAACTGGACTGCAGCAAAACCTTCTGTTCACGTATTTTTTTCATTCAAAGAGGAAGAAAACACCAAACAACAAAAAGTTCACACTCTGCTTACTGTCCACATACCACAAATCAACTGAAATACCCAAGACAAGTATGTTTAGGGGAAGTCAAAAGTCAGGCCTAAAATTTGGTGAGAAATGCAGCTTGGACTCTGGGCATGCCTTTCTGGGCATCTTCACCTTCACTGAAAGGGTGGTCAGGCATGGGAAGGGCTGCCCAGGGAGGTTTGGAGTCCCCATCCCTGCAGGTGTCCAAACAACGCCTGGACATGGCACTCAGTGCTCTGGGCTGGGTGACAGGTGGGGATCAGGCACACATTGGCATCGATGATCCTGGAGGGCTTTTTCAACCTCAGTGCTTCTGGGATTCTGAAATTGGTGGTTTAACTGGGAGCACGGGGAAGCCCTTTGCCACTGGCCCCAGGGAGATGCCCAGCAGTGCCAGAGTGTGGGCAGCTGGGTGCTCCTGCACCTTTGAGAGCCCCTGGGTGAAGCTGCCCTCAAAGAAGGAGCTGAACAAACACCCCAGGCCTGCAGAGCAGGTTGGAGCACACTGCCTGGCTCAAGCAGGCAAAAGATGACTTATCTGCATCCTCATCAAACCATAAACTCTGTGAGCAGCACAGGTCACTCTAACCTGGTCAGCTCTTCCACCTGCCCAGAAAAGGGATTTATTTCAAGCATGAGCTGAAGAGTCTCTTGAAAGGAGCTTCAAGCTGCATCTTGGAGCTCTAGTTACTCCAGCCTTGATCAAAGAAACCTGCTGAAAAGCAGCCTTCAAGGTTAAACTCCATTCTGGAATTAAACAGCTCTTGCTGTCTATGAGCAGCCTGGCAGGGCACAGGCAGCAGCCGCAGTGCCAAGGTCGGCACAGGCGGAAAATATCTACTTGAAAACATGTCTGAAAAGCTAAGAAGAAAACACATTATGTCCTTTCTAACACAGAAAAGGCCATGTACGGCAAGAGCATCCACGATCCTCCCTCCCAGACGAGTTCCAGCAGGAGCAGCAAACCAGAAGGAGCCTTGGAGAGGAGCTCAGCCAAAGCCAGGACTCGTCTTTGGCTGCCGCACTGGACAACAACAGCCACTCCTGCTGTTCCCCCGGAACAGAGCAGTGACAGCCTGGGACTCTCCAAGGAGAAGCATGCCAAGCAGGAGAAATGAAACTTCTGCTAGGTGTCCGAGTGTCTCTGCCAGCAGAGCCCAAGGATGGCCACTGGAACTGAGGAACCATCCATAGGGCAGCCGGAGCACAACCACAACGGATGCGGGAATATGCCCAAACCAGGATTTACAGAGGAGAGGAAAACAAACAGCACTCCTTCTGATACTTCCAAGAGAGATGGAGAGGGACTTTTTCCAAGAGCATGTAGCAACAGGACAAGGGGGAATGATTTCAAACTGGCAAAGAGGAGGTTTAAATTAGATATTAGGAAATATTTCTTCCCTGTGAGGGTGGTGAGGCCCTGGCACAGGGTGCCCAGAGAAGCTGTGGCTGCCCCATCCCTGGAAATGTCCAAGGCCAGGTTGGACGGGGCTTGGAGCAACCTGGGCTGGTGGAAGGTGTCCCTGCCCATGGCAGGGGGTGGAACTGGATGGCCTTTAAGGTCCTTTCCAACCAAACTATTCCATGATTCTATAAAAGTTCTGCTAGTCATTTCACACGGATTTTGTCCCTGAAGTTCTGCTGAAAGCAACTCACACCTCAGAAAAGGAAAGGGCACAGAACGAGGCAACGGGGTGTACCCATATATACAATACTCCTACTATTGGAACTAGGTCAAGAAGCTCCTTACTACTGGCCTTCTTACTACTGGATCCTAAAGGAGCTTTGAATTATTTATCATCAGGGCAGATGATTTTTTCTTGCAAATCAATAAGAGTTCAGACTTGTGGGATGTTATCTGGTGTAGAGGTGCACATATGCACACCACAGCTTGGAAAAAATGGCCAACATTAAAGAACCACACCTGCATTAAGAACGAGCAGTTCCAGTCATTAATATATTCTCCAATAGGCTGAAACAAAAACAGGAGAACAGAAAAACAAAGTAAGAATGAAACAGCAGCTTCACAGAGACTGGGAAGAGCTTAGTTCAGGATTTAACTCTACCAACACTTCTTGTATCGTCACGAGCAGGTCATAAACTTTATCTGCTCAGATCCCCAGTCTGTAAAATAAAGCTGGATTTATTTTTTCCCTCCTCTTTGTCGTCAGAGCAGGTACCATCCCTCTGCCCTCTGTATCCAACAGCACCCTAAGCTCCTGATGGCTCCTGCCACGTCCAAATTAATAATTATTTCAAGAAAATGCCAGATATTCATCAACTCCGTGGCCAGTGCTTTGACTGCCAAGGTTTGGCAGTGCCTGTCCACTCTCTGCACTCCCAACATCCCATCTCCACACCACAGCCACCTTCATTTATTCCTGTGTCAGGGGTAATAAACACTGAACGCTCACAAACCACTGAACCCGTTTCATTCTGCTTGCTCTCGGACTGCACCCAGCTCGAAGTTCAGCAGAAGTCAGTGCTTCTCCAAATGACTCGGCTCTCAAGGCTGTAAAAGCCATTTCACACATTGTCACTGTGGTTCCAGCAGTTCGTGGGGCAAATTCCCAGCACAGAAAGCCAGAAAAGATCATTACACCATCTAAACTGATATTTTAATCTATGACTTGTAAACTCACAGAATCGCACTCAGTCTTGGAGGTCTTTCCCAGTGCAAATCCTTCTGTGAGTCAGTTATTAATTAGTGCACATGCTCGGTGCTGACAAAGCAATGAGCGACCCCAAACTTTGATTTCTTTCCATGAACACATCACACCACACGCACACCCCACCTCCACGGGACTCTGCCACTTTCTGGCCCAAGTTTCACCCATTTCTGCCCCATTTTGTGCCCTCACACCCCCTGAAGTTCGCGGCAAGCCACCGCCAAGCTCACTGCGGCGAACTAATGCTCTTAGAACTGTCGTGGGTGATTAGCAACATATTTCACCTCAAAGCCCTGTGGGATGGAAGGGATTAGAGCTCAGCAGCACCTGCCCACACCCCCCTCCTGTCCCTGCATCAGCAGCTTCACTTATGCAAATGATTTTAATGGAGAAAGTTTACAAGGAGGGAGCCAGAAGCAGGAGCTGTGTAGCTCCAACTTCACAAAACACCAGCCCCAAAATCCTTGAGGATCACTGGCATTATCAGCACTGAAATCTGAAACTAATATAAAAGCTTCTAAGTACATGAATTTTTCAGGAATAATTACACCAAATTGCAGTGTCAAGGACTTGCCCTTCCACCAGATTGCTGCTGCTGAGAACTTGCAAGAAAGGGAAATCAGAGCAAAATCACATCTCCTCGCTCTGACTGCAATTAAGGCATGCGCCAATCATAAATTACTTTTTTTTTTAAACAAACACAAAATTACTGAAGACGTGCCAATTTTTTCTAATCTTTCTCAATCTCAAATGTTTAGAACTTTCTTTGCAAGTAGCAAGTACAAACCTTGACTGAGAGACCAAGAACTACTGCCAACACTGACAAACGCCTCTGATTTATTTATTCATTTATAAGCTCAGGATGCAATTTTACAGAGATTTGAAATGTTTCTTTCCACTCTCCAAATCCATCATAAAGTTGCTAAAATTGGACCAAAGATCCTGCCCTAAAGGCCTCTGAACTGAAAGCATGACAGGGTCAACAAGTACAATTCAAAGCACTGGCAGAATGGCCCAGAGCCACCACAGCCAAAAGTGGGTTGTTTTTTTCTCTTTGTACAAGCGCATTTAAAAGGTTTAGCAATGCAAGATTGATCAAAAGCGAAAACTGGGATGAAATATTTGGCCTAAGAATCAGATCTTTCAAAGCTCTTTTAAACAACAAGTTAAAACTACAGGAATGTTCCTGTATTTTTGAACAATTAGAAAAATCTCGGGTGAAAAAAACAAAAACCACCAAAACCCTTAATAAAAAATTTAGAGGACTAATGCACAACACAGAATTGCTTCAAACAATGCAAATGAACAGAAGAGGATGGAGAAGAAATGGAGAAGCCAGATTGGAGACTGGAAAACAACAGCAAATGATGAGAAGGCTCAAAAAGGAATGTCACTCCCACAGCTATGTCCCATTCCCATGGCTGTCCCAGCCATCCCTACTTGAGACATCAAGAGTAAAACATCCACACACGATTTGTCCTCTTTTAATTGAGTTACGGGATTGTTTAGGTGGGAAAAGCCCTCAGAGACCACCAAGTCCAACTGCTCCCGCAGCAGTGCCAAGGCCACCACTGACCCATGCCCCCAAGTGCCACGCCACATCCACAAGGCTTTTAAATCCCTGCAGGGATGGGGACTCCACCACTGCCCTGGGCAGCCTGTGCCAGGGCTGGACAGCCCTTACCACGAAGGAATTTTCTGTAGTATCACCTAATTTTCTGTAAAATCCACCTAAACCTCCCCTGATGCAACTTGAGGCCACTTCCTCTGGGCGCTAACAGGATCTAACTCCATTCGCCATCACCTTCTGGACCCACCCCACTCTCTGCACCCACCACCCCTCTTCTCCACTTAAAGCTCAGTTTCACAGAGCTCGTTTTCCCTGCTGAAATTGAGGCAGAAACACAACAAATAACAGCAGTCAAGCCACATCCCCAGAGCTGTCACGCAGAGCCTCATTCTGCACTCGGCCCCTCGGGACAGGGGTGTCTTGCTCCAAGGTCTGAAGCACTGAGTGTTTCACTGGGTTCCCTGGAGCTTTTTAATTTCCCAGGAGGATACAGGAGCTGCCGGGAGCTCTTTCCTCGTGCGCACCTTGAGCAGAGGTAGAACTCCCCCGAGCACCCAGCAATTCCCAGCTCCTGTGCCGAGATCCCAGTGGAGCTACAGGAGCTGGGAGTGCAGCTGGTGCCCGTCTGCTGTCACACATTTCAGACTCGATCCCTAATGATGGCTTTGATCTTCACAGCTCCACCAGATCCCGAGAAATCCACCCTTTCCCCGGCTCCCTCCTCAATAGGACATGACACATGCTGACAGGATGAATTCCTGGCACACTGGAAGGGGGCTGAGGGGCTCTACATTCCTTCAAACGCTTTCAAAAGTTGTTATTTGTTTCTGCAAGGCATATTTATATAGGTGTTCAGTCAGTGTTGGAATGATTTTTTTGGATAAGTATGGGGTGAAGCTCCTGTGGAGAACAGCTGTCTTTTCTAAACTAGAGACTGCTGCTTTTGCACCAATTTAGTTCAATTAAATTACGTTATTCGGTTTATGCACCTGGACCTGACGGCTCCTGA
The DNA here is from genome assembly GCF_017639235.1 of Corvus kubaryi. Taxonomy (NCBI): domain Eukaryota; kingdom Metazoa; phylum Chordata; class Aves; order Passeriformes; family Corvidae; genus Corvus; species Corvus kubaryi. The sequence continues at coordinate 4,031,428 of NW_024581124.1, forward strand.
TAGGCTTTTTACTAATTTTATTAATTACCAAAGAAAATAGGGCTATTATTGATAAGAAGATTAAACCAGGCCATTCCACATGATTTCACCAGAACAGAAACCAAGGGCTGCACACCCTTGAGTCCTGATGTTACAGTTCCAGTGTGGGATGAAACCATTTCACACAGGAAGGTCTGGGCACTGAAAAGCCATCAGCTATAAAAGGAGCAAAAGCTATAAAGTTCATTCATTTTACTGAAAAAACATCTGGCAGGTCCCACAGCACCTGCAGCCCACCTGCATCAGCTCACACAGGTGCTTCACACCTATAACACATCATCACATTTCGGAAGCTTTCCCCAAAAACACATCTAGAATCATCCCTCTGTTTTTAGCACAGGAACAGAAGGCTGCACACTTATCTCCCCCCACATCACCCTTATTTACCTTTTTTCTTAATTAAGGTAATGACACCCGAGGGAAGGTCTACGCTGCAAAACATACACTGCAATCCTACAGCATCCCCAGGGAGAAGTAATTGGAGCATCTCTCCGAAGGCCAGATCTCTCCTTCCTGTGCCCAGAGCTGCTCCAAGCACCAGATGCTCAAGAGCTGAGACAGTCGAGGACCTCCACTGAAGCTCAGAAAATTCTGCTTCAACTCCTGCACCTGCCCAAGGTGCTACATGTGAACAAAGGTACATCAGGTATTTTCTAACTGGCTCCTGATCTGTACAACGCGGGTAACAACAAGCTGTCCTTCATCCTGACTCTCATTCCTTGTCTCTTACAGCTCTGCAACAGGACTTTCATCCTTCCATGCTCTCCTGTCTGTTATCAGGGTATGGGACACTGCAGGTACAGTAACAACTGAATTCCCGAGAGAGAGCACCCAAACAGAGCCAAGAGCAGCACCCACAGCAAGCAGGAGCCCTCCCATACAGCCTCCTACACTGACAGGCCATATCCATCCCTAGGCATGCATTCTTCCCAAGAAAGTGCTGTAGTACAAAGCTATCTTGAGATGAAAAGCAAGTACACGTTGTCAGCAGCCCCGGCATTCTGTATGCACACAATTATTTTGAGGGAGCCATTTCTTACTGCCTTCACAACCACACACTTCTGCTGACAGCAAAGCAGGGAAGCTGAATTTCCAACCAAAATTTCACTACTCTGTCTCACCCTGAGCTAGTCCACCAAAAAGCACAAGTGTTCAGCCTTTCTAGTACTGTTAGTTCAGAAAAAAAAGCAAGTCTTTCCTCTTCCTCAAGCAGTTCCCAATGAACCCTCACATGTGCTTTTTTCACACCAGCAGTGCTAGATAGCAAGATAAGCTGTAGTTTACTCATTTAAGCTTCAGATTTTGGATGTCAGGAAGAATTTCTTCATGGAAAGGGCTGTCAGGCCCAGGAATGTGCCCAAAACTGAACAGTTTTCTTGCAGCACAAAGAAGCACCTAGAGAGTCACAGAGGGCTGACATGGGCGGAACAGCAACAAAGATGAAAATTACACAAGCAATTGTCAGGAAAATTTTCCCAGAGACAGCACCGTAAATGAATAAACACAACACGGAGGCGTTAAACAATGCCAGAGAAAACACCACCAAAGTCACCCAGACTGACAGCAGAGACAGGGGAGTGTGAGCCTGCAACTTAAAGAGATTTACAGAAGTTTCACGAGGTGCAAGAACTCCCTGAAGGCCACCTCAAAGAAAGAACTGAAATCCACAGAAAGAGCAAGATAAGGCCAAGAGAACAGAATTACAAAATCAGAAGCAAGAGAGAACAGAGCAATGATGCTTAACCCTGAGCAGGAGATGTCACTTGGATTTCAACAATATTCAGCACCAACAGAGGAGGAAAAGAAATCACGAACAGCTCAGAATAGAATCGGGAAGGCAAATCAACCTCTGTGTTTTCAACAACCCTCAATCAGGGTTTAAGGGCACATTAACCACCCTACAAGAAGCAGCTGGGTACCAGGGGCCAGTCTTCACCTGTACAAGTGAAGATGGGGTGGTAACTGAGGAAAAATGTCATGATAAAAGCATGATTTTTAAGAAAAAAGTGACTGCAACTTTGCAGTTGCAGATGCTCTCTTTTCCCCCAGCAGAGCAAGACTCAGAGAAACACAGCAGACAAAAGAAAAAGACTTGAGAGCAAAAGCAGAATTAACTTGCAACAGAGGTAATTACTGGAAGCAGGTTAGAAAAGGAGAGATGAGAAACATCTACAACCTCAGGGGGAGAAGCCTGGACAGATGAATGCTGTGTTTTGTTACCATGCCCGTGGTATTTGTATACCAAAAGCACCCAAAGCTTACGTGATGTTTATAGTAAGAAAGGCTTAATGTCAACTTTCCAGGGGCACGCACAAGAGGCTTCTGCGAGCCCTGAACGCTCTCCTATTTGTTACCTGATTTCTTGGACCATTTTTCTCAGCTTCACATTACGCAAATCCTTTCCTCAAACCAGAACAAAAACAGTTGTTCTATAGCACCCTTCCACTCCCTTTGACCAAAATAAGGGAAATGTAAAATTTACATGGAAAAGTAAAAAACCTCAGCAGCCTGCTGAATAGCCAAAAAAAATCAGAGTGCAGTTAATTCACTCCTTTCCCACCAAAAGTTAAGATATTTGAAAGCAATGCTGCAGAATAAGATTTAGGTTTTGTATTTGCTCATATTTCCACAGGGCTGACTTCCTTCCCATTCCAGGCCTGATTTCAGCAGGATATTCTGCCTCTGACAGCCTTTCTGCCCACCCATGCGAATCTCCCTGAAAAACAGGCTTTTAGGAAACAATGTACGACAGAAAGATACCACAGCTCTCACAGCTCTTGGCAAGGCTCTTAGGAACGAAAGGAGGAAATGCAGAAGGGAAGGAAAAGCAGATGACAGAGGATGGAAGAAGGGTTGTTTTGTTTTGGTGCTTAAAAAAAAAAAAAACAAAAACACACTAATCCTCTTCCTTAGGCACTGCCGGCTCATTAGTGTTTTCCTCCCCAAACTGTGATATTCAACGATTTCAGGACAAAACCAGTCTGAGGATAATTCACGTAAACTCAGCAATAATCAGCCCTACGGCCAATAAACTCTTCACCCTCATAGTTTATTTGCTGCTAAGCCTTGGCCTGCAGCCTTGGAATTCATTCTGCCGGCACTACAGCTATTTCCTTGTAAACAGGAAGCCCCCTCAAATTTGCATTACAGTAAACTCATTTGCTTCATTTAGCCTCAGCCTTATCTGGGAAAGATAAAAGGGTGCCGACAGGTGCACTGGGCTCCAGCAAAGGGACAAGGAACAAAACCTTTGTAAAACCTTTGTAGTATTTCTGGAGGAGATAACGCCAGTGCACAGGACCCGTCCCTGGGCTGTGGTTGCCCGCCAGAGATAAACCAACACGTTCCTGTGAGCAGAGTGCTGCAGTAAGGCAGGGATATTTATTCTCAAGCATGGATGTGATATTCCAGTGACCTTCCCACTGTCTGTCCCAGTGACAGCCAGGACTGACGGCGGAGATGGCTGCACACCCAGCGTTACAGAGCCGAGCTTGTGCTCCTCCAAGGAGCTGCTCACACCCGCACAGAAATAATGAATATCTGGAAAAATTGTTTGATTTCAAACAAGAGAGGACTCTGTGTGTCGTATTTTTTTACTGTTACTATATCAACCTGCCTTTAACCAGCCGATTTATGTCATTTTAAATGAATCACTTTGCCAGCGATACAGAATATTTCAGTATACCCAGCACACCACGTCTGCTTTAATGAGAGGGATCAAAAAAACCATCCAGAAGCCAGCACAAAGATATCTGACACCAGAATAACGGTCACAATTTCCTACTGTATGAGGAAATCCCTGGTTTCAGTTAGAAGCTGAGAGGTTCAGTCATTTCGAGCACCCTAGAGCCGTTTGTGGTCCCGGGCTGAGGTAAGTCCCCGTTCTGTTATGTCCGTGCTTCCTTCCGCTCCTGTGCTAAGGGCCTGGCGTGTCCTTGTCCCACAGCACCACGTACAGCCCCAAACCTCTCCTCACTGAAGGCTTCTCACCTCCTGCAGAGCACAACAGCTCAGGGAGGGTGGCAAACCAACCTTCTCCTTTAAGATCTCATGCCAACAGGTTCTTCCACAGGCAGCCCAAGGAGCGAGGCACTTTGGCCACCGATCCCTTCACCTTCCCTCCTGCTCTGTAAAACTCCCCGACACCTGGCCGCCTTTCCCACCTTAAGGAGCCAAGCACAGGTGAATCATCTCTCCCAGCTCAGGGAAACCACCAAACATTGACACCACGTAAATCCTGGAGCAGGAGAGCAAAGCACAGCAGGTTCCTGAGGCCTCGTGCTGTGCTTGCTACGAGGCTTCTGCCGCACTGGCCACGAGGGATGTCGGTGCAGGCAGCAGCTTCGAGCCTCTCCACAAGCACCAACTGTGCTGATATTTCTCATGGCGTTGGGAGGACTCCTCGTGCCCTGCAACCCTCCACGTCCCACCTTTCACCTGCCCACAGGGGTCACGTCCCTGCTGGGAACAGGGAGCAGCACCGCTGCACATCACCGAGGACAGCACTGACATCACAGCACTGAGACACATGAAGCCACCAGCACCCCCAGCAAAGCTGTACCTCAGGCTAGCAGGGCAGGGGAAATTTCATGGATATCGTACTGTTTTTGAAAGTGTAAACACATACCAGGAGAAAAGCAGGCACCTTTGTCTGTCCAATAACACCATCCTCAACCAGACCTCAAACACAACAGCCAAACTTCATCACCTGAGGTCTCACTGCCCCTGCAAGGGGGATAAACATGGGCAGGGCACCCTTCACCTTCCCCTGCTCTGCAGCCTCCCTGTGCTACCCAGCATTCCAGCAGAAAGGCAGGAAAACGAGTGAAGAAGTGGGAAGAGGGCTCCAGCGATCCCTGGCTCACAGCAGACAGCTAGGCTAGGCCACCAGCAGGCTTCCAAACTGCCTACACATTCTGCAGTAAAATTTGGTTTAGATTTTTCCTGTTGCAGTATTTTGTTTGCTGGCTGAATCTTCATTTTTAATATATACATACACACACACACACAGAGCCATGAAAGAAAGTAAAAGCTTCGTTTTAATTTCAGCAATAAACAAGCAATGCTCAGGTGATGTTATAACACACACATAACCACAGGAAAAAGCTGGTTTTGCAGAAGAAAATCTGCTTTTAGCACCAAGCCCCAAGCAAACAACCTCGGCTATGCTAAGGCACCCGTCTGCTCCCGCGGTGGGACCGGGGAAGGTCGGGGCGACGGAGCCCAGACCTGCACCAGCACCTCCGCTCCGTGAGCTGCCTGCTAAGGGCGAGCTCCGACCCCGTCCTCCTCCCGCATCCCCTGTCAAACCCCATGAAGCATCACCAAAAAACCGCTCTGCAGAGCAACACGGCCAGAGCGCGGCTCGGCTCGGTGCTACCGACTGCTCTGGACGGAATTCCTCACCCGCCGGCCGGAGCACCACCGGGCTGGGGATCCATAACCCCCCGAGCTGCGGGGGTTCGTCCCTGGGGGGATCGGCGTCCCCCCTTCACCCGCCGAGGGACTCCGCGCAAGTTGTGCCAAATGAACGCACGCATTCAACACATCCAGCACATCCAGCACACCCAGCCCGGCTCCGCGCTCGCCACGGCCGGACCCGGTGCCGGCGGAGGCCGCGGGAGCCGGGGCACGGCCGGACCGTTATGTCCGGCCCGGGGAGGGCGCCGGGGGCCGGGCCGGGGCCGCGGCGGGGCGGGCGGTACCTGGGCTCGGGCAGGGTGATCTTCTTGCTGGCCCTGGCCGCCGGGGTGCTCTTGCTCTTCTCCATCGCCATCAGGTAGCTGACATCGGCCAGCACCGCCTCCAGGTCCGCCATGTTCCCGCTCCGCCGCCGGGC
>NW_024581124.1:4037705-4046570 GCF_017639235.1 Corvus kubaryi
CGGGCGGACCGGGCTGCCCCGCGGCGCCGCCGAAAATCCGGACATGGATCGGCGGCGGCCGGAGCGGGGAGCGCCCGCCGGGAGCGCCGTGAGGGGGGAGCGCCCCGAGGGCACCGAGCGGGGACGGCACCTGCGGGGTTCGCTGGCCCGGACACGGCCGGGGGTCCATTCTGCCCTGTGAGGGTGGGGAGGTCCTGGCACAGGGTGCCCAGAGAAGCTGTGGCTGCCTCATCCCTGGAACTGTCCAAGGCCGGGTTGGACGGGGCTTGGAGCAAGCTGGGCTAGTGAAAGGTGTCCCTGCCCATGGCAAGGGCTGGGATGGGATTTAAGGTTCTTTCAACCCAAACCACTGTGGGATTCCATGGTTCCACTAAGGGGGAAACACCAGAGCCAACGCCAGCCACGCAGCACTGAGCTGCCTGCAAGCCTCAGCACCCAGTCGGACACATAAATTCAGAATTAATTTCCTCATCATTTATTAAAACGCGTGCATAACAAAAACAGGATACAAATAAACGCATGTGTGTGACACTCCATTCGTTGAACCGCTTGCTGGCAAATAACGATGCGAAACAGGGCACCCAGGTGTCCTTGGGCTCTGAGCAGAGCTCCCTGCTCGTGTTCCTCCTTCAAGTAGTAGTAGCTCCACTGCAGCCAAGCAGATATGCAGATTTCAAGTGCTTTCTTTTCTGAATTTCGTCAAATATGTCATAAATAATTGGCTCAATGAAAGGCTAAGTCAATGACAAGTCTGAAGTTTGAAACTCTGTGTGTTTTGAGCTCTTTTCAAGTGCCGCCACTCCTCCTGCCTACATCTTTATGAAAGTTAATGATCTGATTAAAGCGAGGTAGAGTATACAGCTGGGAGGATTTCACCGTGTGCCTCATTATGAACCGTCTGAGAACCTGCTTTTTGTTGAAAATGTTAATTTAAGCCAACACTTTCCACCGCAGCAGATCCATTGGGGAAGGTTTCCCCTCCACCAGTGGCCACAGAGCAAAGCTGAAGCTCAGGTTGTCCAAGCAAGAGTGGAAGGGAGCAGAGGAAGAAGTGGGGCACATCCCTCCTGGAGGTTCAAGGGTAAAGTCTCCCACCAGCCCCGTTTAAAGGTTTCACTGATCCAAGCTATGAAAAGGGATATTTTTATCTCCCAAAAACCTCTGGGCTGGCAAGACTGCTGGGGCTGGCTGTGGTTCCTGAGGCTCCTCAGGCTCAGTCCAGACCTGGGGCTCCCACCCAAAGCTTATTCCAGAGCCTCCACGTGGACTCTCCATTCGCAGGGGTGTGATGGGGAAAGAAATTCCTCTCACCACATCCTCAGCCTGGTGATGTGACTGGACACGTGCCTTTTACTGGCTCTTCCCAGGGGACTGCCCCGTTGTGGCTTCTGCAGCCCCTCTGCCCATCTCTCACTGGTATTTCACATTTCATTTCCTGAAATGTGACTGCAGAAGCAGCAGCTCACGGGGAGGATCTCGGCACTGACCTGAGGGTGTTGCTAAACACCCCGAGCAAACAGAAACCATTGCCCGGATGAGGAGGCCCCTGTGTTTGCTGAGATATTTGAATGGCTTTACAGTGATGGTGACAGCAAAAGCGGCCACCAAAATGCCCCATAGGATTCCTAATGCTCTCCTATTTATTCCTGTGCCACGTTTTCATCGTCATTAGCTGGATATTATTGTTGTGTAGACATCAAAGACATTCCTGGTGGCAGTTTCTAGGAAGTGAGGTCTGGTGAGGGCCAAGTTAAGGTACTTGTTCCTTTCTTTCTGCTTTTGAGTTTCCACTGGTGCTGGTGTGGCAACAGCAGCTGGCACCAGGGTGGTGGTGGTGGGAGGTAAGCAAAGGTGTTCTCTGCACTGCTGATTTCCCAGGTGTGACTGCAGTGCAGTCGGAGGTGGTGGCACATCCCCACAGCCACCCCTGTCTGGGAAGAGGCAGCCCACGTCAGGCTCTTCATGCTCACCTCTAGCAGTGTGTAAAACATTTTTCAGTGGTGTATTCAGATATTTTAAAGGTCACTGGGACAGGTATTTTTTAATAACAGAGTGGAATAAAACCTGGGTTTTTTCCCCGAAGCCAACAGAACAGGCAGTGCCAGCCTTCTTTTCAGGGAAGTTCAATTCCCCAAGTGCAAGCCTGCAGCTTTCCTTAGCCCGTGTTGTATTCCAGGCTGAGTGTTTGTGTTGTTCTTGCGTTGTTTTGTGCCTCGTGTGTTGGGTTTGGTGTTTGTGTTTATAAACAGTGCTCTGGGGATTCCCCCAGGTAAAGGAAACCCGGAGTTAATCGATGCCAGGGTTAGCAGAGGTCAGAACACGATACACTCTGAATGCATTTAAGTATCTCCTGACATTTCTGCGGATGGTGATGGATGCTGCTCAATCAATTTAAGCGTGTCTCGAGGCCTGGCAGGGCTGCAGGCTCTGCATCCACTGCGGAGCCAGGAAACCAACCTCCCCTCTGCTGCCCCTTCCTTCCGAGGAGCGAGTTCCTCCTACCATCTGTGTGAGATTTAAATGTTTTATTTTGCCCTGCTCTGCTTCACAGGATGACAGATGATATTACAGGGAGCTACGAGGCTGTTGTAGATTTATTAGTGCGTCCCACTCTGACACCATCCCATCAAGATAACTCTGCAACACGTTACCCAGGACGGAACCACATCCATCCTGCTGCCCTCCAAGCTGTGCCAAATCCCATATCAAATAAGATCTCTGCTCTATGCTGATGCCAGCAACATCTCTCAAGGGGAATGTTCACATGAAAGATCTTTAAATATTATTTTTAATACGATTTTTACTAATATTTCTAATATACTGACAGAAGTGCACATAGGTTGAGATTAAGAGAATTAAGGAGTGTTTAGCTCAGTTCTCTCCGTGGGATGCTGCTGTCTACGGAGAGGGCAAATTCTCTCCTCCCTGGCAGCACTGGTAGAGGATAATTTATTGGTGATGGATCCCCATAGGAATCTGACTCTCTGTGGCTTGTTTTGCTGTAGTACTGGCAGCACTTGTGGGGTGCCTGACTGAAGGGGAGAGGGCAGAACCCCCTTCCCCACGCTCCCCTCAGTGTGCCAAATCAGCTCCCGAGCACAGGGTTACCTGGAGGGGAAGCAGCTCCTGCTTAATGAGGTTGTGTGAGGATTCACCAGGCAGCAGTGCTGCAGTGCCTGGAGGCCAGTGGGGCAGGAAGAAATACAAACCATTCCTGGGAAAAGCAGGGCAATGCCAGCGCTCCCCATCCCGCAGCCTCACCGCTCCTGCGGCTTTAGCCCGGCATCCCAAGGAAACAGCCTCACTCCATCCCCTCTGCCTGTCAAATTCTGCACTTTGCCAGGCCCCGGGGTGGCTTTGGCCCCTCTCCCCTCCAGTGGGAGGCACATCCATGCCAATCCCACGGGCATTCATTCCTCTGCAGCATCCGCACGCACCCAGGCTGGAGTTGCATCCCATCTCCTTAATGCTGCACTAATAAGTGGTGAGAGGCAATGCGGAAAACAAATAGAGTAATTAATGGCCGTGGCTGCTGCTGCTTTTATTCACTGTCTGTTCCAGAAGGAGAAGCTTTACAGAAGGCAGCCTCTGCCCTCGCAGTGCCCTTGCATTTGGCACCCCAAATCCCAGGGTGGGGGGAGCTCCACAGCTCTGGCCTCCTGGAGAAGCAGGGTGGCTCCTCCACATCTCCACGGATTCCTCCAGCTTGCTCCTGAATACTCTCAACAAAGGCACTTCAGCCACCTCAGACAGGTAAAGCCTCAACATAGCTTAGCATCAGCATGTTCCTTTTTGCAAATAGCTGACATGATGAGGAGGTTGGGTTCTAATTAGGAAACAAGTGGCAATTCAATTCTCAAAAATATTATTCACCATCAAACATTTGTACTGGCATAGTCAGACTAGCAATAATTATGTCCTCTGGGGGCAGAGATAAGAGCAGAGTTGAAAGTCATGCAACATCTATAAAGTCTTGCATGAGAAAACACAGGCACGAGAAGTCCGGGGCCTCCCGTTCGCAATTGCATCACCATCCCTCTCACCATGGAATAAAAATATCTTACTGACATTTTCCTCTGCACATTTTCTTCCCCTGACACGGCACATAGCAATGTCCTGGTGCTGCCTCCCACCCCAGGCTGTGCCTTGCCAGCTGCAGCCTGGAGCCCTCGCTGTGACCCCCTGGCAGCTCACACAGGGACATCAGTGATGGCACAGCTTCCCTCCCTCCCTCCCACCATGCACACAGATAAATAAAGAAGCATCACCCCCTCACCTGGCCAGGGCAAGCTTTAAAAACACAGGAGCAGCATCAGGACAAGCTGGGTCACAGAGCCAGAACTGCCACGCCAAAACTATCCCAGGTGACCAGTGGAGGCACAGGGGTGACACTGGACAGATGAAACACCCACTGCAGGAGGGCAGAGCCAGGGCTCTGCATTAGCACCCAGCCCTGGTTCTGTTCCTTAAGCAGCATCCCCTGGTGCATCCCCACTGCAGCCACCTGGGCTCCTCTGCAGGAGGGGCAGGGATGTTTGAGCCATTTTCACACATAAATCTCCACTTGTGGCTGTCCTCACAGCTCAGTCGTGACCTAGATGTGGCATCTCACTCAGTCCTTGCTGGAGGGGCTCATTACAGCCCATGGGGGTTAGAGGGGCCTGAGAACCAGGGGCAGTGGGGCAGTGACCCTCACAGACCCCCCCCTCCTGGGTCACAGGGCACCTTCCCTGTGTCCCCCAGCCTGTGCCATCCCATGCCCAGCTCAGAACTGACCCATCTTCAAGAAGTCCCTGATTTAAAAACAATAGAGTGTGTTGTCACAGATTAAAGCAAATAAACCCAATGAGAACTGGAACAGCAAATGTCTCAAAGCCCCACAGAGTCAAAGTGTTCCCGGTTCAGCATTGTGGTGGGATCAGACACTGATGGAGCATTTTCCCTGCACAGATTGATCAGCCAAACAGATGTCAAAAGGGACCCATTGAGCATTTGCTGTTCCACAGGCTGGCTTGAATGTAACTTCATAAAGGGAAAATAAATCAATAATTGCCTAATTTAGCTATAAATTCTGAGGGACAGAAGGAGAAAAACCAACAACTGTGCAGATATTGAAATGGCAGAAGGTAATTCAGATTCTGTCGTGGCATCTATGGAAGTGAAATTGTGTAGTGCTGGAAATGAGAGCCTTCCTCTCCTGGGAGGTTCTGCTGCCCATCACAGGGGTGAATCAGGACAGGGTCAGTGCTGGAGGTGCTGGGAGGGCTCAGAGCTCGCTCCAGCCGCAGCGATGCCGGGCCAGGCGCAGGGGGAGGGGGTCGGCAGCCGGAGGGTGCGGGGCTGAAATCCCCCCGGAGCGCCAGAGAAGCTGTCTCTGCTCCTTGGAAACAAGTCTGGGTGTGTGGGAAATGCTTTCTAGTTATTTCTCTTCGCTGGCTCTTTGTGCTCCAAGTCTGTTTACACTCAAATTGGCATTTGCTGCCCTGGCTGATCGTTCATCCGGATCCCATCTCACCTGTCTGGGCTCGGTGCTGGCCCTGGGTGCCTGATGTCACCGCAGACAGGGGCAGTGTCAGCTGAAAGGAGCACCACAGGCTGCTCATGCAGCTTGGCTGCCCGGCCCCAGAGCACCCAGGAGCTGCTGGTCCAGCCCTCACGCAGGCAAACCCACCAGAAGCATGGGAATGCGCTGCCTGCTCGGGAGCGAAATGGCACGGGGTTTATTTGTACTTCTGTCACATCAAAGGGGCCCTTGTTTGAATTCTTCTGCCTTTAGCCTGGAGAAGAAGAAGGGGAAAGATTGGGTCCTATTAATAGCCTTGCATCCCACAAGATCCGAGCCTCGCAAGAAGCCATGAAAGACTGCGGCATCTGATTCCCTGAATAAATGAGGTAATTTAGGAAGAAGTGCGTGCTCAGCAGCCTTCATTACTGCCTTCTGCAGCTCGGTGGGAGATGACAGTGACAACTCACTTCGGTATCAGTAGCACCCAGGTCCCAGAGGAGCTGTGCTGTGCCCGAGAGCATGGGCAAGGGTGCCGCTTCTCCCTCAACATTCCTGATGCTGCAGCAAAAATCCCCAGGACTGGCACAGAACGAGTGGAAGGAGCACCCCAGCAAGCTGATGGGCCAGCAAAGGAGGGGCACAGCTTTCTGCATGGATGCCAAGAGACTGGTGCTGTTGACAGGGCAAAGGGATGTTTGGGAATTCACTGCACTCGGAGGAGGACTGTGTGGTGGGGCTCCAGTCCTACATCCCCAGGGACTGAGGAGGGAAAGCCACTGGGGACACCCCTGCTGTGGGGAAGGGCCAGGAGCTGTAGGTGGGCTGGCATGGCAGGGACGTCTGCTGCAGGCCCCTGACATCATCCCACACCAGGATTTTTCTCCTGTGGGCTGTGGGATGTGTGGAGCATCCCGCTGTCCCAGCTGTGGGTAACACCCACGGGGGCACCGGCCTGGGATTAGCCAGAGCACAGGGAGGGCTCTGACCCCGCTCCACGTCCTGGCAGCGCTGAGATTTATGTCAGCTTTCCCTTAAGCAGATTTTTGGCCTCTAAGTGTCAAGTTTAATCCCAACACCGAAGGTCTGTGTGGCAGCCGGTGCCTCTGGCTGCGTCATCACCCCGCACGCAGGTGCTGGGGACTGAGCTGCCCTTTGCATGTCAGGCCTGAGGTCACCAGAGCCACCAGCTGTGCTGTCCCCAGGCTGCTGGATATGCCCTTGTGCCAGCACCCAAATCCGTGGCCACCTGGTCTGGAGCGAGGCGGGGGTGAAGGAGCCCACGATCCTTGCAGAGCTGCGCTCCCGCAGTGCCTGGCAAATGGCAAAACAGAAGGATTTGCAGGATCATGCCCCATCCTATCTGCAGCCCCATATGCCAAACAATTAATCTTCCCTCTCGGTGCCCTTGTAAAGCAGACCAATAAATTGCCTTCATTTCACAGCTGAGGGAACGTGGTTCCAGTGAGGCCGCTGCCCGGGGGAGTGGCCACAGGGGCTCTCCGGAGTGGGTCAGTGGCCACATCCACACGGATGGCTGCAGCCCCGCCAGGACAGCCTTCCCCGGGGGAACAGGGACTATTCTCAGAGAGATTTACACGTCAGAGAGCACAGCGAATAAACCCTGAGTGACCTCAAAAGCATCTTTCTGCTAAAATGCATTCCCATGGCCTTAGCATCTGCAGCTCAGCTTGACCCTGTGGCTGGGAAGAGGCACCTCCAACGGGAGGGTGTAGCAGGCCTCAGTGCCATGCATTCTCTAAGGGAATTAGGGCAAATTCGGGCACCAAAATGCCATTACTGTGGGAATGGACCTGCTGCGGTCCTGGTGCCTTCATCCCTACAGTGGCCACTGTCCCCACGGGGGCAGAGCCACTGTCCTTTAGAGAGCAGGCGGTGTCCAGAGGGATGAGGGTTAAAGCACCCCACTTCCCGTTCCACACGGGAACAGAACGAGTGGAAGGAGCCTCTGCCTTTGGAGCTCATCTGGGCAGATAATGGACTTTGCCTTCTGACTTAATCTGCTGCAAATCTCTCCCGTAATTGCTCATCATCCGGAAACCTGGAGAGAGCCAGGACAGACATTCCCGCCGTGTGAGACAGCCGTCCTCTCCCTCCCTGCCCTCGTCCTGCTGCCAGCCTGTGCCCAGAGCCCCCAGTACATCCAGCACACCAGAACACCCAGTATGCCCAGTGCAACCAGCACACCAGGGCACCCTGTGCACCCCTGCGTGTCCAGCCAGGGGGAAGCTCTCAGTGTGGGACTTGTGATGGCAGCTCTCCCTTTCAGCCCCTCAACTAAAGGGCTCTGTCCCCCCACCCTACCTCAGCTTCTTCCACCCCTAAAAGAGCGGAGGGATCCGCGGGCGAGGGGCAACTCAGGGGCTCTCAGCACCCAAAAACCCCGCGCAGCACAGGGGCACAAGCCCGCCTCGGGAACTGGGTGTTGGTGGTGGGGGCTGCTCGCACTTCAAAGCGCCTCTCCGGCAGCTTCGAGCAGCGTTTCGTTCTGCGGCTGCCGAAGGAGCAATCCCGTCCTGCAGAGGAACACCAGACGTCACTCGCGGGAAGGTTGCTAAGCGAGCTGGTCCCTCCTCATGATGCACGACTTCATTACGCGGCTCCCTAAATGGATGTTACACACAAATGACATTTGCCTTGGAGCATATGAGCTCCCAAAATAGCGAGCGGCTCTCCGCGCTATTGCTTTGGTTTCCCGAAGAATGTCCCTATTGTCTGCGGGGCTGCTGTGCCCATGCCTGGCACAGCCCGCCGGGGTTGGGGGGTTGGGTACAAAGGGATGGGGACCCCCAAACCAGCCGAGCTGTGCCCGGCGTGGCAGCGATGGGGGAGCCCGGGGTGGCCCCGTGGCCAGGATGGAGTGAGGCCATGAGGAACGATGAATGCAGGCCCTTCTCTTGCTCCGATCATCTTCGTCTCCCTGCCTCAAAATTCTTTCCTGATGCTTCGCTCAGGGTTTTTCCACAGGCTGGGTGTTTCCCCTGAGGGGAAGAGCCCCCAGAGATGCTCCGGACACAGCCCCGCTCCTGCACGAGCCTCCCACCACCCAACGCTCTGCCAAAGGGACCAAACCCAGCTCATGACGCACCTTCCAGCACCTACAGAGGTGACAGAGGGGACAGGGCACCGTGTCATACCCCAGGCACCCAGCTAAGGCCACTTCTGCCGGGCTGCAGCCACGGCCGTGGTGGCAGCGCCAGGGACTGGCTGCTCACGTGGCCATTTCATCTAAAATTCTTAAACTCAGCGCCGGCTGTCCTTTGAGATGAACTGAACCATGCAGAGAGAAGGTCTGGCTCCAGCTCTGCGCCGTGTGAAAGGTACAAATAAAAAAGAAACAT
>NW_024581124.1:4046670-4174222 GCF_017639235.1 Corvus kubaryi
GGGGTGGTTTTCCGTTGTCTTTTGTTCCCCCCCCCCCCCCCCCCCCCAATTTCCTAAGAACATCCTCGGCAGCCGATCTGTGCCGCTCTGCTGTAATCCGGTGATATATTTTAATCCCATTACGTTGCCATGCGCTCGCTCGAAGCCCGCCCGGACTGGGAGGAACAGATGTTTCCTAATTGGCACTTGTGCTGCCCAGGGCTTTCCAGCTCCGACAATGTTCCTCTGCCTCCGCTGGCGCTGTCCCTGCCGCTGGATTTGCAGCCTCAAAGGATGTAACAACGCTGGCTGCTCCTGTGCCAATGCCCCACCTGGAGCTGCTGTTCTCCGGCCCCTGGTGCCCCCGTGGAGGGGTCACTCTGTCACTGCTGGCCGTCCCCGCGGGTGACCGAGGAAGCAATCGGGGCTGCCCTGGCCGCTCGCCCGGAGGGAGATGCAGCATTTGCTTTTTTCCGTTTGTTTGGGGAAAGGATGCGGAGGGAGCCCCGTCCCGCGGCACCCGGGCGGCCGCGGCTGCCCAGCTCCTCACTCCCATCACGGCTGAGCCGCTGCTTCCCAGCACATCCCCTTGGCTCTCCATGAAGCATTTTGGTTTAGTCCCGAGTGTTTCATCATCGAGGGCGGGCGCGTGGGGCCGCAGCGTCGCTGTCCTGGCCGGCTGCAATCCCCTGATACCCGTTAATCCCATTATGTCTCCACGAGGCTGCTTCCAATTCTGGCCTCTGAAGAAGTGATGTTTCTTAATTAGCTTTTCAACCGGACAGGGGTTTTACTGGCTGAAAGGAGCAGTGGAAGTTTCATTCCTTCCTTTCTCTCCCTCATTACTCTGATCTCAGGAACAAAAACAAGGAGCAGAAAGGAAATGGGAGCCTGGCATTGAGGGCAAGAGCATCCACCAGCCCCTGTCACAGAGCCCAGGTACCAAGAGGTCGCCGTTTGTCTCACCAGTTGCAAACTGGGTTTGTGCTGCCTCTGCCCATAACCCAGAGCTCTCTCCCGCTGCCCCACACGGTCCCTGCAAGGTGGGCAAAGCCCCACTCCGGGCTGGCACTGGCCCGGCAGCGCCAGTGTGTCCCCAGCCAGTGCCCAGCAGCCGCCAGTCCCGGCTGATTCCCTTTCCACTGCTAATCCTGGGGTTTGACTGCAGCATTCAGAGCCTGAAACGGAAAAATTTCCTGACCCCCCGCTTCCCCACTCCCCCTTCGCATCCAAGTTTTACTGGTCACTACAAGCAGAGGTTCTGCTCGTGACACGGTGCCAGCGCCTGGTGCCCCCCAAGCCCTTTCATCCTCCCCCAGTCCCCCAGCCACTGGCGGGGACCCAGCACCCAGCAGGTCCCCACTGCCCAGCGGGTCCCCGCTTGCAGCACCTGGTTTTTTTCCTCCCCAGATGTTTTCTCTAATCAGAAAAGGGGAAAAGAGGGTGCAGCAGCCGCAGGGAGCTCGGTATCCAGCTCCTCCCTGCTGCTGCCCATTCTCGGGAACAGCCAGAGTCCGGCGTTCCCTGCCAAAGCTCCTTTCTCTCTCCGGGATATTTCACTCCTGCCTCAGCCCTCGCATAAATCAGAGCAGAGATTACTTTTCCACATGCCAAAGCTGAACATTGATAAATCACAAGTCTGCCCTGAAAACCGCAAGGCTTTAATAAAACATGCTGGGTTCCTGCTTGGTTTTCCTTCCTTCCTTAAACCTTCAGTGTTTGTGGCTGGGTCTGTGCGTGGAGGCACAAACATGAGGCTGGAGGCTCAATTTAATGCAAAGAAGAAGAGGAAAAAATTAAAGCCAAGAATCTCATGTAATCACGTGGCTCCTGAAGCTGGAGAATTAAACATAACAATAATTTTCAGAGGATAAAAATCCGTGAAACCCACAGTAAAGCCCTCCCAGCGGGCAAGGCACGTTAGGTACCCAAAGCACCCAGGCTGCAGGTGCGACTGAGCTCACCCCATTGTGCCTAAGAATAAACAACTCGTATTTTTCAAGACTGGTGTTTTTTAGCCCAAGGTGATTCCCCAACCTGGGGTGTCCCGAGGGGGAAATTCGCAAAGGCAAAGCAAAGCAAAGCCAGTGGGAGCCGACAGGCACGTCTTCATCTCTTCAGCACTTTTGCGTCCTCCTCCTCGCCAGCCCATCCCGCATCACCCCCGGTCCTCACGGAGGCGCCTCCCGAGGACAGACAACGGCTGCTGCTCCAGGTGGAAAAGAAAACAGGAAGGAAAAGACACCTCAGTCTCGGATGCGATTTAGCCAGGGCTTGCGTTATTCTTTCATTAATTACTCCGTGGCAAATTACTGCTGTTCCCCTGCAGGCAGCCCCGCTCCTGTGGGGTTCACCTGCCGAGGGTCCCGGGGTCCCCCCGCCCAGCCCAGCACGCTCCAGCCGCGGTGAGCACGGCAGGAACCGGGGGGCTGGAACCAGCACGGCCGGCGGCGATGGGGTCTGACCCCTCCTTCCCTCCCCCATCCTTTTTGCTGGGTGAAGAAAAAAAAATCCCTTCCCCAGCCTGGAGAACAGCTTTAGCTCTGCCGGCTGTTGGCACGACGGCAAAACCACCCACCCACCCACCGCAGCGCCGTGGGACCGCTGACATCTCCGCAGCAGCGGCGCCGGCAGCCCCGCGTTCCCCCGCAGCCCCGCCGGCAGCGGGGGACGATGGGCAGCGGGAGGGAGGGGACAGGGACACGGCTGAGGTGGCCGGGGGCTCCGAGCTGCTGAGGCGACGAGCGCGGTACCAGCGAGCCAGATGGCAGCTCCGCAGCGGGCGTGGGACGGAGGCGATCTTCTGCTTTTGAATAAAATTGAAAAAAAAAAAAAACCCAAAATAAGCTTTCAGCACATTTCCCCAGAGCCAGCGAGGGAAAAACCCTCCTCAGCAGAGCTGAAGCTGCCTTCAGCTGACCCGAGGGCGCCCACCTGGGTGCACCCAGCCGCCAGATGAGGAATTTCCCCCAACGGGTCCCACAGGAGCTGCTCTGGGCTCGTTCACATTTCGGTGCTTTTCCCCCCAGAACCCTCCCAGCTCACCCACAGCCGGGCTCCATTGTCCCCGCGGGAGCTGCCCTGGTCCCCGACTGCCGGGTTGGACAGGACTTGGGGCAACCTGGACTAGTGGAAGGTGGCCTTGCCCCATGGCAGGGGAGTCGAACGGGATGAGCTTTAAGGTCCCTTCCAACCCAAACCGTTCTGGGGTTCCATGGCTGGGAATCTCTGGGGTCTCTTCTCCCCACGTCGCTGCTGCTTTCAGCAGTTTGCCCCCCAGAAGCCGCCGTTTCCCACCGACTATCCCGGCACGCACAGAGCACCGCGGGCACTCTGCCGCTGCTGCCGCTGAAATCCCATTTTTCACGAAAACGTTTGTGTCTGGGATGCTCCTGGATTCTCCCTGGGGAAGGAAAGGCGCAGCTTTCCGCAGGGAAGCGGCGCGGTGGCTGCCAAAGCACGCTTCGCCGAGGAGCTGACATTTCGCAGCAGCGTGTGGCGCGTTGGGCTGGTCGCCCGTGGGCTGGGTTGTGCCCGCCGTGGGGCTCCGCCGGGCTCTCTCCTCCGCAGCACAGGGAAAAGCCTCTGGCACACGGAGGATTCGGGAGCAAACCCCACTCAGCGGGAGCTGATGAGGAGGATGTTGTGCATCCCTGACTCCCCGAGATTCCCGGGTTTGCCGGGATTCACACCAAAACGCCGCAGCCAGGCAGGTCCCTGCTCCCCGGGCGCGGCGGTGCACGGGAGAGGAGAGCGGCAGGAGGCACGGGGTGCCCCGTCAGGCGCCCCTCTCCTGTGCCCACCATCGGCCCCCCGTGCCCACACAGCCGCAGTGACACAGAGAGGCTGCCACGGCCACGTCCTGCTGCCGGAGGGGACCGAGCCCAGCCGCCCCCGCCACCACCTCCGTCACCGTCACCGCCACCGCCTCTGCCACCACACGGAGCCCCCGGCCAAGCAGGTGCGGCTGCGTTCCTCCACCTCCTTTGCCGGACTTATGATCATAAAAGCATCCTCTAGCACCCTGACTGCTGAATTAAAGCATTACTACTAATTAAAGCTTCCAGAGCCTAATAACTAATGCCATTATTCGGATTGGAGGTGCCCCGACCGAGAGGGCCAATCCCCGCCCCCAGCATTTGCGGCATCCGCCTGAGCACCCGGTGCTCCGGGGACACCTTTGTCGGCCGCAGCAGGATGTGACCCCAGGACAGGGCTGAGCCCCAGAGCCACCGCGCTGGGGCCGGACGCCCCAGGTCCGCACAGGGTGAGCAGTCCCCGACCCTCCCGCTGAGCCCCAGGTCACCTCCCTCACCCCGGACACTTCGGTGACCTGGCAGCACCGATGGCACCGGCGGTGGGTGGCACTGAGAGCATCGGGGGTGCGGCCATGGGACCCCCTCCCCCACCCAGGAGCGCGGGGGGCCAGGACGGGCACCCCGACTTCTCTGCGCGCCGGGAATGAAGGGGTAGAGCTGGGACTTTGAAACTCCAAGCTTTATTGAGTTGCTTCGGCAGCGTGTGCATCACACGGGGGGAGGCGGGAGGCGAGGCCGCGGGGGCACAGCGGCGGCCGGGGGAACGCTTGCTCCGCTCCCCGCGCCCCGGCACGGGCCGGGGGCTTTAGTTGGTGGGGTGGTAAGCACCGCGCTGGTGCCACTGCATGTCCCGGATGCGCCTGACCGACTGGATCTGGGGGTGCTGAGCGCCGAAGTCTGAGCTGTCCTTGTAGTCCCCCTTTTCAAACAGGTACTGGTAGCCCCGGTAGCCAGGGTACTGGTATCCCACCCACCTGCCAAGGCAAGCGGAGGGGGGGTCATACATCACACACACCCCAACCATCACCCGGCAGAGCCCAGCCCCGTGGGGATGCTCCGGGATCCCCCCCCGGCCGCCCCCGGTACTCACGTGCCGCTCTGCACCCGCACGGATGAGACCTTCTCCTGGTAGCCGTGTGCGTGGAAGCTGGGCACATCGTCGTCTATGATTTCGATCTTCTTGCCGGTGAAGCTGGGGTTTTCGTACAGCACGATCTTGTGCTCCTGGCTGTCCTGCAGCCGGGAGAGCAGAGATGGGGGTCAGCGGCTGCCGGCCCCGCGGGGCTGGGCAGGGGGGGCAGAGCCCAGGGCTATGGGGAAACCGAGGCCAGGGCCGGCACCTTGTGCCGCCGCTCCCACCGATGCCGGGGGTGCTCCGCATCCCTCCATCCAGCTCAGAGAGCCGCTGCCTGCGCGGGCACTGCCAGACTTACCAGCAGACGTCCTCCGCTCTGGGGTCACCTGCCACTGCCCCCGTCCCCGCGCCCCCTCCGACCCCCCCACGGCTCCCCGGGCCCCGAGGGCTGGGGCGAGGGTGCGCAGGAGGGGGTGTCCCTCCGCCCGCGGGGCTGGGGAGGGCGGGGGAAGGCTGGGGAAGACTTCTGGCTGCAGACCTTGGTCTGGCGGGTGGGTAGTGGCTGTCTGGGTGCTCTCACCACTTTGATGGGTCTCAGGGAAGTGATGCTGTCGCTTCTCCGGCTGTTGGTCCAGGAGTCCCAGCGGGGGTACTCCCCCTTCTCAAACACAAACTGCTCCCCTTTGCAGCTTGCCTGCTCGTAGCCCACCCAGCTGGAAGAGAGCAGGGGACGCGCTTCAGAGGGGGCAGCGGCGCTGGGACCGGCCCCTGGCATCGCCCCCGGCGAGCGCCCGGGGCTGAGCCCCACCCGTGTCCCCTGCGCCCCGCCAGGAAGGGAGAGGTGCCAGGGAGGTGCCAGCCGGGAGCGGGCGAGGCTGCGGTGCCTCCGGCCAGCCCGCGCGTCTCTGCTGGCAGTGCCACCGCAGGGCTTCCCACTGGGGATGCTCCGACGTGGTGGCCACCCGTCCTTGGTCCCTGGGGACCCACAGGATCACCCAAATGTCCCAGCTGGGGCTGTGCTCCTACCAGGGCGCTCGGCAGCTGCCCCGTTATTCTGGGAGCAGCACTGCTGGGTGCAGGCAGGGAACCCTCCAGGGGCTTTTCAGGAGCTCTCCCTTGCCCGGAGCCCGTGGCTTGGAGAGCACACACAGGGCCAGCAGGCGGGGAGCGGGCACCAGGGGGGTCCCAGTCTCACCTGTCCCTGTACCCAAAGGGAAGGAAACCAAACTGGGGGTAACGCTGAGTGATCTGTGCCCATACCCACACCCCTCCAGTCTCCCTGTCACTGAGTGGGGGTTATCAGCCTGTCCAGGCGATGCTGTCACCCTCTGTTCACCCACTGTGTCCCCCTGCTCACCTGCTGGCACCCCCTGGCACCGGGCACTCACTGGGGTGAGGTGGGCGAGCAACTCAGCTGTGTTGGCCGCAAGAAATTCGGGGTGCGATGCGGGTGTGGCAGCGGGGAGACCCCTCCTCCCCACCCCCTTCCCTCCCACCCCCCGCCTGGCCCCCAGAGCCCCTCACGTACGGTCCGGAGTGCACCAGGATGGAGCCCACTTTGTCCACGCCGGCTTCCTTCAGGTTGGGGCAGGCCCCGCTGAGCTCATGGCAGCGGCCCTGGAAGTTCTCCTGCTCGAAGATGGCAATCTGGAAGAGAGCAGGACCTCAGTGTGGAGGTCACCCCGGCCCTGCTGCCACTGCGGGGGGCACACGCTGTTCCCGGCCACTGGGCAGCACATCTGCAGCAGCCCAGACTTCTCACTCTCCCAAAACTGCACTCCAGAGGGTTTTAAGGAGTCTGTGAGTGCAAGCCACCGCTCCCATCCCTCTGGGGATGCAGCTCTCACTCACGGGTGCCCCCGAGCCCCTGCCAGCACTGTCCCAGTGCCCCTGGTAGAGGGATGCCCACACTCACAGCGGGCATCAAACAGCTGAGGGACTTGGGTTGTGGTTGGAGTGCCGCAGCCACCAGCGGGACACTGCGACCCAGACACCCGGGGACAGCTCGGGGACAGCCCCAGGGCCGCCAGCTCAGCACTGATCTCAGGGGTCAGCGGGCAGTGGGGACAGATCTGCTGCATCTGCAGCGGTGGTGGGAGATCAGCGCTTGATCTGTTCCCACCCGCTCCACCTGCACTGAGGCTGCAGGATGCCAGAAAAACCCCATTCCCCATCCCCTCGTCCTGCTGCAAACAGCTCAGCAGCGCAGCCGGCCGCGCTTGGCACCAGCCAGGGGTACTCGGGGTGCTGGCGAGGGGAGCTCAGCTGCTGCCAGCGGTGTCTCAGGGTATGATTTGGGCACCCAGTGAGGTTGAGAGTGCCCTGGCCCCTCTGCAGGGCTGGGCAGTCTCACACTGACCTTGGAGCTGGCTTGCTGCTGCTTGGAGGCTGGCATTTGGTGCTCGGAAGCCATCATCAGCTGGGTTGTCTGCTGCCTTGGGAGGGAAACTCAGCATGTTAAAAGCTGCCACTGAGGACACACTGGGGACCATGCTCAGAGCCCCGTGTTCATGCTCTGTGTCCGTGCCCCTGTCCGTACCCTGCAGTTCGCCCGGGGAAGAGGGTGTTGGGACCAGGGCTCGCAGCAGGATGGGCTCAGGCTGGGGTTGTCAGGGACAAACCCTGCTTAGGGCTGCTCAGCACCCCAAACCTCCCCAGGCTCGTGGCAGAGCACAGGCAATGGTCCTTGGGACCTGCCCGGCTTCTCCAGCACTGGGAACTGTGAGCCCAGGGAATTCCCAAATCATTCCCAGTGGAACCCAGCCCCTATGGTCGAGGCTTTTCCTGCTGTCCCTGTCCAGCAAGTAACAGCTGACAGTCCCTGTCCCACGCGGGTGCTTGAAAGGGTGATGGAGAGAAGCCCCGGGGCTCCCCCCCGCCAGCCCCAGCCCCGAGGAGCCTGTGCCGAGCCCTCCCGACTCTGCCTGGCACTGCCACTCCTTGGAAGGAGCCCCGTCCTCAAGCCCAGCGGGGCCCTCAGTATCTGAGCAGCTCCAAAACAGGTGAAAACGGCTCATTCCTGACAAAAAGAAACGGAGCCATGGCCGGGTGGTGATGTCCTGCTTTGGGCTGCAGGGACGGGACTGTCCCCGGCTCAGCCGCTGCGTGCCCACACCCCGCTGGCACCGGGAAGAGATCCCGGCCCCGGGGATCGGGAGGAGGCTACGGCAAAAGAGAGGACAACAAATAGCAAAGTCTTACCAGTTATACCAGTACCCGCTTGAGCCAGTGACGGGCTGGGGCCGGGAGGTGGAATTTATACCGAGCTGCAGCAGAGTGGTGCCAAAACTATTTACAAAATAGTTAAAGCCTGATTCAAAGCGAGAATGCTGGATTAAACCCCAATGAAAACCAGGGTCAGCTGATCCGCCGCAGCCTTTGTCTGCCCGAGCACCAAGCCCGAGTTATTTCATTACCTGTCACATTCGAGTCACCCGCTTTGTCGGGTTGGTGGCGAGGAGATTTGGAGTTTGCAAGCATCAGCCGAACGCGTGCCAAGAGCCGGGGCGGCCCTGGCCAACAAAGCCCCGCCAGCCCCGCTTCAGGCGTTTCGGGGCCAGAGACTTGATCCCCCCGACAGCCCGGCAGCCGCCGCCGGAGCTGCTGAGCTCGGCTCTTTCCATGCGCGATAAAACGCCTCAAAGCGCTGGTGAACGTCTGGCTTTGCCCGTCTGCGGCCCGGGGAGGGAGCGCCCGCGGCCGTGCCAGCGCCGGGGGCACCGCGGGAGCCCCTTCCCGACACCGGCCCGGGGCTTCGGGCATGGGCAGGGGCTGGGCAGGGGCTGGGGGCAGCTGCAGCAGGGCAGCACCCAGGCAGCACCGTGGGCCTGAGAATCGGTGTTGGGTGTTGGGCTCCTCCCGCGTTACCCCCGCCCTTTTGGGGTCCCTGAGAAGCACCCCAGCCCCACAGGGCAGTGGGAGCAGCAGCAAGGGGGCCCTCTGTGAGAGCGGGACAAAGCTGAGGTCATGAGGGGCTCAGTGTGGGACACGTCCCCGTGGCTGGGATGTGCCTGGGTGGGCAGCACGGCCAGGGCTGAGCTGGAGGCCGAGGGCAGCAGCGAAGCCCCTTTGCTGGCATTGTCCCAGGAGGCTGCTCAGGGCTGGGGGCTGAGGGTGGCTGTGGCAAAGGGGGGACAGACACTGTCAGACTCCCTGGGTGCGGTGCAGCACCCACAGCCCTCCTCACCCCACAGAGGAGCTGACCCCAGCAAGAGTCACCCAGCTCGAACAGACCCCAGGCCTGCTCCCTCCCTCACACTGCACCTCCCTGGGGTCCCACAGGAGGTGATGGGCTGCAACCCCCCCCCCCCCCCCGGGGTCACCTCTGCCCCATCCCCTGCCCCAGGACGGCTGCACACAGGGTCAGCCACAGGGTGTTGTCACAGAGCCTACCCTGGAAGTGACATGTGGGGGGGGTCAGTCCCTGGGGTCTGCAGCTGCCCCGGCTCTGGGCGATGGGGTTTGTGGGGCCAGAGGGGCCAAGATGACCGTGCAGCTCTGCAAGGAACCCATCAGGCCACGGACAGGCCAGATCAAGAGTTTCCAGCATTCCCAACCCTGGAGTCCTCCTCTCTTCCCTGTGCCTCCTGCTGCAGCCCCACAGAGGGACCCAGCATTGCCGTCCCCATCTCCTGGGTAAATCCATTGAGGTCCCGAGCCCTGGACCCTCACGGATCTGTCCCAGGTCCCAGTGCAGGGCACTGCAGCCCTGCAGCCACATCCCGTCCTCTCAGCACCACAGCACGGGGCTGACACGGTGCTCAGCACGGCTCCTGTGATTCCCTCCCTTGGCTCTGCCGGGCTGGATTCCCGCTCATCCCAGCCCCAGGCGGTGGCGGTGCCGCAGCCCCCTGGCCGTGGCAGCCCCAGCGACTGTTCTGGAAGCAGCTTTCGCCACTCGGGGCCAGGCACTCGCCTTTCACAGCCGCCAACCCCCGCCCGAAGGGAAAAGCTCCGGAGGGGTTGCTCAGGGACCTGCACGAAGCCCTCGGGTGGTCTTGAGCCCATCTCCCATCGCTGTTCCCAGCCCTGTGGGTCCCCGAGTGTGCCCACGGTGTCCCTGTGCAAGGGCAGTGCCAGGGCAGCTCAGTGTGGCACCCCTCAACCCCTCACCTCTGCCCCCAGAACAGCCCCTCCGTGTCAGAGCTCATCCCCCAGGAGAAACCACCCCAGGACTGTGGGAAACTTCCTTGGGGACAGGCTGGAGACCCTGCAGGGAGCTGGGGTTGGGCACAGCCATCCCACCACGGGATGAGCCCCCTTCGGAGCGCACAGGGCCTGGCACGACCCAGGGGTGGCCACTCCGCACGTCCCCCCCGGCCCCCTCCCTGCCCTGGGCCTGGCCGCCCGCCCTGGGAGCGGGCAGGAGATGCTGTGGAAAGGGACAGAGGCGCTGGAAAAACCCTGACGCGGCAGCACCGGGGGTTATTTTTGGAAAGCTGCAGCCTTTATGTAACACTGCAAACACTGGCACTTCCCCCTCTGCCCTGTGCGGGGGGTGCTGGGTGCGGCCATGGCCCCATCCCCATCCCCATCCCCCTGCCCCCCTCCCCGACCTCCCCCAGCCCAGGACCAGGCAGGCCCCGGCAGCCTCCAGCTCAGAGCTTTATTGAGGTTTTTGCACAAAAATCACCACGGTCACGGCATCAGCCGGGGGACCCCGCGAGCGGCCCCAGCGGGAGCTCGGGGTCCCTCAGCTGTTCTCGAAGGAGCCCCGCTGGTGCCACTGCTGGTCCCGCACGCGGCGCACGGACTGGATGAGGGGCTGGTTGGCGTCCCACTCGTTCCAGTGCCGGTACTCGCCCTTCTCGAAGACGTGCTGGCGGCCCCGGTACCCGGGGTACTCGTAGCCCACCCACCTGTGGGGACCGAGGTGGCGCTCAGCAGTGCCCACCCCACACCCCCACATCCCCTGGAGCAGGGGCAGCGTCCCCATCCCCATCCCAGTGCCCGTGTCTTTGCCTGCCACAGCCAGGCGGTGCTGCCCCGGGGCTGCTCCTGTGTCACCAAGTGCCACCGCACAGGCTGCAGCCACAGTGCCCAGGTGGGAAATGCCGCGTGCCAGGAGGGGATGGAGAGTCCAGAAGGGAGCACAGCTCCACTGCTCTGGTGATGGGTTAGGGCAAGGAGCCATCACGCAGCCCCAGGGACACCGCCATGGTCCCCATTACTCCCTGTGGGCCAGGGAAAAGGCGGCAGTGGGGAGGGAAAAAGGGACACAATGGGCATGAGCAGCACCGTGGGAGCAGCTGCCCCAGCCCCGCTGCAGTGGCTGTGCCAGGCACCCCTGCCACCACCCTGGGGGGACCAAGCACGGTGCCAGGGACAAGAACCTGTTGGGGTGTCCCCTGCATCCCCATCCTTACGTTCCGTTCAGGGCCTTGACACTGGCCACGCGGTCCTGGAAGCCGTGGGCCCAGAGGCTGGGGACGTCGTCATCCACGATCTCCATCTTCCGCCCGGTGTATCCCACGTTCTCAAACAGGTGGATCTTGTGGTCGGCGCTGTCCTGGGGGAAAGGGCGGGTCAGGGGCTGCCCCTAGCCCTGCAGTCCCCAGTGGCCACCCCAGCACAGCCCTACTCACAATCTGGAGGGGCCGGATGGACATCAGGCTGTCGCTGCTGTGGCTGTTGGACCAGGAGTCCCAGCGGGGGTAGTCGCCCTTCTCCAGCACGAACTGCTCCCCGGCGTAGGCCTGGCGCTCGAAGCCCAGCCACCTGCGGGACCCCAGCGTCAGGGGGATGCTCTCCCTGCCACCCCCCGGGGCTGCTCCACCTTCCCCACCCCAGACTTACGGGCCAGACTCCACCTGGATGGAGCCCACCTTCTCCATCTCCTTCTCAGTGATGTTGGGGAGCTCCTCTGTCAGCTCACACCTTTTGCCCTGGAAATTCTCCAGCTCGTAGATCGTGATCTAAGGTGGGGAGAGATGCTGTCAGCCACCACACCAGGGGAGTACCCTGGGAAATGGGAGCAGCAGTGGATCAAAGGGCTCTGGCCGTGTCCCTCCATCCCGGCCAGCCCATGCTGATGTCGCTCCTCACCTGGCAGAGCCAGGTCCTGCCAGTGCCTCTGGGCCGAGCTCTGGCCAAGACTGTTTGCTTGGTAAAGCACAAGCTGGAATTTCATCCATGACAGGCTGAAAGCCAGCTCAAACACAGCACTGGAAACACGGAGGGTTTGGGCTAAGAGACTTCCAGAGCTATGGGCTGTCTTTCCTGCCCCCAGCCTGGTCACTGCCCATCCTTTCCTTATCAGTGCTCCCTCCAGATCCAACCATTCCCTTGGCCTGGCCTGGCACAAGCTCTTTCATTCTAAGCCCTGCCAGGTGCAGAGACCCCAAAGCCTCCTCAAGGCTGAGCTATGGGATGGGTTGGAGCCAGTCCCAGTGGCCAGAGTGTGGCACGGAGCAGGGCCCAGGGTGCCCAGCACCATTCAGGGACCAGGAAGGTCAGTGGGGTGACCAGGCACCCCCTGGCACTGTCCCAAAGGGGTCCCAGCTGCAACCCCTGAGCCTAGGACAAGGCAGGGCTCAAGGGACAGAGGTGACACCCACGTTCCTTAGGAACTTCTGTGCACCGTGGAGCAGACCCAGCTCCCGGCACCCCTCTATCCCACTCGCAGGATCTGCTCCCACCTCCAGCCTTCCCTGTCCAGGAGCAGCTTTGTGGGAGGCTCTGCAGCCACCACACCGTCTCCAACCAACCTATGAGCTGAATCCAAACCTACAAACACACCCGGGGAGTTTCAGTGCCTGGGCCCACAGCCGATCTCACCGTCCTGGATTAAATCTCTGGGCAGCTGCACAGCAGCCTGGCCAGCCAATGTCCTTGGCAGCCACGCAGGCAGGGAGCTGTGCCCCTCCTGCCAGGCAGCAGCAGCAGATCCCTGGCTCCTCCAGCTGCCTCTCCAACCTGCAGCTCCCACCAGAGCAGGGCCACCACCCACTGCTGCTGTGGGAGAGCTGGAGGGCACTCCTGTTGCCAGCACCAGCTGGTTCCAGCCTGGTGTGTGCACACCGCATCCCACGGCATCACCCGGCATCCATCCGTAATCAGTACACCCCAGTACACCCCAGTAAACCCCAGTATACCTTGTAGTTGCCACCTCGCTCGCCAGCACCCTCCCCAGTCGCCATCTGCTCGGGGGGACTTTGCTGCTCAGTCATTGTGCCTGGAAAACCCAAATTGCAGGAGGTTAAGGCAGGAGGCACTGGGATTACAGCCGGTAATGAAACACGAAGCATGAAGCTGGCATGGGAACAGGCAGCACGGGTTAGCACAGATCCCGATGCAGCAACTGTAAATCCCCAGGGATGTCCAGGCTAGGAACAAGCTCTGTTATGCATCCTCCTCTCCCTCCTGCGCACGGGCCCCGCATCCTCACCCAGGCACCCGCAGGACTGAACCGAGCCCTCTGCCCAGGGCAGCTCGCCCAGTTGCCACTAAACTCCCATCTCACAGCCCGGCTTTTGTTCCCAGCAGGAATTTGTCAGCTTCCAGCTGCTGACATCTTTCCCCACAACATAAACCTGACACCTCTCCCTGGCTCCAGCACCCCGGGGGACACCAAACCCGGCAGCTGGAGCTGCTGCCGCCGCCTCGGCCGGGAGGGGGACGGTGGTGAGAGCCCCCTCCACGCTCTCCAGGAACATCCACAAAACTCTGCTCAAAATTGGAACAAGCCTTCCCCGGCCACGCCACGCCAGGGGGTTTAAGAGACGAATAAAAGAGTTTGATCAACATCCTGAATCAAACCCTGCAGCTTCACTTCTCGCCACGCACGAGCCAAACCCTTTGCTCAGGGACACCTCGGCTCAGACACACAAATTGTTTGTGGAAGCCCCTTGCAGTCCCGGCGGTGCCGCCGCTACCTCTCCGTGTGGTTCCGCTGTGCCGGGCGGCGCGGGCGGCCCCGCTATTTATGGGTTGCTTCTGAACAGAACAGCAGAATTACCCGAGCGCTGATACAGCAGCTGCGTCCACGGAATTCCATCCATGAGATCTCATCTCAATAGCGCGGGCGCGCAGCGGGCTATGGAAACGTCATTCAGATTTCTCCCGGCTGTCCCTCGGACACGGGCCACTCGATTTACAGAAGATTAACGTCGAAATTCACATCAGCACGTTCACGCTGCTTCTTGCCAGGTTCTCTGGAAAACTCTGCCATCAGCAGTTCACGGGAGGGTTTAGCCTGGAAACCGAGCGCAGCGCGAAGCAAAATCCGGGCAAAATATCCCCGTTTGTGTGGGCTCCAGCGCAAGGTGCGAGGCAGGGCCGGGGTCAGCTCTGGGAGCTCAGTGGGAAGCTGGAGCAGCTCAGGATCTCCAGATTTGTGTTCTTGCTTTAACTTTGGCCCTAAGTAGGTTCTCTCCCTCGAGTCCCTTTTCCTTCTCTGCCCCCAGTCCGGCTCCCTCCCCAGGAACACACTGGGAACACACCCTGGGGTGTGTGATGAGGGATTTCTGGAGCCAGGTGCCTGGCACAAGGGTTTATCCATCTTCACAGGCACAGGATGATGTAAGGGGGGAGCACAGCCCTTCCACACCAGGCACCAAACTGGGAGCATTTCACTCTGCTGGCAAGTGGGCCTGACTCCCTCTTCACCTTTGAGAGTCCCTTCAGACTCAAACCATCCTGATTCCTCAGGGAACTCTTAGTTCAGCCGCACATATCCCCATTTACTATGGCCCTTGCAGGTTTTTCTACCTGCTCTGAGTGTGGCCCATCTTGAAACCATGAATTACTCATGAAACCTTTACTGAAATTGCCAGAAAAGCGAATCCCCTGGGCCAGGCTGGACAAACTGAATGGGAGAGGGCTGGAAACCTCTCCTGTTACACGTGTTAGAATGAGGCCCTTCATCCCCATCCCATCCCTGGGTGATACTCCAGGCCTGGTGTGACAGGGATGACCCAGGAGGTGTCTCCAGGTGCCTGTTCCCTACCCTGCCCATCCTGCAGTTCCTGATGGAGGATTTGCTGTCCCCATCAGAGCCATCCCACAGGTGCCACAGCTCCAACAGGCACAGGCTGAGGAGGAATGGATTCATTTCTGTCTTACCAAACACAACATCTGTTCTCAACAGATGAGAAACAGAATTTCTCATGCCAGTCCCTCCCTTCCCAGCATCCTCATTCACCGAGCTTTGCCACAGCTGCAGGGCCCTGGATCTGCCTCTCCCAGCTCTCCACGCTGACAAGGCAATTCCAAAAATATGACAGAAGGGGCACTGGATCTCCTTGATGCCTCTCCCAAACAGACCTCAATTTCCTCTTGCTGTCAGCCTCTTAAATCCCTTTGAAAAATGACTATTAGAAAATAGCTATTTTTTGTTAATACCTGGCAGAGCTAAACTGGAACTGTAATGGTACAGTGCAAAACACAGCAGCCAGAATATCCTTATTCCCTAAGAAAATGTGTAATACAAAATATGCTATTTCTATCACACGATGTTTTTATTGTGACCCAGACTGACAGACTCTGTAAGGCCACGTGGAGCAACATAAAAGTTTAATCTCTACAACAGCCCCTTCTAGACCAGGTTTGATACCCTCGTGTTTAATATGGAATGAGAAAACCCCATAAACCACCGGACCTTGGCTCTCCTTCTCTGCCAATCCCACCAGAAGAACCAGAAGTTATTTCAGGTTATATTTTTGCAATACATTTATATTTGAATGAACAGGACAGCCATGGAACAGAGCTCACCACCAGCTCGGGAAGGATTCCCACCCTCCACCCTCTCCACTCCCAGTGTGAGCAGAACTAGGCCTGGACTCTGCAGCCCCTGCCAGAACACCTCAAATCCCATTAAAGCTCCATGGAGGTTGTGTCACAGGATGGTTTGGGTTGGAAGGGACCTTAAAGCTCATCTCGTTCTGCCCTCACACCTTCCCCTAGACCACCTTGCTCCAAGCCCCGTCCAACCTGGCCCCAAAAGCCTTCACCTCTGAAAAGTCCACCTTTAATTCCTTTTGAAGTAAATACCTGGTTTTGCTTCTCAGCATTGGGCTGAAGGGACAGATCCAATACATCCCTCACATGGCTGCAGCTGCTCTTGCACCAGTGTCCTTCAGGGAGGTGCAGACTGTGACCTCAGGCTGACAGGGAGCAGGGTTATGGTGACAGCTCTGTATTTCACTGGAATCGTTTGTTTTACCCCCAGAGCTGGCCTGGGGACAGCAGTGACAGCGCTGGGGACTTGCTCCAGAGGTTCTGTACCTGGATACACCTCTTGAGGCAGAGCCACACCCCAGAACTGCCCATCTCCCCCTGAAACACACTGTCCCTGCAGAAATCAGGGATTGGCTATTCCAAACCTTTTGCAGGTCACACTGCGCACTCCCAAATCCGCCCCACATGCATTTCAGTTTGCCAATAACTTGCAAACAAAGAACAGGGTGAAACAAACTTTTGTGGGGGTGAAAAGGGGGTGGTGTGTGGGGGTAAGTTCTATGGAAAGTCTTGGAATGTCAAAGGTTGGAGAACCAAACATTGCTTCTTTCTCTGCAGGAAGTGAAAGGCTATGGTGGATGAGGACCAAACTGAAGATTCACAGATGTTAAAAAGGTGAATTTGCAAACAGAAAAATAAAAAGGATCCAGGAGTGAAGGAAGCAGCACATCTGAAGGAACCTGAGAGCTCACTTCCATCTCCAATAAACAGCAGGAAAAAGCACATGGCAACAAAAGTGAAAGAATAAAAAAATTCCAAGAAGCATTATTTGGAATTAAAATAGAATTATATAAAGTGTATTACAGTCTGTTCTATCATTTAAGAAGTAATAACATATTTATATATCTTTTATTACAGAGCGATAACCCGAAGAGAAGGAAGTTGATATTTAATCCATGTACAATATAAAGAAATAACAGAGCAGAAAAACCACTTTCCCATTCAACAACATTCTAAAGATGCTTTTTAATTAGACAATTAAGCATTAAACATTTCTCAGTAGTAGGTTAAACTACTCAATACAGTAATTTCAGTGCATTGTCCAAGCAGACGTGGAAATGCAAACACATTCAAGGGCTTTGTGGAAACCTCGTGTCAATCCCCTCAGTTTCCTCAACACAAACAGTCACAGAATTTCTGGCCTAGACCAAGAACCAGAAAATCCTCCAACTGTTGGGAACGCAGCACTGTCACCTGTGGGAGTGGAAAACCCAGCCTGTGGGAATGTTCCTGTGAGCGTCACACGTGGGACGCACCCATGGAACCCTGGGGTGCTGCCACGGGAATATATCCCAAAGAACACACCAAGAGTCACCTTTTCCACCATCATCTAAAGGAGAGGGAAGGAAATCTGTGCAAGGTTTTAAAAGGAGCTGGGGGAGCTGGTTAATGGTGGTGGCTGCACTGACACGGCCCATCCCCATCTCCCATCGCCTGGCAGGAATCCTGGGGATCACTGCTCCGTGGGGAGCAGAGGGGCTGCCAAACTAACAGTGGCAACAGCTCCCATGAGAAACAGGGCAAAGCAGCAAGGAAAAGACTTTTCCATCAGACAGACGTCTCCATCTCACCTCCAGGGAGCACAGGGAGCTGCTGCCAGAATAAAATCCGGGAGCGAGAGATGTGCAGATGGGACTTGTCTCCTGCCATCCTGCTGCTATTTCCTGCAGACTGGGACTGCAAATCCCCCCCTGTGACTCCTCCATGAGAAGAATTGGCACATGGTTTTGGCAGCTCCAAGCCTGACAGACAGTGGCCCGGGCAGGCCCCGTGGGAGCCGCGCTCCCGAAACACCGATGGGGAAAAAGACAAAAGGAGAAGGAGCTGAAGTGCTGGTGCTTTATGGTTTGTATCCAGAGCAGCCCCTCAGCAGGACATGGGGAGGGCAGCCCAAGGAGCTCTGCCAGGTGAGGAGAGCTCTCCACTTTCCTTCTCCCTCTTCCACATTTTCCTGGTTGAGCATGAGGAACACCTGGAATCACCTCCCTCCCTCCCTGGGCTATGCTTTTAAAGGTTACTGAAAGAGCACTTATCTGGGGCAAGAATTAAGTCTGTCTTCCATGGCCATGGTGGTTGGTGTTTCAGAATGAGAGTCCAGAGACAGGGAATAGCTGAGAATTAGGGATACCCAAACACCCGTGTGGTCCAGGAGATCTCTACTCTGCTATCAGCACATCTTGCCAAAGGAAGGACAGGAAATCATCTGAGAAACTGAAGATCACATTTAGGTTATCCCACAAGATCAGCATAAAAATAAAAACTTAAACCTGGTATTTACAGATTAACAAATAAAAATATGAAGTGGGACTATCCGAACTGCTATTAAAGTGACATTCAACAATTAACTGGAACCCTGATATGAGTGTAACATCCTCCCTCTTCCCTTCCTTTTTTTGTTATAAAAACAGTATTTACATAATGTTACTTTTTTTTTTTTTTTAAAGAGAACTGGTTGACATTATTGCTTGATCCTTTTTAGGAAAGACATTCCAATGAAGCAATTATTCCACATGCTGACAAAACACAGAATATACCAATTCAAGAGTGACAAAAGTTAACATTTTGTTCATCTAAAAATTATCTCCATCTGCCGGGTCAGCAGATCACATGTAAATATTAGCCAATCAAAAATACATTTTACAAAAAATAATCAAGTTTCCTTTTTCAATATGGCAGTAAACATGATTTGTTCTTCCACTCTCACCTTCCACAAACTTCATTCTAAATAGGAGCTTACTATTTGTTCACAAAAAAAAAAAAAAAAAGATAAATTCGATTAAAATTATTATTTTCATAAACAAACACAAAGCCCAGCCAGACACATCTCCCAGAGGTCAGTGCTGAACACCTACAGAGTCTGTTCCACAGCGAGGGGAGTTCCCTGGATCACAGCATTCCCAAACAGCTCTGTTTTCCAAGACTTTCTGAAGTGCTAACCGTGACCCAGGGGTTCTCCTGGCAGGCAGGTCTGAAGTGCCCCTGTCCCCCCTGACCTGACAGACACAGCTTTGTATTTGACTATGAACTGAAGCAGCTTTTCTCCACAAAACAGGAAGGCACCATGCACAGAGCAGTTGAGGCAGGAAGCAAACAGCAGCAACATGACATGGGGGTTTAGGTTCAGATGAGTTAAGGCTTCTGTTGAAGTTCTTTATCTTCTCCTAGTTAGAATCACTGTCTGGAAAGGAAAACAGAAAGAAAGGTGGGATACAGTCAGGCAGCTGGAACAGGAACTCCCTGAAATGTGTTTTCTGTTGTAGTGGCACCTTGGTTGTGTCGATTTAATGCATTAAATGCTCAAGAGCTGCCCAGAATCGTGCTGAAACCACACCAAGTTTTCAAACTTTGGGAAATCACAGCCCCAGCAGAGTGAGTGTTGTGAAAATCAAATGATGTGCAGAATCAGTGGAACTGTGACTGGGAGGGAAGGGGCACTGCCCTGCTTGGCACCATTCCCTGACACCCCTGGTGCACAGGGCAGGGTAAGGGTGGTGTTGGTGGGGGCACAGTGGTGAGACCAACACATCGAAGAAAATGTGAGTTTATTACTGCACACCTGCACTTAGCAAAGCACCCCTTCCTACCCAAGTACCTTTTCAAACCTGATTCTCATAATGGCTCTGTCTCTTCTTTGATTTCAGCTCCTTCAGCCACTGAGGAGACTTTTCTTCTGACCTAAGATATAAAAAAAACCACTCTTTATTCTTTCATTATGAAAATTCCTGACAGAAACAACAAAAAAAAAAGGAATGTACAACTTGTTGCATTATTTTTTCCTTCCACCAAGAAGCGCATTAGCTTCTTCCTGACGCTGGGATTCTCTCACCTGTCCTCCTTTTCCACACTGGAGGGCAGCACTCTGCTGCCGGGAGTGCCGAGCTGTGCTTTGGGGGATTTGAAGAGCTGAGCAGAGCCGATGTCACCAGTGCTCTCAGACTCTTGTCTTTTCCGCAGTTGGGCCTAAATATAAAAATAAAGAAAGGGGTCCTTTGAAGCCAGCATCCAGGCTTTTTTTGGAAAGCAGAACAGATCACTCCAGATTTATAAAAACAAAAAAATTCCCTGAAATGAGTGAGGGAGTTCTTTATAAAGCACCCACAGCTACTGAACTGGTTTATCTCCCACCTGCTGGGCTCTGCCTGAGCTCACCTTGAGGACAGAGTGATCCATCCCTGGGAACACGGGCAGTCTCTGGGCTTGCACAGAAGATGACCTTGGAGTGTGCTGGATCTTGTCTTCCTCCTCAGAATCTTCCTGTTGCATAGTTTTCTTCTCTTCTAATTAATTGTTTTCAAAAAAAAAGCAGAGGGGGAAACCATGAGCCAGCTTTTCACCTCTGCCTTGTCCTAGATCTCTTCTTGCACTCGAGCAGGAACGAAGGGCAGTACTTAAAAAATGCCCTTTACAAACTCCTACCCTTGCACCCAGGCTGATCACAACCAATTATTCCAGGTAGCTGAGGGGTTACCTGTGGAATCTTTGAACATCCAGGCATTATCTGGTTCTTCTGTCAAGGAAAACCTGTTCTCCAGGTCCAGCCCTCTGCTCCTGCGCAGCGAGTGGGACGCGGGCGCCCGGCACCGGCGCTTCTTGCTCAGCTGCACCCGAGTCTTCAGAGCACTGGAGTCCAGGACAGCCGTGTGCTGGAGGAACACAGACCTGGGAGTGAACCCCACCTCCTCCACAGTGACTTCCCAACCCACTGGATTGCATTCACCTGTTCAGTTTAATTAATATATATATATATATATTTGCCTGACTATTATTGTAGTTACTTAAAATTATACAGAAGAGAGTTTATGATGAGGACATGGTACTTCGTGGCTAACTGGGTGTAATCCTTTGGTCTCTCTAGGCTGTGGATACCTGAGCTGCATGAATTATTTGCACTAAATGAATATAAAAAATAACTGCAATTATCAGGAGTTTGGTTCCTAGAGTGTTTTATGAATACAGGCCTTGCTAGTCCAAGATTGGGATCTAAAAAGAGAAACTACACAAAATTCCCTCGTAGTGCAGAGCTGCAGCTTCCCTGCCAGCCACAAACACTTGAAGCCACTCACCAGCAACAAGGACACTCCAAGTTTAGTGTCACAGCATTCAGAAAACTTCTGTGATCAGTCATTTCCAACATATCCAATCAGCAATAACATTTACAGAGCAAAACAAGGAGCTGTAATTGATTTGCTTGCTTAAAGCAATTTGCTGTTACAGACTTGCCTGTAACCACCAAATATCCCTGAGCCCTCCCTTCTCCAGCAGATGTGGGTTTGCTCCTTTTCGAAAGATTTCAGGTCAGGAATAAACTCCTCATCACACAGCATTTGGAGCTATTAATGTTTTACAGAGACATCTTTAGTGGCCCAGGGACAAAACAGAACCTTCTGGAAGTGTTTAAACACGGTGTGGATGTGGCACTTGGGGACGTGGTGGTGGTGGCCTTGGCAGTGCTGGGGCAACAGTTGTACTCCATAGTGCAACTGTTTAGTTTGTTTTCCAAACTAAACAAAGTTCTTGCAGCACTAGACCTCATTAACTGTGTATGGCCAGAAATTCCTGGCCTTAAACCAGCTGCAGGATTCTTCACTATAAAAAAATCCTTTAAAATTCAACTCTGAGCTACCATGGAAAGAAACCAATTGTAAATAAGAAAAATATTAGTGAACATCTTTACGGCCTTAAATCTGCACAGCTGACAGCACAGCAGCCACTAACTGTTTGTGTTATTTAATTATGCTTCCAATGTTCATCCCTGGAAGTGTCCAAGGCCAGGTTGGATGAGGCTTGGAGAAACCTGGCCTAGTGGAAAGCGTCCCTGCCCATAGCAAGGGGTAGAACTGAATGAGCTTTAAGATCCCCTCCAACCCAAACCAGCCTGGGATTCTATGATTGATTATCCCAGGCCAGCAGCTTTATGGAATCTCTCAGAGCCTGAACACTACAGAGACTTAGAAGAACTCTGTAGTTTTGATCCTCAACTTTTCGGGCAGGAAAGCAGCTGGGAAAATCAAGTGTGGGAAAGGCAGAGCAAAACTGGCTGCACAGTTTCCAGAAGAAACTGCTTTGAAGGGATTAACCGAGGGCACGCACGATGGCAACTTACATCAATGAAGGAGAAATAACTGCTCTTGTCCTCAGGGAGTGTGTCTCCTGCAGGAGGCAAATCAGTCCCATCAGTGGAGTCCATGTCCGTGCTCGAACGGTCCAGGCTGGTGCTCCTTTGGTCTTTGGAGAAGTCATGGTGCTCGGCCAGGGAGGGCGGCTCTGTCTGCGAGGACAGCGAGGATGGGTGGCTGCCCGGGGGCTGCTTCCGCCCTGGCACAACCTCATTTTCCAGGGAAGGAGATTCTCCCACAAAGCTGCAAACAGAGCAAATGGAATCTGTGAGACTTCGGGGTGAATAAATACCTGCAAGGCCAGGCTGGATCCCACATGATCAGCGTGAGTTAAATAAAAGTGGAATGGAAAGTCTGAGCACCAAGGGGAGGCATCAGGTACCAGCAGCAGCGTGTGGATCCCTTCCACTAGCACAGCCCTGACCCCTTGGATTCACAGTGCGTTGGGGATTGGGGTGTATTCCAGCCAGCCAGAGGATGTTTCCCTTCAGGAATGCTGGAGCTGAAGAGAGGTGGGCACCAGGTGGCACCCTAAGGCAGGGCTCCACGGGCAGAGCTTCCTGCGCCTTGGGGAGGACGGCAGCAGCACCTGCACCCGGTGCTGGGATGTTCCCAGTGTATTCCTAGAATTCCTTCCGTGGCCTAGACTGACAGGAATGGGCTGCAGGGTCAGGACTGAAAGCTGTACACAGTTGTGGCTGCCTTTGTCACAAAGGCTGGAGTATTCCTTGAAACAGCAGGAAGACTCTACTGTCAATAAAAATTGGGCCGTCTTGCTTCTAATTCCCAGTTTGAAAAAAGAACCTAAAGGATTTAGTTCTGATTTGTTTTTTCCTCCTCTTGATAGAAGTCTTATGTCACTAAGCACCATTTCTTGGGCACATATCTAGAAGAACTGTTCTAAACCTAAAAAAACCACGTATATATCAATTTACGCACATCTTTTAACAACACACCTCCGTATTTGGCACAGCAATCCAAGGAGAAAAACACTCAGGAGTGTCCTGCTGGATAACAGCATTCCATCAGCACCAGCACATGGTACAACGTCCAGTCTGGCAGAGCAGACACTGCCCAGAGGGCTTCCAGCACACAAGCAGAGGGAATGCTGCTTCCCTCCTTCACCAGTGGGCCCCAGGATAATTAAGAATGGCACTAATGAGCTCTGGGGGAAAGTTTTTGTCTAGGATTTGTGCTTCAAATGACATTTGGTAGCTGCAGCATTAGGCTTTAGAGCCACTGCAACATGGAAGAATGGAGAGGGGAGGGACAATCTGTAGGACTTTTCATGGAAATTAAAGCGTGTGTTGAAAGGATCCTGTTGGATTTGCACATCTCCAAAAAGTCTCTGCCCTGCTACATCCATCCCAGGGCTGCAGCTGATACATTTCACTGAGGCTTTTCAAACTGAAATATTTGAGAGCAAGATGTGACACAAATCCAGCTGAATTCGCACTGGTTGGTGGTTCCTCATTCACAAACCTTCCCAGTGGGTTTTTCTTTGGAGTTCCTGCACAATTACAGCCCCATACAACAACCCCTGTGGCACAGCTCATCCCCAAATATGGGAAGGATGCCTGGAGTCCAAACCCTGTTATGTGCAGTGGATTCTTTCCAGTGAACAGCAAATTAGAGGGGGGAAACTCCCTTCAGAAAAATGAAATTGAAAATGGATTTTCAGTTCTCATTACTGAGATGTATCGTGCACCTCCTTCCATTATTTCATTAAGATTTCAGGGTTTGTGAGCACATCCATGAGCTGCCCCTGATGTTCCACAGGTGCATTTACAGACACTTCTCTGAGAAATCATCCCTCACGTGGAGCACACAAACCCAGCAGGATGGTTATCACAATGGGCAATAAAGTGTCAGCAATCCTCACCTTCAACTGCAATTAAATTTAATTAGTTTTAGCAAGACAGTGCGTAGAGGCCATAAAGGTGTTGCTTCAGCCTGTAAAATGAGGCGTTAGAGATGCATGAATCCATCACCTAAAGCCAATTCCTTTCCTGTAAAAACCAATAATTTTCCCTATGAAGACTGCTCTAACCTAAAAGAGTTTTCTACAACGCCAACTTGGAAAAGCTTACCAAAGCCTAGCTTACTAATTTGAGAAAAATTAAAATAAAATCTTTTAGATAAACTAAGAAAAATCCAATTAACGCCTCCAAATTGGAGGAGATGGTTTCATCTCTGTCCTTCCAAGGAGCTACTGGCCAAAGCCCACTGGAAGCAGCCCAGAGGAGCTCCTTACACTAATCCCAGCAGTGACTCAGTTCTAGAGGAAAATGCTCCTTTCTTCACCTTCCAAAAGCTCATCTAGGAAAAGGACCATGTTCATCCTGTTGCCCTGTAGTTATGGCTTTTTGTTTTAAAATTCCCTTCCTCTCCCAGACAAGGGGTGGAGTCACCACCCCTGGAAGTGTTCAAATGCCAAGCATTGGTGGCATTTGGTTGGTTTAGTGGCCACGGTGGGATTCAGGTGAATCACACTGGACTCAGTGATCTTGGAGGGCTTTTCCAACCTTAAGGACGCTGTGATTCCATGAAGATGAGGTCATTCACACAAGCACTAATAAAACTCTCCTAAAAGAATCCCTCCGTGGCTCCAATACTGGGAAATGCCCCAGACTGGAGGTTCCCCCAGCACAGCAGGAGGCTGGGACACCGTCTGGTCCCCGCGGGATGTGACACCGTGGGGGCTGGCAGGGGAAATGCTCCGAGGGAAGTGAGCCAGGCCAAACAGGAAAACTGAACCATCAACATCTCCTGCGAGTTCCTGCCTCCAGCTGGGGCGAGGAGGAGGCACCAAAGGCAGAGCCCTGCTCAGAGCACCCACAGCAACATGAGGAGAACGTCTGCACTGCTCCTGGCAGGGACTTCATCCAAAATAAACTGCAGACAGAACGCACGTTCAATATATTCCAGGAAGACTTCCATTATTTAGAAGTACATTAATCTCATTTCTCTTCAAGTGCCTGAATTAATACAGCAGTAAGTCCCCTGCAATGAGCTGTAAGTCGAAACAAAGCAGAGCAATGGGGTGGCAAAATGCTGAAGAGTCTCTACACTGACACCATGATACTGTAAAAAAAGCAAAACCTAAACATTTCTTGCAGTGGAAACAAAATTCCAGCACATGGGACTGAGTTCAATCCTTCAGTGAACCGGAATGTTTAGGTGGAGCTGCTCTAATCAGGATGGATGGATTGAAATAACTCTCCAGTGCTGTCTGCTCTGAAGCTGAGACAAGCACCTTTGTTAAGAAACTGATCTCAGAAATGTCTGTATCATCCTGGAATCCAAGATAATTTTACAGCAGCCTGGCTGTCACTGTTGGCATTCACTTGGCTGCTGAACCTCCGAGCTGGTCGTTACCCTGATTTCATAAGCAATAAAATATTTATAACACAGAGTTCTCAAATGCAGAAGACACCAAACATAATTGACATTAATGTCTGCTGTAAGATCCCAACAAGTATAGCATTAAAAAACAGATAAAATGCTATTTTCATACCACACTGAGCAGACAGGACATGAGTTCAGGGTAGATCAAGCTGTAATTTACACAACAGGTGTAAACTATAAAAAACCTCACACTTTGCTGCTCTAGGTTTATTTCACTAAATCATTCTAAGAACAGAAAAGCATCAGCAGTACTCTGTTTCACTCAACTGATATCCCATTTCATCCTCCACTTCACCACCAATAAAGCACTTGAGAGTCTGAGCTGTGGACACGGAGAGATGAACCCTGTGTCACCCCATCTGAAGCCCAGAGTCTTTGTTCCAGAGGGATTTTGCCATTCTGCTATTCCAGAGGGATTTTGCCACTCAGCCCACCTGGCAGCATTGTTGAGGCTGTTAAAAGGAATGGCAATGGCAGAAAAACAGATTTATAAGCAAAGAAAACAAATAAAAGTATCCAAGAACAGGGCTTGGAGCAACCTGGTTTAGTGGAAGGTGTCCCATGGCTGAGGGCTGGAATGTGATGATCTTCAAGGCCCTTCCAGCACAAACCATTCTGGGATTGTTGGATGGGTTGGAATGTGTTGGAACCCAGAGTGCAGAGAACGTTTCTCTGCCTGTCCTGAGGGACCCATCCCCCCAGGGAAACACTGTTTTTAACCTTTGTCCATGGAGAGGGCTGCCAAGGCTTTGGGATGAATTAGAATCTACAAGGGTGTGAGTTAGGTGATAGTATAATATACAGTTTGTTACAGGGTGAAAAATTTAGAGTTTTAGGTTTATTAATATGGTAAGTAGATGAAGGCAAGATGGAGGATCCCTGTGGTTTTTCAGGTCTCCTCCTTCTTCTTCACCTACTCCATTTTCTGCAGTGTTGGTAGCACAGAATGATTGGTTAGGAAATGCCACAGTTTAGGGCTACATGAATAGATAATTAGTTCATTAGGCACTGGTAGAAAAGTCAAAATAATGTACATTCTTAGTGACAACCGGGTGATTTATCTTTCAAAGGGCCTTGAGTTTCCTGCATTTTGTCTTTTGGTACTTGCTCTGCTTCATGCTATGTCAGCAGCATGTAAATTACTGATAAGATACAATAAACAATCTGAAGACTGAGAAGATCCAAAAGTCCCGTTCGTCTCTTACTCCTGGCAAGGACTTTCTCCCCCATCCGGGGAGGACATGTGGGGGTCGAGAACCCACACAGGAATGTGATGACCTTTAAGGCCCTTCCAGCACAAACCATTCTGGGCCTGTGGGATTCCAGCCTTGCCCCTCAGCCCGGAGCTGAGGAAAGGCCTCACCTGTCGCCGCTGTGCCGCTGTTCGTTCCAGGTGCCGTACTGGCTGTCGGGCTCCTGCACCAGCGTGTCCGTGTCCTTCGCCCCCGGCGGCTGCCTGGAGAAGCATTGCCTCAGCTGGTCCTGCAACAAAACCTTCTGTCAGTCCTCCAGCCCCTGGTTGAGGGATTAACAGGTTTTATTTGCAATAACGGGTTGGAATCTGCCAATTAAACTTGGCTGATTGGGAATGAACTTAAACACGGAGAACTGCTGGGAACTCAGAACAACCATTCTCTGTACAAGAATTCTCTGCACAATGATTACAATAATTGTTTTCCTGGCCAAGTAATGGATCTAGAGGTTGGAGCTGACTCCCTGTTTTCAGTAACTCCATGCTGCTTTAATATTGCTCTTATCTCAGGTTGCATACAACTTCTCAAAGCACCTATGCAAGCACAAGGAATTCTGCTGGGAATGACATTTCATCTCCTCAAGCACAGCAGGCAAACATCAACTCCACTGCTCTTTTCCTGGGTTTAATAAAAAGATCCTTTTTTTTTTTTTTTAAGCTTTCTTTGGAAGACATTCAAAATAAAATGCACAAATAAATAAATAAGCACAGGGCCAGACACAAAAAGCCTTCTACAAACTGATGTAACGTCCAAACCCAACGCAGGAGAGCCCATGGTGGGTTTGCTTTGTTCTATTCTGACCTTTAATTTCCTAACTGTTTTTATTTCATGGATCTGGTGCTTTGCTAAGAAGGAAAGAGTGGATCCCAGGCCCGCCCCTTTCCAGGGAGAGAAGTGGGTCAGTGCTGGCACCCCAGATTTGCAGCACACCAATGTCAACACAGCCCTGCAGTTGTGCTGAGTTACTCAGGGAGCTTCAAGAGTTCCTGAAATCCTACACTGGGAGCAGATAATTAACTGTTGGTCCCTTTCACCTTCATTACCCTGAACAAATACAAACATGGCTTTCAGCTCCAGATCGGCTTTGCTTATCAAGATTTTATCTGACAGCAAATTACATGGTTTTCCACCTGTCCTTGGAAAAATCCAAGGATTTTTCCCTCTTTATTAGTACCCCCTGCCTCAGACCCATTAAGCAGAACACGTTGCTAGGACTAAGCCACATCTCCTTCTCTTTGGGCAGCACACACAAAGTAACAGTAATTAAGAAATCCCATCTTTAATACGTAGAATTCCTTCATATTACTGAGGGGAAAAAAGAGAGATTGTATTTTTTTCTTGTTTCCTTAATTTTGCACACCTAAAGAATGCCACCTTAAGACTATAAAACCATTAAGGATAATTCAGCAGTGCTGATAGCTGGCGACTGAAGAAGTCCCACAGCACTTCCAGCTCTCATAACCACTTCTTATTTCCCAGTGGCCACAGCCACTCTCCAGCCCTGTCGTGCTCTTTGCTGCTGACAAAGTGTTTGTGTTTTAATGCAAAGAAAATACAAAAGGCTCCACCACCTACTCCAACTATCACCACAAACCTCAGAGTTAAAAGACCAAGTAAAATTCTGTTTGTAATACTCAAGTAAAACAGGCTCAGTTTGTGAGTTACACGGAACAGATGTTTCCTGCTTTTCATACTCCAGATGTTCCTGCAGCCCCAGAATTCACTGGTTCTTACACTTTATGCAATCATAGGATTCTTAAGGTTGGAGAAAAACCTCAGAAAGATGGAGTCCAACCTATCCTATACAGATATCTAAATACAGATATGTACATGAATGCCTGGAGGCGAGTTAAGCTCTTACATTTCCCACTCCATGCCAGGTACAAGATTCCAAACGCGAGCCAGGCACACGCTGCTTCCAACATGGGAGATAGAAACCACAGGGCATTTCCT
Organism: Corvus kubaryi; assembly: GCF_017639235.1. NCBI lineage: Eukaryota > Metazoa > Chordata > Aves > Passeriformes > Corvidae > Corvus > Corvus kubaryi. Next base: position 4,075,229 of record NW_024581124.1, read on the forward strand.
TCTGCTTGGCTTGGTTGTATGTTTTGCCTTCCATAAATTCCCTCTGCAACTTCCCAATCCCATGATTTGCTCCAGGGACTCCTGGGCTGGGCTCTCACCCAGTGGCCACAGCACCTTTGGCCGGTGGCTGCACTTCTAGGAAAGGCACTAACAAATTCCAGTGGTTCTTCCCACTTCCTTCCCCAACTGTCCATGCTCATCCAGGTTTTTTTTTTTCCCCCAGCTTGATGCTTATTACGAATTTTTTTCAATCCCAATCTCACATCACGAGTTACCCCACTCTTACAATCCATTTGTACAGTATTTCCCACTGGTTATGACTAAAGCCCGTTACCTCCACACACAGCACAGACCTTTTTATTTGCAATCACTCACACTGTTTCTACTAGAAATTAGACTAAAAAGCTTAGAAACAGGAACAGGAGCAGCAAAGGAGCAACTTTTGTCCTGTTGCAGTGGGGAGCCCTTGTTTACACAGTGCAGAGTTATCAGGGCCATGGGGGCTGGACAGGAGGGGTGTGGACAGCCCAGATAACAAGGGCTCAGCAGCCACAGGGGTCAAGTTTAGATGCAAAGACAGGCTCAGTAATTCCCAACAACATTTTACCCTGCTGGCCAGAAACACACCATTAGCAGAGTTATTTCTCTGTGCTAAACCCAAAACAAGCCTGAAAAAGAAATAAAATAACCTCACAGTGTCTTCAGAAGTAGTAAAGTTCAATACAACAAACAAAGTCTAAATGTCGGGAATAAAACACTCCAAACTCTAGGAAACCTAGAGTTCTCTACATTCTAAGGACTTTGTTATATTCAGAATCATTATTTCATTTTGCTTCTGGAGGAAGCTGCTTATTTCAAGACAATTTGTGTCCTTCCCTGACAGGCCCTTTCAACATGTACTTTTTAAGGTGCCAAATGATTAATTGGAAAAAAATAAATGTTCTCTAGGTACCAAGCACAAAAATAAGGAGTGGGAAGAGGAGCTGATCCTCTCCTTGGCTGGTGGAGGAGGTGTTGGCTGGGGGCACCGAGGGCGGTGCAGAGAAGCAATTTATAGCCTGTGCAGCAGCTCAGAGGAGAGGGGGTGCTGAGGAAGGAAGTGATAACAAATCAGGAAGATTTTCCTTGCCAGAAAGTCATTATTAGCAAGAATGAAGAGTTTTAGCTTTTTTTTTCTGAAGATCTCTTTTCTATCGCTGCCATCATATTCCTGAAAGACTCAAGGCAATCAACACATGAAGCCAGGCCAGGTACAGACATTTCCTCCATAAACAGAGTATTCAGGAAACTGGAAAACTAATCATTCCGAAGGAAAAAGCAGTAAAGAGGGGTCTGGTGTCTTTTTAGCACACAAGATGAACCCAAATTAGAACTTTTCTAATTTACAATGACAGAAAAATCTCCCAAATCAAATAAAACCCACACCTGATCCAGGTTTCAAATGCTGTAATTCTCCAAGCTTTGATCTTTAACTTCCCAATTGTTATGCCAGGAGCCAGGAAAAAAATCTACTTAATTTTTCTATAAAATAAAACAGCTGAGCTGTGCCCTGCTTTGCCTCTGGTTCTTCTTCTAAAATGAGCCATTATGCCTCTTCCAGTCCTCCCTTGGAATTAAGCTGGGCTTGGCTACAGTCCAGGGCTGATTACTCCTGCAATTTCCCATTCCTGAAAACGATGCACACACAACGTTGGTCCCAGAAGCCCCAAAATCACCTCTAAATCTGAGTCAACACAGACATTTATGTGCAAAACCCTCCTGCATGGATGGGAAATGAAGACCTGGCACAGGAGGAACAGCAGCTCCGAGAGATCTCCTAAGTCAGAAGCTGCACAGACAGTTTCAAAAATATCTTTCTTCGCCAAGGAGCCTGAGACATCAGCCAGCCAAAGTGACAGCCCACAGCTTGAGTGTGAATGTTCAGAGCTGAATTCCACTGGCATGGATTGGATATGAAGAGAAACTGCACAATGGAAGGAAGTTTTGACCATCTGCCTTGTTAATACACAACTCAGAGAAAAAATGGTGCTGATTTCTTGAAAAGGGATTTTTTTTTCATTTTTCCCTCTCCTTACTTTAATTAAAGAAATAAAAAAATGTGGTCAAATTGCCCCTTAAGTGTGACACTGAATTTTAGAAGAGCTCACAAGTCCTTACAAATCCAGAAAAGTATTCCAGCTGCTCCCCTGCAGCATGCCAGAAGACAGCTACAGACCTCCACCTATTCATATTTTATGACATTATTTTGTAGCTGACTCTGCTTTGAACAGGATGCTGGGCTCGATGAGCTCCACAGGTCCTTTATAACCTAAATTATTTTACAATTATCCTAAGGATTCTAAGGACTAAGAGGTGAACTATATACTTTGGAGCACTAAAAGAATCATCAGAACATAACATCAGATTGAAACCAACCAAACACTGAAAACCCCACCACAATAAGAGGGTCTGTGGGTCACAGCCCGTGGATTTTAATTTGGAAGCACCCAAATGCCAGGACAGCAAGTGGGAAGAGGATCCCAGGATTTCCATCTGTACTTACTATCCATCCAATGAATGCTGCCCACAAGGAGTAAGTCATGGCTCCAGCTCCTCTTAATTCCCAGCGATCAGGTGGGATTCAGACTGGTGAGATGGCCAGCTCCGTGTTTAAATTAATTGCTGGATGGAGTCAGTGCCTCAGGCAGCGTCCCAGGCTGAGGCAGCACCTTCTGCCCCCACCCTCCCTGCTGCAGCCCCAGATAAAGAGTTCCAGGAACTGCCCAGCTGAGCTCAGGGATGAGTTACAGACCTCCAGCATGAGGGAAGGCTCCCCAGCCCTCCCAAACACGCCAGCCAGAACAACGGCCTCAAACAGGGCAGCACTGCACCATCCCTGGAGCCCAGCCCCAAGAGCAGGGACAGAATTAAGGGAATTAATCCCACCCAGAACCTCCAGGTCTTTTACACCACAACACGGCCACCTCCAGTGTGGTCAGAGGATTAAGGAGATGGCAGTGAGTGGCTGTGGTGTCTGTTCAAGTGGAACATCCCTCTGTGGGATGTCCAACTCTGGGGTCCCAGCACAGGGAGGACATGGAGCTGTTGGAGCGAGTCCAGAGGAGGCCGTGAAAATGATCAGAGGGATGGAGCAGCTCTCCCCATAAGGAAAGGCTGAGAGTTGAGGTTGTTCAGCCTGGAGAAGAGGAGGCTCCAGGGAGACCTTACTGTGGCCTTTCAGTACCTAAAGGGGCTCCAAGAGAGCTGGGGAGGGACTTTGGACAAGGCGGAATGGCTTCCCACTGACAGACAGTAGCTTCAGATTAATGTTAGGAAGAAGTTCTTCCCTGTGAGGGTGGGCAGGCCCTGGCACAGGGTGCCCAGAGAAGCTGTGGCTGCCCCTGGATCCCTGGAAGTGCCCAAGGCCAGGCTGGACTGGGCTTGGAGCACCCTGGGCTAGTGGAAGGTGTCCCTGCCCATGGCAGGAGGTGGAATGGGATGGGCTTTACGGTCCCTTCCAACCCAGACCATTCCATGATCCCACTGGCCCCAGTGCATCCTGGGCTGGGCAGGACAAGCTGGTTTTATGTGGGAAACTGGAGCTGCTGCTGCTGAATGCACAAGCAACGCCTGGAGAAACACACGTGTGCCCCATGTGACTGTGAGCACTCACACCACATATTCAGCTCTCTTAGATCCTGAGGAGCTACACTGCTCTGCTCAAAAATCCTTTAAATAATGGATGTTTCCCTCTCCCATGGGCAGTAATGTTCCAGTCCCACGGTACCAAGCATCTCATAAATGCCATCAGCCCCGACAGCCTCCCTGTTGCTATGCAACCCTGGGCTGCCTCTCCATACGTGTTTTCCTTGCCTCTTCCACAGGGATACGATACCCAACCACCAACGACATCCCTGATGCTAAAGCCTGACAGCATTTCCCTTACGAAACAGGAGTTGTTTTTAGAGGGTGACTGGTCTAATTCTCCACCTTGTCATTGCTTCCCCATTGATGCACAGGCCTGAATCCCAACCCCCTTCTCCCTGGAAAGGCACAGCAAAAATTGCAGCAAAGCCGATGTACTAAAGGGGCTCCAAGAGAGCTGGAGATGGACTTTGGACAAGGACATGGAGGGGAATGGTTTTAAACTGGCATAGGGCAGGTTTAGATTAGATACTAGGAAGAAATTCTTCCCTGTGAGGGTGGTAAAGCCCTGGCACAGGCTGCAACACCAGAGACAGACACAAAGTCTACCCAGCATCGATTCTGGCCACAACAGAGAATGTGGTCAAATTAATGCAGATGAAGTTGGGTTTGCCAGGGATCTGGTTACGATCATGCAGTGACATCAGCTCCCTGCTCCTGCAGTGACTCCTGGTGCCGTTACTCTCCTCATTTCACAGAGGATTTCAAAGATATTTGAGAGTTTATCGTTTTTTCTACCCTGCAAATCGAGCTGCTCTGCCCTGCTGTGAACACTCACCACACACACGTCAGCTGGTTCAGGGCAAGGCTGAAGATGGAGCAGAGGTTGACTCGATGTGCAAAAAGCAGATGAGAACTAAATTCTAAATATAAGCCCTGCTAGGGCTGCGTGAGCCACGACAGCACTTCCTCTGAGAGGTGGGAACGTACAACACACCACAGCAGAGGAACTAGCTGGGAACATCTTTAAAACCTCTCCTATATCATCAGATTAAATTTCCTTTTCAGCCTCAGGCAGCCAAGCTGATAAGGAATGAACCCCCAAGAAAGCCAAGGCAGCAGGAAGGAGCCAGAGGCTCCATCAGGAAGATCCTGAGCAGCGACAGGGAATCCAGGCTCTCCCCAGGGCACGTGTAACTCCCATCAGTGTTAATAAAACCTGGCACCGAGCGTGGAACAGGATCCCTCGACTTCAACACTGCAAGAGGCACAAGCCAGAACAAGGCAATTTCATACTGGGATGCCAAGGAGGGAATAGATTTGCTTTTTTTGAAAAGCTGCATAGTTGAAATCAACACCTCCTACTCGAAATGCTGCATTTCACAGCTCTTCTGCACAGTTAACGTCTCTCCACATGAGACACAAGCTAAACTTCAAACAAACATTCCTGGGAAGAAGTGCTCATTAGCTTAAAGCCTGGAATTAAAGATGTACAGACAGTGATAGGATTTCCTGACAACAAGTGAATAACAAACGTGCTCGTTTCAACACACAGCTCGCACAGCTCAGGAGATGTTTTAGGAGACAGCAGTCAAAACACACACACAGAGAACACCAGGAGTGTTTCCCAAAACTTTCACAGTATTACCAATTGCAGTAAAAATGGATTGCCAGGACAGGGAGGCTGTGAGGCCCTGGCACAGGGTGCCCAGAGAAGCTGTGGTTGCCCCATCCCTGGAAGCATCCAAGGCCAGGCTGGAGCAACGTGGGATACTGCAAGGTATCCCAAACCATGGCAGGGTGTGGGACTGGATAATTGTAAGGCCCCTTTCAACCCAAATCCTTCTGGGATTCTAGGATTCTAAGGTTTGTATTCAGAGAAGTTTTTGTTTAATACAATTTACTTCTCCTGAAAGCTGTCACTTAGAGCTTTAAAAAAAAAAAAGGCAGCAATGTGGATGAGCACAAAATACCAGCTCTAAATCTATTTATGCTATTTTCTTCTTGTTTAAGAGTATGGTAAAAATCAACTCCTTGCAGTCAGCCTAAGTGAAATCACAGAGTAAAGTCATTTAAATAATTATTCCTGTCAAAATAACGAGAGAACAACAAAGGCAGCCACCAAATGCCCATCACTATGGGTTTCTGGCCCAGATTTATCTGCCAGCTACGTTCATGGCCTGTTAAACCAAAGAGAAGTTATTAAGAATGAAAAAGCAGGAACTGTTTCAGCACTGGCCCTTGTATCTTCATTAATTAAACTGAACAGCTTCACTCCTCCCCCCACCCCCAAACAAGACAAACAACCCATTTTTAAAGCCTGCCTGCTGCAAACTTGCTTCCCCCTACCCTAACAGCTCCCTGGGAATTTAAAGATAACATTTAAAGATTAAAATTCCATTTACTGATAGTACCAAAAAATTACTTTTGAGAACAATTCATTGTGTTCTTGGTGAATATTAGGCAGAAGAGTTCAGCAACTATCCCCTGTAGGGTCTGTACCTATTCCAAGTTCAGAATCAAAGTGCCAACTTGTAGTAATTTCTTTTTACAAATCGTTTGTTGAAGGATGTTCACCACAAAGGACAAACTTCTGCAGACAGACTTGGGTACAACAGAACAGGCACTGCAGATCAAAGCTTTTTTATAAGCAGAGACACAGCCCCCGGTGAATGAAGGTGTGGAACTCAAACCAGGACCCTCACCTGCTCCAGAAAGGGATCCTGTTCTATGGGAAAAGTCAGAGTCCACCAGCTCTCCCCAGGAACAAGCTGCACAAGCTTAGACTGGCTGGAAAAGAAACATCTGGGAAGATTAATAAAAACTAGGATGGGAATTTCAGCCTCTAGCAGGGAAAAGGCTGTAGGATGCAACAAAAACCCTCAGAAGGACTAAGTGCCCTCCCAGCACATCTGGGACACGTGCAGCAAACAAATCACTCCACTTCCATCTTTATTTTGGAACTATATCAAAAATTGAATTTAAACTAAATAATGCTGCCAGATGAATTTTGAATGAAAACACCATTTTCTTTGACTGCCCAGTACACCAAAAGGAAACCACTACTAAATGCACTTTGGTGTTATTTCTAGCACACAGCAGAGCAATTTAGGTAAAACACATCGACCACTCTCAGCCTCAGAATTCATCTTTCCTGTTCTGTGTGAAACACCCCCAAGGTTTTCCATGACTTTTTTTAGCAGTGTAAGTGGAGCCAAGGGCATCAGACAACTGCCCTGGTTTTATTGTATGGCAACAAACCTCGAGACCTAGAACAGAGCTGGCTGTGAAACCAGATCTCACACCTATAATAGAACCATGACCGAGAGACCCTGATTAAATCAGAGGCCATGTTTAATGCATGTATCTCTGCTCCTCTTACAAAGACACCAAGCTGATGACATGAGATGAAAACGGACAATTAACTCAATAAAAATACCTGAAAGAAAAATCAGCTTCTATTTAAAAAGTCTCACTGCAAAGTAAAAACTTCTGCAAGCTCAGCTATGGATTCGCAGATGTGAGGCTGAAGAAGTTTACTCACACTGACTTAAATTGTGCTGCCCAAGTTGAATTTGGACACGTTTCCTTGCCTTGTACAATGCCAAATTCTCCACCAGTAGCCACCAGTGGCAGCAGGAAAGGGAGCTGGAAGCCACTGGCCCTCACTGTGTCAGGCAGGAGCTCATGAGCACGGCTGACCCTTGTTTAAAAACTCCATCAGCACTGAGTGACTGCTCTACACTACAGCCCTAAAGCAGCACAGAAGTCAGTTCGTATGAATGACACACTTTTTACTCATTCCACAGTTTTTGGTAGCACAATGTCAGTAGTTTTAAGGACTGAGACAGGACCCTGTTGCAATCAGATAAAAAAGTACCAGCTCCAGGTCTCAGTCATTTGCCACAGACACAATGGCACCAACCACAAACTTCTCGGAGTGCTCAGACCTTACGTTTGAGCCCAAGTGAAACCAAATTCACACATAAAGCCAAGCACAAGCAAAATTCTTGCTGAAACAGAGGAACAGCAGCTCCAGCACTGTCACCAGTGACTTAAGTGAAAAGGTCACCCCGTGTCTCCCGATTTCTGCTCCGTAAGCAGGGCTGCGTAGGACAGCAGAACATTTGTCCTTTGCAGGTTTCACATTCCCATTTTTCAGCCTTCTTTCACACGAGTTGTTCATTCAGATGATTCCAATAAATCTAAAACACCAGCTTAAAAAAGAAGGCAAGAGAACTTCACCACGCTAACGCTGTAACAGTGGTTACCAAATATTTTCTTCTTCATTCTTTTGTGCTTACTTGACACTATTTTCTTTCCCAGACTGTCCAAACAGGACATGGATAGCAAGCTGGGACAGAAATGCTCTACCCAGAGCTGATAGAGAGCACTGGAAACAGAAATATTCAAACACCACACCTGCCCAAGGAATGCAGCGCCACTTGCACTCATTCCCTGAGCAAACCCCGCGAGGCCACAGCAGAGCTGCCCGTTGTTTGCACTTCACAATGAGTAACTGTTTTGTTTAATAATAAAAAAAAAGAAACCAAAACATTTTAGCCACTTCAGAGAGTTTGGATTTACTCAACACGTTGGCACCAAGGCTTGGGGCCCCTTTCCACACAACTCAACCACAGTCACTCGCTTCCCCCTGGTCAAACATGGGGCTTAAATCACCAGTTTCAGGTACAACAAAAAACACTGGTTTCAGCTCCTCTCCGTGAAATAAAATAGAATAAACCAGGTTTGTTTCCCTTTCACTCCCTATCACCCCAAACCTTTGCTGCTTTGTAGGATGTGCCAGAACTAGAATTGGTCGGGAGGATCGTGGCAGCCGCAGCCCTCAGGAAACCAGCCTCTCCTCCACCACTCTGCCATGCCATGGAATACAGACAGTCCTTCCTGAACATAACCTGGAAGCTAATGGAAAAGGGAGGGGGAAAAGGGCTCCATCTGGCACAGAGCTGTGGGGAACCAAGAGCTCTTCACCTTTGCTTTGCTCCCAGGAATTGCACCCTGCCTCTGTCACACCACAGCCTTCACAAGTCACGTTGACTCTATCACTTCTGTGGCATGACAAAGATGGAAGCATTCTGAGAAAAAACACCCTTTTTTCAATAAAAGAAGGGAATAACGATCATTTATGTTGCCTGCACAGTGACAGCACTTCACTCTTCTTACAAATTTAGCTTCAGGCATTTTTTTACTGGAAAATCACAAATACTGAAGCACACCCAAAGCCATGCTGGCCTGTGCTGGGGAACTGACCAACACCAGACCATTGTCAGATTAACTTTCTCATTTCAGACCAATACTTGTCCTACCTCAAAAATCAACCACATTTTCCCCATTCCCCAAACCTGGACTCCCTGGCAAATGAAAACATCCACCTGCGCTGCAGGAAGCAGCTGGGAGAGCAGACAGACAGACAGCACTATCTGGAGGTGTTTTGGGGGCTGTTTTTAGATGGAAAAGCAGACAGGAGGTAGGTTTTGTTAGGAGATAAAATGCTGCAACAAACCCGAGGGTTTTTATCATATTCTCTCCCTTGAGGGTCTCAAAAAGGTGCATCGCTTACAAGCTCGGGTGGCTCTGAGCTGGGCTGCCTCTTCCTCAAAGAGGAAAACCTCTGCTGACTCCGCACTGAAAACCTTCGGAAGGACTCTCTGCTCCGGGATGCAAAGTGCCTGAAGGAAGAGGTTCTCTTGAAGGGAGTCCTGGTGCCACCTTCCCCGCCACTCCGCTCATGAGCCACCGCAGTAGTGACTAAATTTAGTGCTTCCTGCAAGGATCTCCGCACTGTGCCCATCCACTGGGTCATGTGAGTTTGTGCCACTGTCAGTTTGTCTCCAAGGTAATCCATTTTTTTTTTTTTTCCAGCAGAGATGAGATATCAATATCCAGTAGCAATTAAAATAGATTCTCCTTAACAACCCTGATATATTTTGCGAAAAGTGATTCCGTGTATAAAATATTTCCAGCTAAGGTAAACAGCACTGCACTATCACCCTCAGCATATTCCTAAAATTAAATAACCAAAGATGTGAGGTGGGAGATTGGTATTTGTCAAGTAGGAAAAAATAAAAGACTTTTCCTACTTACAATCGGCTTTCCAGAGTTCCATCAAAATATGTTTAATTCAGCCATGTTAAAGAGATAAATCAATGTTTAAATCCTGACACAGTCACTTGAAACGAGTCCATTTGCAAGCAGAGAATTACGCTCTTACTCTCTCATTTCTGAGCAGGAAAAGCAACTCCCTTTTTAAGCCAAGTTTTTGTTTTGCTGTAAATATCAGAAGGATAAAACAAATCTTATTCTCCTGGCTCGGCCACTCATCAGATGAGAGTGCATTGACCAAAGTTCTGGTGCTCCTATACAATCCATTTAGCAGCAAATCGATTAGATCTTCTAAACAATAAATCCAGATTCTTTTCTTCCCAAAAAAACTCTGCAGAAGGGTGTCAGCAGCAGAATCCCCTCCTCACCAGCCTTGCTGCCTTCGGAACCATCCTGGAGCTCTCCCCTGGCAGAATTGCGGAGCGAAGCCGGGGGAGGCTGAAGGGGAAGCGTGTCCAGCCTTCCCCGCGGGACTCGTTGGCTGCTCAGAGCCTGCCAAAAGAGCTGCTGGATGACATCAGCTCCTCTGCTTCCAGGGGGGCTCCCAGCCGAGGGACAAACGCACGGACTGTCCCCACGCCTGCTCTCCTCACACGGCCCCGAGCGGCTCTGCAAGCAGCTCTGGATGCACAGCTGTTTGTAGCCCGTCTGGCTCCCAGGCAGGGTCTGCCACGCTCCCAGCGCTCCCGACTAAGGCACACGAGGTTACAAGCAGGAGAACGCTGCCTCTGGAATGCCGATCCCTCCTCTCCGTCCCTGCCTCGCCTGTGCTCCGGGGAGGAAACAATGAGGAGGTGACCAGCCGCAGAGGTCTGCCCAAGGAAGGATCTGGGCTGGGCTTTATTATAGTACAGGCAGGGTTACCATGGCAACGCAGGGAACAGCATCTGCTGGCTCCGGAGCAGGCAGGAGTTGCACAGATCTATTGGAATGATTCATAGTTTGCATATGTCACATGGACTTAGTGATTTTAACCCTTCCTGGGGAATGCGGCTCTGCCACGGAACGTCTCGCACAGACACCAGAGGATTCCCACCGGGATGGGGCCACACCTACACCCCGCTCCTGCTGCTCAACGGGCACACGGGCAGTGCCACCTCCTGTACCTGGTTCCTTGTGCCATTCACGGCCTCAAAGAGGACACGTCCCAGTCAGCGACTGTGCTATCGGCACAGGATAATGATTAAGCCAGAGGCTCAAACCAAAGCTGAACAGGTCTGACCACTGGAAGCCGGTTTTTTCCACTTTTCTACACTGTTCCCTGTTGTGAGGAAGGGCTCCATGTCCTTTCCCAGCTCGGCTCCCTCCCCAGCTGCTGGGAGACCACGGTTGGTACCACAAACCCAAAACGACTGAGGGTAATGACAGGAGCCCAGGTATCACCAGCCATGGAATTCCTGGGAACAGCCCACTTGGGAGGACAGCAGGAATAAAAGCTCGGGGTTTAAATCAATAAACCTAAGTTTGTAACGTAAATTTGGACTTAGAAGTCCAAAGTCAAGACCTGACTAGTTCAGGACCGAGGGTAAAGAGGCAAGACAGGCATGTTGGAAGCTGCTCACTCTCTTGTTTGTTCAAGGGGGTTTGTGGCTGTTGCTTAATTTGCCATACAAAGTACCATGAACTTGCATCACCCTCTGCTCCTCTGAACCATCCAGGAAGAGGATTCAATGGAACGAAGAATTTCTAGATAACATTTGATGCAATGGTTCTTGCGTAAGGTTTATTGTATCAGAAATGTGCCTTGCAGACATGCACGATCCCAAGATGCCCTGAGGAAACGGGGTGCCTTCCCTTTTAATCCCTGCTTTTAGGAGCTCAACTCCACCAAGCTGTAATTTATCTCCAAGAAAAACAGTAGTGACAGAATGTAGCATTCCCTAACTTATTCTTATTTTTGAATGTATTTGTTTTGAACATTCTCAAATTAGTAGCCTCATAAAACCTCTCAGTGATAAAAGAAAATCCAACCAACAGAAAATACTTTTTTCTCCCCCTCAAACAGCTCTTCTCTTAAAGAGCTGCAGGGTTATTTTTGTATGGAAATGGAGATAGTTTTGACCAGAAGCCCCAAGAGCTCGGTGTTTCTTAGATTTGTAAAAAAATAGGGAAAAAATTAATTTATCTACCAGAGTTATGGATAATGCTTCACGAACGACAGCGATCCTGCATCCAAGGCTGGAATTTAAGACTTACTGCACATTTTTATGCTGTTAAATCTAAGTGTGATATTTCAAACATCTGCGCCTTTGCAAGTGCAGCTCTGTGCCTGCTGCAGTGCAGGGATTCTGCACGGGGCACTCTGCCATTCCAGAGGGTTTCAGGCTCCATCTGATGTGGGAGCCCCTCAAATAGCAGCCCGAGAGCTCTGCCTGGAGCTGCCATGTGAGTTAGTCAGCAGTTCCTTCACCTCACCAGGATGGGCAGAGCAGAACCCAAATTTAACTCCCCTTCTGGAATATCACCTGGGGCAAACAGGGGGAGAGGCAGAGCCAGGTTTCAGCAAGGCTCCACAGAGCAAGGCACTCCTACAGCTCGCTGCAAGGACTCCTCACATGTGCATGGAACTTGAAGGATCTGAAAAGTCGCTACAGAATATATTCCACTTTTTTATTATACCTCCCCTGAAAAAAGAATGTTATACCAAATATACCATTTTTGCCCTCAGAAGATTGAAAAAGTGCTGATTTGAGTCTTTCTGCAATACTAAATTTAGGATCTTCTGGCACCACGTGAACACACTGCTGGGTATTGAAGCATCTAAATTACTGCTTAGATTTACACCTCAATTAACATCAGGGCAAAACGCTTTAGAGGACAACCAGATGCACCTTCACCATCAAATTCAAATGGCTGGAGATTTTTCCACCACTTCAGCTAAATTTGCAGGGGAGTGGAACAAAATGAGCTTTAGGGTCCCTTCCCTTGGAGACCATGGGCACCTTCCACTAGACCAGCGCTAAGCCCCGTCCAACTTGGCCTTGGACATTTCCAGGGATGGAGCAGCCACAGCTTCTCTGGGCAACCTGTGCCAGGGCCTCACCACCCTCACAGGGAAGAATTCTCTAACTGGCCCCCAGCCCAGCAGTCTTGGCTGAGTGAGGGGTTGTTCCTGAACAAGAACAGCACAAAATGATCTTCTGCCCTTGACGAATCCAAGTGATTATCTCACCCTGGGTCTGTCAGGGATCTGCAGCTCCAGAAAACAGAGCGCACATACACACAGCTACCCAAACTGCATGACTAATTACCTCAGTATAAATGGGACCTCGTTATTCAAACATCGCTGGATACTTCCATTGTTAACATCTCTTCCACCTACAGCTCAAAAACACAACCCTGCACAAAGACCTAACAACCCTTGTTTCTCCCCTCATTCAGCAGAAAACAAAATTCCATGGTTACATTATATTTTCCAAAAGCCTCTTACAGCTCATTTGGAGCTTCACCTGCTCTCAAATACATGTAATTATGTTAATGACTCTGTGGGATTGGAAGGTCAATTCAAAGAAGGCCTGCAAGCAGCAGAGTACAGAACACAGCCCAGGAGGGGCAGGCAGGACTTGCAGCCTCTTTATGGGTGTGAGTCCTTCCAGCCCATGGGGTTTTCCCTGCCACCAGCTCCCTCCCAGCAGCATGGAACTGGGAAGGAAATCCAGTTGAAAACCCAGCAAGACACCTGGGATTAGTTTTCACCTCGACTGGGTCCCCTGAAGGATCCTTTGCCAGCAGAGTAGACAGGACAGAAGGATAGGCAATTTTAGTCTGGACTAACTGTGACAACAGTTTCTGCTCTTCCCTTATGGGAACCTCAGTCCAGAACTCACTCTCTGATGGGTTCCTCTTATCACCACCCTCATCACTCCAATCAGCAATTAGCATTAATTCAGGCATTTCCAAAGGGTTTTCTGTGAGGCATCATCCCACCTACAAAGAGCAGGACCCAGCACTTGTGAGGACCATGGGCAGCTCCAGTCCCACCTTGTGACATCCAGTGCTCAGCACCCCTGGGAGCAGAGCCTGCCCTTGTAAGGCTGTCCTGGCCCTGCATTCCACACCAACTCTCCTTCTGCTTCATTAGTAAGAGAACTTAATTTAACCTCTTGTGTTTGACAGGATGGACTATTTAAAGATGCAGCACTGGGCTGGGCTCAGTTGCACAGCTCCAGACTCAATTTTCCTGGGCTCCTCAGACACGACAAACAACCCATGGTTTTACAGGCTCCTTCTTTTTGCCTCTGTGTTCTGTATTTTGCCAACTGAATTGTCACATTTCATGAAGGAGCAGTGAGCATTCCTAACTACGGGCTGAATTTCTTACATGAAACACCCCATCATGAAGATTTCACCACGTCACCTTCAAACTCTTATTTAAAGTAAAAAAGAAATGCCTGGCTGCACATCTGGCACAGAGAGACCAAAGCTCAGCAGGTGGAACAGAGGACCTGGCTCCATGGCAGATACCCACCCATCACTCCAATCCAGGAATTCCCATGAAACTTAACACAGACAAAGACAAAAGGGCTTGGTGATTTTATCTGTTCTGTTTTGTGGGTTTTTTAAAATTTTCATGATGATAACAATAATACAATTCATTGAGATGCCCAGACAGCATCACGTGTAGACAGGCACTCTACAGTCAAAAGAAAAACGGGAAAAAAACCAAAAGAGAGGAAGAAAGAGTGGAATGGATGGAGTGTTTTAACACACAGACTTTGGACAGAGAAATCTCTTTTGTAACCTGAAATCCCAGGTATCTCAATATTTACACCAAATATTTGGTTTTTATTCCTACTTTCATTTTCTACTGAAAATAAGCAAGTCACACTCATGGCCACAGCTCTAATTAATGGTTATTCACAATCTTGGACAACTTGCAGAGACCTTGGCATTAAAGGTGTTTTACTTGCACACACCAACTACAAGAGGCTGAAATTCCATTTCCAGACTTTTTCCTTCAATCAGGTAATTTTAAAAGCCCCCAGAGGCCTCGCAAACCAGTGAGCAAGGAGAGACTGTGGAAACAACATGCTCTGCATCAATACTGGTAAAGTTTACACAAGCACACACTGATATGAGAAGCTTTTAAAGTGGGTACATAAAAGATCCCATCGATGTAGTGCAAGGCTACTTTAAAAATCTTTACTTTAAACAGAGACGAAAAGTCTTAAAAAACAATTTAAATCTGCATTCCTTGTTTTCCTTACAGAAGTACTCTTGTGATAAAGAAAACACATTAATAGTTTTCGTGACTGAACAAATGCTCCACTTACTTGTTTATACCTGCCAGAGTAATTTTTCCATTCTACTGCCATGGTGATCCTTGATAGGATCAGCAAAAACCTGAACTTTCCCATTTTATTTGTAATCAAAAAAGTCAGCTATCCTTTCTCTGCACAGGATTCTGGGCACTTTTGCAGTAGCATGTCATTATTTCAAGATAAATAAAAATTTGTAAATAAAGGTAACTCTGAAATATAATTTTTACTCCAAGTTCTTAAACAATTTAAATACAACTACGACTAATAATTCCAACAACTAAAGCACAACAGTATTTCAGAAAGTGCCAATTCTTTTGTCCCCCAAACTATCCTGAACCTAAGCAAGGCCCAGTTAAACATCCTGAACGTACACAGCTTTTGTGCCCTGAATTGTTTCACTGTAAAACAAAGCTATCAGTGTTAAAGCTGAGGAAACCAGCTAAAAATATACGATGTTGTTTGCAAACTCATGTCCATAATCCTGTAGCACTTCCCTTCCTGCTCACTGGAGGAGGAAAAACTGAAAAAACAGAAACAGGAAATTCCTACAGCACAAATACACTGGAAAGGACTAAACCGATTTTCTTTACATTTGTTTATGTCCAAGGGATCGAGCCAAGCAAAAGATGAATAGTTACAGGTTGTTTTTAATTTGTACAAACAAAAATCCAGGATGAAGATGTCTGCAGTGGATCTCCCTGCACCAGGGAGGAAAAACAAAGTAGTGCCATAGTTAAGGTTCTCCTAGGAAGTCCATCATGGGAACAGCTGCTGCTCCATCACTTGACCCAAAGGACATGTTAAGCACAGATAACCACAAAACATCTTCAACTGAGACTTCTCAAGCACAGAACATGGCCTAAAATACCTCCACCTGCCGAACTTTTCTCCCAGGGCACGGAGGGTGAGTGGAGAGCACCAAGACAGGCAGGAGAACACGCTGCTCCTGCTCCACACCACCTGCCTGAAGAGATGCCATAGCATTTGTTCTCCTCACTGAGGGTGCTCAGGAAATCTCCAACTGCTGAAGGCTCAGATCTGACTCACGGAGAACACTCTGAAGGAAGAGCTTTTTTTTCATGCAAGGGATTTTCTTCTCCAAAGATCAGTAACAAGGAGCTGCTTCTGAACCCATTCCAGCTGTTCCCGGCGTGATCACAAACTGCCCAAGGCCTGTCTGAACACTGTTCTTCCATCTTCTCCCTACAAAACACTATTCCATGTGTCTTCCACTCACATCAGGCACTGCTTGATGGCAGTAAATTGACCAAACACCAGCTGTAAGTTAATACAATAATTCCTTCACCCATTTTAACCCATTTGATGACGAGAGCAGAGGATTTATTTGCCATGGCTGTGTAACCCTAAGTGCACACACCTTCCTTTACTTCCAGGTCTCTCTGCTCTTACTGCCTCCTCCTCCTCCTCTTCCTCCCAGGCACAGCACAACAGCCCCGTGCTCCCACATCCCCCAGGACATGGACAGCACACAATCCATACTGCCTCCCCTTATGTGCCAGGGATTTATTAGTCTCCACCATGAATCACTAAACCAAATACTACATTCTTCCAAGCTTCATTCAAGCTCCAGATTTTGCTGAAGTTACATTTTAAGAACACCTGTGCCCTGCAGCACAAATCCTGTGGTATCCTGAGAAAAGTCCTCTACAAAAAGCTACTTTCCCCATGCTCAAGTAGCTCCCTAAAAACGCCGTTTCCTTTCAGCGCAGTAAACACGCGCTGGCTGCATGAACAACTCACCACTGCTGAAAAGACAGGAACAATAGTGGGAACTTGGCTGTCTCCCAGCATCAGCAACACGGACAACAGCTTGGGAAAGCAGGAACTGAGTCAAAACAACTTTAGATCAAAATATTAAGAGGGAGGCAGTGAAGTTACCTCTGCTTCCTGTGTATAAATGAGAATTAACAATTCTCTTTAGCCTCGTGCCACAGAATGGCCTGGGTTGAAAGGGACCTTAAAGATCATCCAGTTGCACCCCCTGCCATGGGCAGGGACACCTTCCACTGTCCCAGGGTGCTCCAAGCCCCATCCAACCCGGCCTTAGACACATGCAGGGATGGGCAGCCACAGCTTCTCTGGGCACCCTGTGCCAGGGCCTCACCATCCTCACAGGGAAGAACTTTTTCAGAAGCATATTCACAATTCCAGACTTAAAATAAGGGGAAGGAGAGCAGGCACAGTCAGCCCCACTTCCAGCTGCTCTAAGCCTGGAACGACACAGTCGCTACAAAAAACTTATCACGTCTACAAACGATTACATCTTACTCAATGAAACCCTTATTGCCACAAGTTAACCTAGAATGTGCTATTCCATGTGAGCATTTTATGGTAAATTAAACTTAATACCACACCTCATTAGAACAAACTGCCTTGCACTGAGCACGTGTCCTTGGGCTGGGAGCGGGGATGTGGCTGCGGGCCAGCAGCTCTCCGTGGTGGAACAGCACTCCCTCGTGTTCCCGCTGGGAATGGGGCTCCTTGGCCAGGCTGACCTGTCTGCCTGCTCTCAACAATGCCGCAGACACCACAGCTCCTCTTCTACAGCAGCAGCTGGGAACTGGGGAAATTGCCTTTCCAGATTTTCCTGTGCAAGGACGTCATTTACCCAGGTTCTCCGAAAGGTTACTCGGGTATCTGCTGACACCAGGGGCAGATACACCCGGCCACCACCTGGGTGGGAGGGGTTTTAACTCTTTGGAAGAAACATCCACATCCCCACCACCAAAACCAAATCCCACAAGGGAAGAGCAGCACAGTCAGTCCACAGGGACTTTGCAGAAGCGCAAAGAGAGGGAAGGCACACCACACCTGCACAGAGCCCCCTCCCTCCCTCAGAGCAGGATGACCCCTGCTCGGGGCAGGATGACCATCACCCGTGGCTGCAGGCTGATGGTTTCAGTTTCCTTCCATCACCAACCCAACTCCTCCCACAGTGACACGTCAGGACAGTGGTTATTAACCAGCTGCTGCTTCCTTCAGAGTCACCTGACAAAACATATCAAAACTACTCTTAAAAGGTAGCAACCAAAATCTTGTCAAAACAAACTCTAAATCTTTCTTCTTCCTTAAATACCCCAATTTTCTTTTGATTTTGCAATTGTTCTTTCATGACTGTCAATAAAGAATAAGGTCTTTTTAAACCATCTCAGTGCTGCAGAGGAACATTTTATTTAAAACAAGCCAT
Source organism: Corvus kubaryi (assembly GCF_017639235.1). Classification (NCBI taxonomy): domain Eukaryota; kingdom Metazoa; phylum Chordata; class Aves; order Passeriformes; family Corvidae; genus Corvus; species Corvus kubaryi. The sequence continues at coordinate 4,093,445 of NW_024581124.1, forward strand.
TTGCTTTGAGTGCTTTCAGGATGTAGCATTTCTTTGCTGTTTGAAAAATGACAAGTGCCAGCCTGGGAAGAAACAACTCATCAGGACTGGTACCAGCATGGGCAGGAGACGCACCACCACATCCATTCCAGAAGGCCAAACTGAGCTGTGAATCAGAGCAAGAATTGCTGACAACTGAGATGGCCAAGGGCAGGAACAGAACCAACTGAGAGCAGTCCAGTAGTGGTTGTGTCCACCAGGAAGCCAAAAAACTGGTTCTTGGACAACGGGCATTGGAACAGGAAACCCCAGTGCTGTGGCTGCACACCTGGCACAACCAGTCTGACCCTGTGACTGATGCAAGACCACTGAGCTGCACTTAAAGAACTTCCTGTGCAAGCCAGGCCTAAAGACGTCTTGTATCAGCTGCAGCAGAGCTCCTCACCAGCTGGAAAAGGGGTGATGGATACCCCATGCACCCTGGAAAATACTCAAGTATATACAAGCTGTGGGAAAAAAAGTTTCACTGGACACAAAGACACTTCTCAGAAACCTAGAGCTGCCACCCACACACAGGATGCAGACATGTGGTGGTCACACCATTGCACACAGACTGGGGCAGACCACAGACCCTGCTGTGCTCAGAAAATACTGTTTGTCACAGTAAGACACATCCTGTCCAAAGATCAGGAGAGCAATCAGCAAAGAATTAGCAGAGAGCTGGCACTGAGTGGGTCCAGTGATGTCCCACAACTCCACCACTGTAGGAGTAAAGCAAATACACAGCAGAGGAGATGCAACCCATCAGTAACTCCATAGAGTAGCTTTAAAAGCAGATTTTTGCTATAATATTGTTTAATTAAGAGTTGTAGCTTCTTCAGGTACATGTGCCTAATGAATAAGGCATCTTAGCTCCCCAAGACAGATTAAATAGCACTTGACAACCAACCCCAACATCTCTGGTTACTCCTGACTGTAAGTAGAGATAAGTATCCCCTTAGTAGCCTCCAGCTGCAACAGCAGCACAGAAAGTGACAGAAGGCACAATTGTGTATGTCCCTTAAATTTCTTTTAACATCATGAATATCACAACTGTCATTCCAACATTTTCTTGCAGTAAATCAGGAAGTGTGCATGAATTAAAGTGCCTAAGGAATTGTCCAAGACCTCTAAAAGACAATGTACACCCAGAAGATACAACATTCTGTTCTGTTACAGCCTAGAACTGCACAATACTGGAGCCCACCATCCCAGGCATCTTCTGGACTGATCCAAAGTTTGGGTTGGTTTGGGATTTTTCCCTGGCCTTATGGAAAATCCCATGTCAAAGCAAGAGCAGGGAGAGAGCTCTTTCACACTTCTCACACTGACAAACCACGAAGAACATCCACCCCCTCATCACACTAATGACTAATTTTTTAGTTTGCAATTTAAAGGAAGCTTGTCTCTTAAAAATACAGCTGGTCAAAAAAAACCTTAATTAATGTCCAAGCACTTCCATGTTTCACACTACTACAGTCTCCAACAGCAAAAGGTTTTTAATAAAATGCCCCGTTCCTCAAGCACAGTTTTCTCTCCCAGCAGCAAGAAATTTGCAGTGGGCAATCTCACCTCACAACTGATCAAAGGACATACAGGCAAGGATTGTAAAATTAAACACAAAATGAGGGGAAGAAACTCTTTGCTACAGTTTTAAAACATAGTAGCAAACAGCTAACATGAAAAGGTTTGGTGTCAGTGCTGATTACACGCTGAATTGACAGCTGAAAAAATTAAGATCAATGCAAACTACAACAAGCAAATGAAAACTGATCTTTGATGAGTACAGGAGAAATTAAAGCATTAATTAATTAGTTCAAAGCAATACCGTATTTATTCATAAAGGCTTTCTAGCTCAAATGTGATGGTTTCAGACACACAGCAGTCCCTGTGCAAAGCTGGCAGGGCAGCACAGTCAGAGCGTGCTAAAAAGAGCTTTTCATGACAGACAGCCCTGAGGAGTGCTGGAAGAGGAAGTGCTCACCGAGACATCGAAACCCATGAAGAGGCAAATTAAAAACAAGTAAGGAACTGTAAAATCACACACTTCTAAAGCCATGGGCACAGCTGTTTTCCTAGAATAGCAGGCAGTGGCTGTACCAGCAGCAGGGCAGGAGGGTCCTGGGGCAGCAGCTCTGGAGCCAGGGAGAGCTTTTACACAAAGAGGGAAGAATATTCCTAATTCACACTAAACGAAACTAAACTAAACTACAACTCCCATGGCTCGGTATAAACAAGGAAGAAATGCTGATTCCTAAAAGGGTTTTCCAAGGCACATTCGGGCAGTCTACAGCTTTAAGTATTAGAGATAAAACAGCCTTTCTCACCCAAAATAAATCCCCAGTTTCATGTTACTACTCAGAAAGGAACTGCTGAGGAAAGCCTTCAGCATACATGAACACTCCCAGGATTTCTGCAAGCAGTGGAAACAGCCAGCTCTGGGAGAGCACACTGACATTCCAGAGCACACTTACCCACAGATACTGCAGGAACTTCAGCAGACGTGGACAGTAATAATACTCCATTTTTCACAGCTCCCAGTTAACGCCAACCCATCCCTGTTCCAGGCAGCTCCCGGCTCTCCCCGCCTCCAGCACCAGTTAAAAGCAGAGTGGAGCAATTAAAAGCACCATGAATAATGTACCGAGTGTGTCTGGCCCCACGTCACCAGGAGCTGGGGCTCCTCAGGAGCAGTCGCTGAGCTACCGGCAGCACGTGACTTAACCACTTGTTATTGAGCAGCCCACTGCTCCCAACTCCGTAATCTCGAGTGGGTTAGGCTGGAATTAGTGACAGGACTTTGGGTTTTGCAGTAAAGGCCCTCCAGAAGGAAAAGGAAGCTCTAAATCCCCTCGGTTACGAAACGCTCTGAACGCCGGCGGGGTTGCTCACTGACCTTGTTTTTGGTGATGTACAGGAAAGACAAAAACCCACACATGTAACAAGAGGAGCTGCTGTTTTTATGTTCTCTGAATATAAAAATGTCTTTTGTGAACGAGAAGAAATAGACACAACCAAGTGGCTTTTTATACACCCCTGGAATGTTCCCAGGGAACGAAAACTGCCAAAAAAGGAAGAAAGCCCAGGCAGAGCTTTACCCACCCCCGGGTCGTCCTCCTCGGGCTGGGTCTAAAATAGAGAGTGGTGGAGTTGTTGGACATCAGCAGTGGGTGGTTTGTGAACAGCAAAAATGGGAATTGTAACACAGCTTTTTTTATTTATGCCCTTTTTTTGATAGGAAAAGGAAAGATAAGTGACAGGACTCATCCAGGCAGGGCCCCTACACCCCGTCCCCTCCCAGCACTGCTGCAGCTCTCACTCTTCCCAGGGAGGGACAAGGTGGAGGTGACACAAAACAGCTTCCAAGATGCTGCAGCCTCCTCTCCTTGAAATTTTGGTACTTTAAGGAAACTACCCCTCACTTTTCTAATCATCACCTATGAATTCCAGTAGAGCTAATAAGGTATTTTGATCTTCTCCCAGGTTGAGTCAGTTTTTGGGGTAGCAGAACAACTCAAGAAGGAACAAACTCCAATATTAGAGGCTGTACACAATCCAGAAAAAGAGAAGGTGTGGTTTTCCGTGGGCAGGAGACAGCCCCTGTCATGGGCAGAACTGAAAACAACTGGTGAACTGTGACAAGCCAAACCATAAATTCATCTGCACATATTTATAAAATATTTATCTTCTCTCCCTTGCACTTCATTTCCAAGATATTTTAAGAGTCAGCTCACAATTTTCTTCAACAAACCCTTCTCCACCCACACATCACAGTCTCATATGAATGCATCTTTCTGTGGAGACCATTAGAGAGATTTTCCTCCCTAAAGGACAAAAAACCCCCGGAGTTTAATAAAAAAAAATAAATACTATGTTGAGAGCCTTCAAAATAATTCCTGCCTACACCAGTTCTAGTAGCAGTGCTCTGTTCCAACTCCCCAAAGCAGCAGTTTGGGTTATAACCCACAGCTGCACTAAAGCTGCTCCATTTCCAGCTGAAGGTGCAGCTCCTCCAGCCCCACGGCACAACCACAGTTACTTCATTTGGAGGATGAGTCCCAGCACACATTCCTCAGGTCTTAATTCCCAACATCCTTATCAGTCTGGATGACTCAATCAGGAATCCAGGCTTGTGACCCTACGTCAGCTCTGATGGAATCACACAATTTATGGAAACATCTCCAGAGCTCCATGGTAGCCCCTGGATGTGCAGGTGCGGGGCCTTCCTGGGCGGCACCGGGTGGGAACAGCCCCATGTCCCCATGCTGGGGCTGTTCCCACTTGGAACCAGCCCAGAGAGGGTTTGACTGCCCACCTGTCCCTTCACCCGCATTCCAGGTCTAAAGGAAAAGATCCCTACAAGAGCCCAAGTTCCTGAGCCTGCTGCAGGCTCTGAGATTTGCAGCTGAGTTGGTGGGAAAAACCCCTCGCTGTCCAAAGCACAAAACTTCATTTTTATACCTACTTTGTGCTGCAGCAGAGCTAAAAGAGAGGGAAGTACCAGCCATAGCAAAACCACAGATGATGACAGTCTAGCAGTGATGCTGGAATCTTTATAAAAGCCTTACTCTGTTTTTTTAATCAATACAAACTCAAAATAGCTAAACAGTGCTATCTAGGTGAGTGTTAAAATCTCCCAAGTATCATCCTTTCCAATTTCAAACACCAATCCCATACTGCCACTTGTATTTTGTAATGGTTTGATTTCAAAGTCATCCTATGTAATGTTAATTACAAGCAGATTCTCTGGAATATAATCACAAAGAAATTACTTCTCCAGAGGTAAAATGATACTACTGCACCTTGCTTCCATTTGGAATTGTGTTTATTCATAAGAACCTAGTTCATCAGCTGTCCTGGAAAATGCCACTCAAGCAGTTGTTTATTACCACAGACAGATGTGGAATAATGCAACGAATGGATATTCTTGTAAATTCATTTGTCAGATATAAAAGGGTATCAATATCAGTTCCTCACGCTGCTTTAGTGGTGAATGTGAATCGAAGGGAATCGTTTCTTCTACAACAAGACTTGTCACTTTGAGCACCAAGTCTCACTCGAACAATACCAATATCCTCACTGACCAGGAAGATGGACTGGAGAATATTTTTTGTCACTATGCCACAAGGAAAAACAAGTAACTTCCCAACTCCACAGACCAGAAACCACCCAAAGCAAAGAGCAGCACGATGTTACGTTACCGTCTACTCCCCCTTTACAGCTGCACCAAGGGAAACACAAACTGCGTTTGGATTCTGAGGAAATACGGGATTTAACTGTTCCTCCCGTGGCTCTTTCCTGACCCCTCGTGTCTGTCCAGCTCACACAGCTCAGATGTGTCTCCAGCAGAGGGGAGTGTTGGAACGCGCTGACAGAACTGCGACTCCGCACCCAAAGTCTGTGTTTTCTCCAAAGAAAACAAAGGCAGAGCCTTGGTGCAGGAGAAATAGTTTGGTTTTACATAATCCTCTGCAGTACCTGTGTGGCGATTTGGAAAACATCAGTGTGGTGAGTTTTCCACCTCCTGAGCACAGGTGAAAGTCCCTTCTATGCACACACACTTCCCTTACTCACACTTTACACCCAGGAGGACCAGGCTGCCCTTTGGCTCCCATGGCACTGCACAACAAACACACCCCGAGGAGCCTCTCCAAAGCAACACAAAGGAGCAGAGCGCTCGGATCCTACTGAATTCCACACATGTGAGTTTTCTCTTTTCATGGAACTGGTTCCACCTTTCCCACCTTCCTTTCCTGTCTCAGACTACGCTCGGTGAAGTTGAAGGATTATTCTGAGTAACCTCTCGATTAACAACGAAGCTGGAGAATAACAGTTGTATTTATCTGAGTACAGCACCCAAACAGTTCCTTTTTCCCAGCACTACTTCCCACTGCCCTTCTGTCCCACATTTCCTACCTGGCCAACACCACCTTTACATATTTGCACCGTAAGCTGATGGCACATAACTTTTAGGGGTTGGATAAATGCCCATTCTGTCAATAACCCAAATTCCCCAAGATGAACCTGAAGTCCATGCTAAGAATGGGAAAGACAAAGGGACATTAGTCCTTGGATACCTTCCATGAAGCTTAAAGACTAGAACTGAAGGACAATCTGAGCCCATTTCCATAACTCCAATTAGGAAACTTGTTTATAAAGTCCTTACAGGTTTAGGTGCTCTCTTTTTCTTTGCTAGAAGGAAAAAAAACCCACTGAGTTTCTTTTCTTTTTTATATTTTTGTGTGTTCTCTGCTAAAGGGCTGCAGCAGCAGTGAGCCATGACAGAACAGGGCAGAGCAGCACCTCACTGCAGAGTGTGCTGGCAGAGACAGGACTGGGGAGGTGTCACCTTGGGACAGTCTGTGGGACAACATCCTTCAGTCTCCACTTTCCAAATCCTTTATTTCCCTCAGAAAAAGTTGATATTTCATTTACTGTATGTCTTTTGGAACATCCAGACCTTTGTTTTGTATTTCAGAACAACAGCTGGATATAGGATGCTATTTCACAACATAAAAGTTCTCTGAGAGCTAAAGTCAGGATATCCTTCTGAAACTGAGGAGAACAGCACCCAACAACTTCAAGCAGGAATTCACCCCAACAGTTTGTGTGGTTAGAGACAAATCAAACCACCCAAAATGTCAGCTGTGATCCTTTACAGAAACACTTCTCTGTGTGTTGCCTACAGAAAGAAAATTAAACCCATCATTTCTCAGGCCGGGACACAGTTCTATTTGTTTGCACAAGCTCAGAAAACAACAAAAACCATAATGCTCTAGAGCCATCTTGAGTTCAGGATGAAAATTCTTCACTCAGAAAGCAAACTGAACAAGCTGCAAGGCTGAGGCTTTGTGTTGGAAGCTTTGGCAGGGAGCAGTGGGGTGGAATCCCAGGGAGGGGCAGCCTCGCCAGTTCAACCCCCCAGCAAGCGCTTCTCTGCTTGGCACACACATCCTTCTGCCACAGCCCTTTGCAAAAAGGAAAACAGAGATGCAGCTCCCTGATCCCTCCCCAAACCCCTCCTCCAGGGTCACATACCATCCCAAAATCTGCTCTTCTCTCCTTGTAGAAACTGTGGCGGCTCCTCTGTGCAGACACCGAGGAGAAGTCTGTTCCCTCTGTTTTGTCGGAGCTCTGCTTGCTCCACTCTTTCCTGGAAGCCTGTAAAATATAGTTATGAATGTAATTAAATCTACATGCATATGCACATACAGATATAGATAGATAGATAGATAGATAGATAGATAGATATGCAAAATGCCTTTTTGAAAAAAAAGCCTAGGAAACTCAAAGCTGGAAACACAAAATGGAAAAACATGATAGCCATGAACTACTAAAGATCTACACTTTAATCACAGAATTATACAACCATTAAGGTCTTTTCCAACCAAATCCAACCTCTGGATTTCATTCATATGTCACTGTGTTAAGAGAATCTCCTGCCTCTCACAAAAGTCAGAACAGCAGTGGAGTTCACAGACAAATGGAAGGCCATTCAACCAGTGAAAATAAAAATAAATTTTGCTTCCTTCAGATAAAGACAAAAAACAAAGAGAAGTCCAAAAAGATCACTGCCAACAACTTGTAAAATAAACCGAAATTAATTCTTTTCAAGTAAATATAAAATTGCAGAGTTAACAATTTAACCTCCCAGGTTCACAGCATTAAAAAAAATAATGAGCACACTTTTAAAAGCTTTTTCAAGCTCTCCATAGAAACACCAATAAGTATTTCTAGACCTGAAGCAAAAATCAGGTCATCACTACAACAGATGTTGCTCAAGAAAAGAGAACCCAAAAGGAAATGAACTCCAGTGAAAAGTATGGCTCTGCTGCCTTGCTGCGGAGTGCTGAAAAGCGGTACAAGGACCCAATAAAATCTTTAATAAAGAAAAGTTCAGTTTCAGTTACATGAAACACTCGGATACCATTTGGAAATACCTTTTTATCCTCATGGAAGAATGGTTCTGACTGAGCCATCTTGTGTTTCCACACGTTATCCACACTTTCCAAGGGGAAGCTTGGCCTGGATCGATGCAGGTCCTTCCTTGCCCTCACCTCCTGCATGAGGGGCAGACTGTCCCTTCCTTGGCGGCATTTTTCCGAGTAGGACCGTCTGAGATCCGCGGGTGCAGTCCCAAACCCAGACATGTAGCTCTTCCAATCGGTTTTACTTTTGAAAGAGTCACCCTCACACATCTTATTTGTGCTCTCTTTGCTTCTCAGTGTAGAGCTCCCCACTATGTTTTTGCTCCAATCACCCTCTGGAGACGCCTCCAAGAACTGTTCTTTTGTCACCAACCTCTTCTGCAGGAGCCCATCATCTGCCTTTAGGGACAACTTGGAGGCCAGATTGACTTCCAGCCTCTGCTCTGCACTCACTGCATTTACCTTATCAGTTACAAATTTTGCACCCTGATTTCTGGAGACCAAGTTCACTTCCTCATCCTCATCAACGATGAAAGTTTTCTTCCTAGCGAATTCCACAGGTGAATTTACAAACTTCTCTGGAAAAATGCTGCTGGGGTTTCCCCAGTAAGGAGGGCTGACCTTTCTGTCTTTGGACTTCTGCTTATCGAATTCAGGGCTCTGTAATTCCAGTTTCTCTTTGCTCTTTTCATTTAGGGTTAGTTTCTCTGGCCTGTGCTGCTCTTCTGCACGTTCACCTGGTTTGTTATTAACAGAATAATGATCTGATGCACTCCTCCACTCATTCCAGCTATAGGTAAGAGTCATCCTATCAGACACATTTCTTTTGTTCTTTGATTTCTCCCTACTCAATGAGCCAAAATCTTCAAAGAGCTTATCTTGAACTTTACTGGCCTTCGCTGATTCCTCTTTATATTCTGCCATAAGCGCATCGATATCGAGAATTTGGGATCTGTACCCATCCTCAGCCTTCCTTCCAGGCAAATCAGAATTACTGTCACTCCTTTTTTGGGGGCCCGGTTCAGTGTCCTTACGCACCTGCGCGGAACGCGGCGGGGACCGGGCTTCATGGTAAGAGGAGATTTTCCTTCTGCCACTCTTGAGATCAGCTGCAGCTGTATTTTCCAGATCCTGCTTTAACAGGAAAGCATCAACATCTATAATTTTCTCTTTAGAATGATCCAGACCTTTTTCGTGATGCTGTTGGTTATCTTTCCTAGACACGTGAAAATTACCAAATGCGACGTTTTTGGAGAAAATGGTATCTTTTTCATCTTCTTTGACCCAATCCTTGCTAATATGCACTTCCCGTGAGTCTTCTCTACCAGATGAACTCGTCACATTTTTATTTGGTTGCTGCAATAAAGGTTTGGACCTTCCAGGAAAAACATGGTCCAGATTAATTGCTGCTCCCTCACTTGAACCAGAAACCGTATTAATTTCACTTGCACTGGAAGCACCAACAAAGCTTTTCTCTTTTTTGATACCAGGAATCTGGTAAGTCACTGCAAAATAAGTTGCCTTTGGCTCAAAGACAGAACTCTGATGTTTTGTGTAATCATCAGGACTGCCAAGAACAGCGTGGTTTGCCTCACTCCCTTCCACCCCTTCTTTGATTTTTTTGCTCCTCTTTTTAAGTGAAGTTTCAGCCAATTGCAATGAATCTGTCCGGCTCAGCCTCTTGATATTTTCGGGAGTGAGCCACACAACTTCTTCCACCTTGAGTGACTCCTGAGGCAAGGTCTTCCTCCTCCACCTTTCAGAAATCTTCAAGTCAGAAACGCTACTTCTGCTTCTCCTGACCTTCTCTTCTGGATCTGCTCCTCGGAGTTTCTCGCTGTTTTCAGGAGCTGTACAAGCCAGGCTGAAGTCTTGCTCTTTGCAATTTAAGTCCAGACTTTTCCTTAACCCAAAGGCCCCAGATTCCTCTTTAGTAACGTTCAGTCCTTTTTTATCAGCCTGGTGACTACTGGAAGATTTTAAAAATTGCCCACTTGCAAGTACTGAAGCCTGAGCTCCATGTTTATTGACACTTGTGGAAATCACTTCACGATCCAAGTTGGTTCGGAATTCATGGATGTCTGTCCCACCTGCTCTGAAACTCCTTTTCTCAGAAGAGCATTTCACAACATTAATCCTCTCTGATTTATCTACGGAAGAGACTTCACTCTTATCACCTTTAGTTTCAGCATGTACCTTGTTGACTTTTTCATTCATTCCCAAACCTTTACTTTTGTTTGTGGAATAAGGTATTTTCTCAGCTATGAACAGTGGCTCAGGATCACTTTTATCAGAGTCTCTTTTCTGCTCAGGTAAAGTGCATTCACTGGAGGGAAAATCAGCAGGTTCTCTCAACACAGCCTTGCTCGTGAGAACTTTTGCCTCTCTGGCTTCTGAAGTAACATGATCTTCTTTCAAGTACAGAGTGTGACTACTTGCCCTAACCGACTGTCCTGGGGGTACAACATCCCCATCAGTTTTATTCTCTTTCACAGATGATTTTCTAGCTCTGAGTGTCATGGCCTTTTTCTCAGGAGCCATTGTGATGACTTCACTAAGAGCCCTTTCACCACATGTCTGAAAGATTTCATACCTGGGCTCTATTCTTTGGTAAATTTGAGAATCTTCTGCGTTTTTGGGAGCAGGTTTTTCACTTTTCTCAACTGAAGATTTTTCTAAGACAATTCCTGGACTCATTTTCCTGTCTTCACTTGAGCAAGCTGGTTTTGGACTTTTCTCTACATGTGCTGGATGTTTTGATGGATCAGGTTGCTTGTGATGCTCCTTTGCAGCAGCGGTTTCCTCCCCTTCTCCCATCCACGAGCGTCTGCTGTGCCCCGAAACCACCAGGTCCTGCTCTGCCTCAGGCTCCTGGTTCCTTTTTGGTGCAGGATCAGCCCCAGAATGCTCAGCAACAACGTTGTGCTTCTGGACATTGTGCTCAAACAGGGTGGCCCGGACAGTTTTAATGAAGGGCTTTTCCAGAAGTGCTGGGTTTAATTTCTTTTCAAAATTGCTTGTGAACGAGACAGAACTCTCACTCTGCTGTGAGAAATGCTGACCATCTCCCAAAAAACTTCCTTTCCTCTCCAGCTGATCAGGTTTATTGGTTATCTTTAAAACTTGCCGGGATTTCCAAGGCTTCCCAGGAGCAAATGCCTCGGTGAAATCTGTGCCATGGGCGAGCTTCAGCTCCTTACTCTGGAACAACAAAATCCAACAGTTTACTGTGTTTATTTAAGAGATGCGTAATAAAGTGTATTTTAAAACCTATTTGCACCTACTTTGTGCAATAGAGCCTGTACAAATCAAACACATCCACATTCCCTGAACACAAACTTCACTGACACCAAGGTAACCTAAGGGAATGTGTAGCTGCAGCTCCTGAATCTTGATTTTAACAGAATTATCTCACTAATGACCAGTTACGTGGTCAGAAACTGCAAGGAACATGAAGATCTAAGTACATATCACAGCTGGAGCTGCTCAGCTATGAGAAATGTTAAGCTGAGCCAAAGTAAAAAGGAAAGATGGAAATTAGTATTTATTACCAATGCTTCACTATCACCTACTCACAGGAAATACAAGCAGCATCCTAAAAGATGGTATTTTTAATAGCACTTGCTGAAAAAGTACAGCATGCAAATAATAAAGGGAATCAAAGAGTACTAGAGGTCTTGCAAGAGTTCCATCAAGTTTTAAAATTTAAAACTCAAAGCTGACTTAAGATTGTCTTAAAAAAAAAGCTAAACAACATCAGAAAATTAACACTAAAGGCATTTATAAATATATATTTTTAAGTCTGAGCTATATTCTTCTAGGAATTTCTTTAACCCTACTTTCTTGTCAGATTCTGAAAACAGCACTTCCATTAATGACAGATTTTGTTTTTAAAACAAATTACTCTTCTTGAAAATAACACCAAACTACAGAAACTTTGCACCTGTAGCTTCTCCTTACCACGTATTCCTATCTTGGACAGGAAAAAAGCCATGAGAACTCACTACAAACACCCTTAAACTACATTAAATCTCCTCTACTAAGAACTGTCACCAGAAAAGTTCTGTTTTGCAACACTGAAGTGTTGCTTAGAAACAGAGAGAGCCTAAAGCTTCCACAGCAAAACCCCATTTTCCCTGGAACACTTTGTTGTCTAAACTGCTCAGGTAAATGTTGTTGAGGAGACTGACAAAGGTCCAGGCTTGTGATTTATCAGGAGCTGGGACTTGGATGCAGGAAAGCAAAATCCTAATGCTCTGCTTGGAGAAAATAAAGAAAAATTGCTGCATGAACCCACCACAGCCACAGGCAATTCACTGTGGGGTTTCATGTACTAGAAACCCCTTAAAAATAGCACCCAAAATACTTCTCCCTCTCTACCACTCCCGCACTGAACAGTGCGCACAATGAGCTTGACAAACTCAGCAGACACAATACTCCTGCACTTTTATCTGCAAGTCCTAAAGACAGACTCACACCAGCAAATCCACCGGGATTGTGGCAGCCCTAATGCTCTCCACACCCATTTAAAAGTCACTGATTGATGAAGCCACGCACAACAGGACCTTCTCCTTGCAGAGCCAGCTGGAACCCACCAGCTGCTGCCACTTCCTTACTTTTGGATTTTCCTGCAGGTCGTGGATCGAGTCAGCTCCAGTCTCACCAGGTTTCTCAGGCTTTGCTTCACTGCCTGACGTTGGACTTGAAAACCTAGAACAAAAGACTGGTGTTACTTCTTCAGCCCAGTTGATCAGTGAGCAGGGTCACCCTGCCAGAGCAGACTGGTAGAAATTATCCAACAAATCACATTTCCTAAAGGAGAAACATCACTATTTCATAGTAAATGGCTGTATTTGCTGGTTAAATTGTATCTAGACCAAAGGAACTTCCCCAAAAATTGGTAGTCATGCAGCTTATTTGATAATAGAGGATTTAGAGATGTATAACAAACTATAATATCTCTTGTTGACAGCTACATGCAAAGGTCACAATATTGACAGTGTTATTACTTTTTTTTTTCAGCTGTCGTCAGACTATATTAAATTTTCTCTTTTTTGGATTTAAAAAAAGCAGGAGAATAGCTTAAGAATAATAGCATAAAACCCCCACATTTAGTGGAAGCAAAATGATCAGCTTTTTCACTGGACTGAGAGAGCAAGTTTTGCTGAACAACATGAAGGCAAGGGGATTAAACAGAATTTCTCTGTAACCTACATCTTGGTTAAGTCTGCAGACAGTGGCCGTGATTGCAGCGACCGGCGCACATTTCCTGCCTTAACGTCAGCATTTTCTGTTGTCAGCTCCTTGATCCTCTGCTGGATGGTCACACACCTGTTTTCCTTCTCAGCAGCTGCTGGGAGAAGCTCTGTATCCACTGTGGCACTGGGATTTTCCGAAGTAAACAAACTGATGTGTTTTTTAACACTACCTCTTAAGATATTATTCTCTTTTTCCAAGGAAGCTGCAGGACTTTCACAGCCCAGGAACACGTACGTTTCCTTCTGATCCGGTCTTTTCCCCCCCTTATTAGTTCTGCTTTCACTGGTTGTTTCAGGGCTTCTTTCAGGACCATGCAAGTTAATAATTATTTCTGGTTTTGTCTCAATTTGTTCACTTTTAGATTTAAGTTTTGTTTCCCAGGTGTATTTCCCATTATTTAGGATGCCAATGTCCTGACTACTGCATTTCAGATTTGTTTTAGAAGAACTGCTTTTATTAAATTCAGTTTCTTCATGTTTTGGCCCCGTTTCAGACTGATCATGACTCCCCACATCAGTAAAAGCAATTATGGATACATTCTCCTTGCTTTCATGGGATGAACCAGCCTTCTTGCAAGAAGAAAGATCTTTATGTTCAAACTTAGCTGTCAGGTCCATGGACAAAGGCCTTGGTTTTCTAACCCCGGATTTCTCCGTAGGAGATTTTTCCTCAGAAGCTTCCACAGTGTGATGCTTTTGATCTCGTAAGGATTCCAGAAAAATAGCAGACACTGGTCTATGTTTTGCCCTGTGCTGGACATCAGCAGAGAAATCAACTTTATTGTTGAGATTATTTGCATCATCATTGTTCTTCTCCGCTGGATGAAGTTCACGAGCATCTTTCTTTTCACCGGTTTTGAGGGAGTTCCAGGAGACTGGCCTGAGACTGGAAGAAAACGACATCTGCCTATGGACAGACCCCTCAGGATTCCTGGGTGTCTCTGCTGGTTTCACAGAGCCCTGGAGGTCCTTGGTTTGCAGAGCAGTAAATCCCCTGCGGTCCTGAGCCCTTTTCTCCTGGGCCAGGCTGACCTTGGCCTGCTCGGGGCCCGCTGGCTCGAACAGAATGACGGTGTTGGCACTGGGCCCCGTGTAGAAAGTCACATTTGTCACCATGTCACTGTCAGCCTGATTTTCAGTGTCAATGGCTTTCTGATCCACTAAGGGAGGGACAGTCCCACTCAACACCTTCACAGAGGACGTCTCCTCAGTGGCTTTTCTCACCATGCTGCTGGATCTGAACGCTGGGACGGGCGGTTTGACATTTGCAAAAGCATCTGAGGATTTCTCTTTACAAAAAGGCTTTGGGAAAAGTCTCGGTCTTGATCCCACCGAGGGCATCGTTGCAGATCTCAAGGAATTCCCAAATTTCTTGTTCTCTTCGAGAGTCAGTGATGCTGAGGCCTCCTTTGCCTTGTTGCTGGCCTCTGAAAGCACACTGACATAAACACGCTGTGCCTTCTCCTCAGCCCTGAGCTCAGCTAGGTCAGGGACTGCCGTCAAAGACGCCAAAGCAGAATTTATTTCTACTCTTGTTGCCATAGTTGGAATTACACATTCAACAGAACTGAAAAACTCCAGCAAGGAAAAAGAATCTGCAAAAAAAAGAGAGAAAAATGCAAGTATTGATGTAGAGTCAGCACGAACATCAAATAACATCATTCTCACATAAATTCACAAGGAAGTAAACTCAGATTAAGGTGCCTTTCAGATATGCTGATCCCAGAGTGTATCTCACTAAAAGACACAGCATTCCTTCTCTAAGAAACAGCAACACCATTATTTACTGACTTGGCCTAACAACCAAATACAATGGAAATAAACATATCCTACAAATTTCCACCCTCCCACTTACCATAATTTGTTGCTGCAACCAATCCATAGGGCCTGAACCTTTTTTCATAATGACAACAAGAGCTTGGTCACCAAGGGCACATTAAGGACAGGGAATGTGATCACTGCAGAGACACTGTCCAGACCTCACCCTGCAAATAAACAAAATATTCAGACTCAGGTGTGGCACATATCCAGAGCTACACAGGCAATGCCATGGGAGACAAAATTCCAGAGCATTCTAAGGAAAAAAAGCTGGTTCCCAAGCAAAAAAGCACCTCGTGTAACTGTAAAAAGCAGAAGAATGTTTATTCTTCAAAGAGCCATTAAAGAATCAACAAGAAATTACCACTTAAAGGTGTAATTGAAAGGTGAAAGGGGAATAACTTGTACTGCACACCAGACACACCAAATCTGAAGGGTTAAAACCACACTTAGGTAAGACTGTTTGCATATTCAAGTGCTGTCAATCACTGGTTAAACACAGAGCTCTGCATTACTGTAATCTCAATTACTGCAATTTACTTTCTATTGTAAAGCTCTTTTCTGGGGCAGCAGTCTGTGAAGTGCTACCTGAGCAGCTGACCTGCAAACGGCTGATTTTCCATCAAAATGGGACTTTTACCATGACAAAGCAGTTTTCCCAGTATCTCGCCAGCAAAGGCAGGAGAAGAGCTTTGGCTTTAATTATATTCTTACTGCAGAGAAGTGGGAAAACCAGCAGTAATTAGAATTTCAGCTACAAGAAGTAACCTGAATTTTCTCCCTAACAGAAGTATATTTAAACTCGTAGCAGATGCAGGCAGCTATGTAAAGTTAGATTATTTTTTCCTTCAAAAGCTGTCATACTCTTCCTTTTTAGAAAATTCACACTGCACTTCATAGCCAGGGGCCCAAATTTGTGTTGCCACCTTCTCGTCTCTTTTGGGCAGCCTTTGAAGGGGCAGTTTTGGACTCCTCTCATGGGACCTATTTTGGTGTGAATTTACCATGCAAATAAACTTATTTGTAGATTGCATGGAGTACGGAGCTTCCTGCTTGTGATTATTAAAAAACCCCAACCAGGATCTTGCCTTCCTGAGTCTGCAGAAGTGGTTATTTCACCTTCAGCTTCCCTTGACCAGACTTAGCCCACACTGGCACCGAAATTGCAGGGATTTATTTTTGTCCCTGCTTGTGCTCCCTCTCTCAGGCAGGAGAACGAACTCCACTCACCTTGTCCGTTCCCTTTCATCTTCCAATCCACTTGGGAGTTCTGTCTCAACCACTTATCCCTGATGCCATTCCTCCCCTCCCAAGTCCATGACCTCCTCTCTCTGAAATAGCCACTAACCCAATCAGCTTATCCACATCAATCTGCCCCTTCCACCATCTCACAGATCTCCATGAAATCTTCCTCCCTCTCCCAACTCCTTGTTCTAAGAAATGCCATCAAAATCTGATTAAAATGCTCTCACATTCCAAGGATGCAAAGGTTTGGGAGGCGCTCTAAAAGGAAACTTGCTGGAATGAGGCTGATGCTCACAGGCAACATTGCAAAGGGAAAAATTCAGCTGTGAAAACAGCATCTGTCTTGCAGTAGCTGAGAATCAACTCTCTCCTACCATTCTGTAGTCCCTGTTTCTCTGGAAAAGAAGAAGGGGGCACAGCACTTCTTAAATGGACTAAAACTTGATCCTCAATGGAACGCGGGGCAGTGAATTTACAATGCAGGACCTAATCCTTGGTAACAGAGTACAACTCACTTCTCCAGCCAACATTCCTAACACAAAACTTACCCCTTCCTTAGTTTCATTACACTCCAGCTTTACAGGACCCCATTTTCCCCTACATAATCTACCCAAGTCAGTTTTCATGTTTTAAATTCAAATACCCTACAATAAATACTTGGCCCCAAACAGACAAGTATTTGAAAAAGAACAAAATATTTAGGGGAAAAAATAATCACCCAACTTTCAAAGTGATAAAGCTCCTTGATACAAATACACTTGATAAAGAGGAATCATGTTATCAATGCCAAGTGTAACATACACTAGACACTGTGTCTCAGTTTTGAAACACGTATCTTGGTTTAGATAAATGCGTTTCCTTCTTAATAAAATATCTCTAGTCCAGTTGGCAACATACAAAATTCTAGGCAATTTATAAAGATCAACTGTAAATTAAACTGCAGGAGGATTTCAGACGCTATTAATATTTAGTAATACTACTGTAATCGTACTGCTACAGTTGTAAATCCCTCACCATCAGCTACATCGTGTTATTCCCTCCCTGACCTCCTCTGCCCAGGGACAGTCAGCCGAGCTGCCCGTGCTGCCCCTGCACCCCCATCCCGTGTGACAGAGCCCTCAAACCACTTTGTCCCCAGCTGTGGGCACCTTGTCCCCAGCTGTGGGCACCTTGTCCCCAGCTGTGGGCACTGTTTCTCTCCACGCCCCCCAAGCAGTGCCCATGCTCCCCTCAGCTGTGGCGGATGCATTCTGCACACAAATGAAATTATAAATGGTACTGAAGTGTCTCTTGACATCCTCCTGCTTTTATCAGAAAGGCTGGCACACGAAGACCTGGCTCTTCCCTGCTGCTCTTCTTCCTCAGCTTCCAAACACCTGCGACTGGGATTTTTCCTGGGCCAAGCTGAGCCTCCACAGGGTGTCACAGAGATGCACACACAAACACCGCTCCAGGCCCCTTCAAATCTTAATGCCCTCAGGTGTTGCTTGCATTTTTAATTAAAAGATCCATCATTACAAAGATTGTTAACATTGCTCATAAGAAATCAAAATGGATTATTCACTTTGCAGGGTTATTTTTGCAGAAAATCATTCGGGAAGGGCTTCACCCCAAACACACCCTCGCTTTGGCACTTGCCCACCCACCACACACACAACTATTATTTACATCACTGCTAATTCCTTTAAGCCTATTAAGGCAACAGCCTGCAGATAATTTTTCCACCGTGAATCACGTGACTATTGCCAACTTCCCTGCTCAGAAACAAGAACGTTCCAAATGACACAAAGCAAAATCATCTATAATCTGGCCCTGAACCTCGCAGCAGATAAACAAGTCCATCTGTCTTCTCTAAGGGTGGAAAGCATAAAAATTCCACAAAGAAAATCTCTCTGCTATTAAAAAACCCAAACAAACAAAAACCAAAACCATGTTTATGACATGGAAATCAAGCAGAAAGCCTGGCTCCAGCAGCGAATACCCACTAAAAATACTCCATAGAAAATCACCAAATAAACACAAAGTTTTTCTTTTTTATATACAACTTTATCTGCAAATCTGCTTCCAGTATAAAAAAATTACTCCCTTATTGTGCAAATACAGGAAAAAGTTTGTATAACTACATGTATCAGCAGCTCCTGAAAACATGGCTTTGTCCATGACTGTGGTTGGGAGGTTGGGACTGGATGATCTCTACGGATTCTTCCAACCCAAGCCAGTCTGGGATTCCATGATTCTATACATTCCCCTGGCCTGCAGCTTTTCCCTGGCACAAGCAGCCACAGGAGCTACTGGGAGCAGATGACCATAAACCAAGATTTATTTCATCCCTCCTACAAAAGGTTGCCCCCCTGTCTTAAATGATTCAATCTTTACAAACACTTCTCTCCTTTCTCCTTCCTGTCCTCACTGACCGAACACTGGGGTCAGTCTGCAGCAATCCCTGTCCGTTCTCCCAAGAAATCCTCCTTCTGCTGCTTCCTGCACTTGGAGAGGTGCTGTGATTGGATTAAATAAGAATTAACAGAGCAGGTCCTATCACTTACTGTGCACGTACGAGTGTGAGTGCTGACAAGAACACGACTTACTACAGCACAACCAAAATAACACAAAGAAGAAAAAAAACCACCCCACCTATTCTGAAACTTCCATAACCAAGTAGATCATGAAACTAATTCAGTAAAAAGCAGGCTTTTTCTATTTTTGGGTTTAAGCCTGATTCACATCATCATTCACTGAAATGGAATCCATCAGTTGTACTTAAAAGGACATTCAGGGTCTCTTAAAGGGGAAAGATTAACAAAAATACTTCCACAATGGCTCTGACTTTTAATTTCCCAGGACAAGTTTATTCACAAAGTAAAAACAGCTAATAAAATGCATTTAAATTATCTTTTCCCAGATTCACAGTGAGAAACTCAGTTCTGCTTTTCCATAATGAAAACTAGAAGGTTGAGAATTAAAACTACATATTCCAAATCTCACAAGCCAGATAGATCTGCGAAGCTCCACAGATCATTAATATTAAAATTCCAAAGTATTGCAAAGTTCAGAATATCTGTCCTCCATTTCCCATGTCCAAGTCTCTTGGAAACCTCTAGGTCTTTTCTTTTACAAAAAAACCTAAGTGCTGTTCTTTTGGACATTGCAGTCCAGTCCCATCCCAAGGATGAAAGACTCCACTCTGACATTTCCTCCCACTGCAGAAAAGATTAGCATTTCGTTAAATAAAGTGTCCATCCTATAAATAGCAGCATTTACAAGCACTTGTAAATCTCTAATTGCTCCTGCCAGCACAATTGCATAACAATCATCACCTGCCAGAACTTCACCCCCATGCAGCTGCAATAAAGACTAAAGAACTGCAATATTTTCAACCACCCTTTCCATTAAGTGCTGCCATCTCGGTACCACAATGAAAACTTTACACCCTGTATTTTGCTCTCCATGCTGCAAAGACTGGGCAGTTAAAATGGTAACAAGTTACAGAGCAGCAGCTTCAGTAATTCAAACTGGCCCCACAGAGGCCTTAACATTTATTTATTAAAGCGAAAATTCAATGTTAAATACACTGGTGTGTCCATGTAATGGTCATGAATTTAAGATCACATTCCTGATGTAGCAGGACAATCAGCTGAGACAGGGATTCAGGAAAACACCGTGAGGGTGGGGAGGCCCTGGCACAGGGTGCCCAGAGAAGCTGTGGCTGCCCCATCCCTGGAAGTGTCCAAGGCCAGGTTGGATGGGGCTTGGAGCACCCTGGGACAGTGGAAGGTATCCCTGCCCATGGCAAGGGTGGCACTGGAGGAGCTTTAAGGTCCCTCCCAACACAAACCAGTCTGTGAGTCTGTGATTAATTTATGGTAGAATAGGATTCAACAGCAAAATGGTCCTGTGTGTAACCAGGGCAGAATGCATCGTGATGGCTGTGGGGCACAGGGAGTCATCCTCCAAATTTCCTTGAATTTATGAGACAGAGATGTGTCTGGAGAGAATGATTTGGGGAAAAAATTACATGTAATAATCGGCTTCCACAGCTGCCAGTCCTTGCTATTTTCATAACAATGTCTGTCACACACAAAATGTAACCCAACAGGATTAATGTACAAAAGGGGCAGATTGCTCCAGTTATTTCTAGAAAACAGTTTCAGAATATCATCCTTTAGACAGGTCCAGTTTGCAACCATAGATTTATTACCAACTACCCATTTTTTGGGTATTCAGCTCCAAAAATTTCTGCACTGGGTTTTGGGAGCAATGACCACTGTTCTACAAACAATTCAGGCCAACTCCTTTTCTGTCAAGATCAGCTTCATCCAAGCCAGCTCTTGGTTGGGGATGTTCCTCTTTGTCCATCCTGTTCAACTCAAGAGATCCCTCAAGAGCACAGGGACTGCCAGAGCACGCTCGGCATTTCCTCTGACTGCACAACTGCCTCATTACACCCCAATCTCCCACAATTTCCTTCTCCCCAACCCTCTCATTGACAGTTTCACAGGTAACTCTTCTCCTTTCCCAGTTTCACAGAAGGCCTACTTTGTTTTGAAAGTTTCTTGAATCTCAGGTAGAAAAAAACCCCAACCAAAGGAAAATTACATTAAATGTTGATGAATCACCATTTTTTTGGTACCAGAAGCTACATATCCTCACCCTCCTGTGTGAATCACCTTTTACTTCCAGCATTCCACATGAGGGATTCCACCCAGCTCATTAGTGGGTGGGTATTTTCAGAAAGTCCAATTCTTTTGGCAGTTGAAATAGGGAATAAAAGCAAAATCCTGATTTCTGCCAGCTGAGGATGACATTCTGAAGAACAACATGAATTATGGGATAAGGCTGAAGAGAGGCTAAAAGTCTGTTTGGGCAGCAGGTGGGTATTCCCAGCAGGCCTCAAAGTGCTGTTCTGTTTGCTTCTCTCATCAAATCTTTGCTTTTGTGGTCAGTTTCAACTCCTGCTAATGTTCTTTTAGGTTCCCTCCTTGCAAATGCTTTTAAACCACAAAACAAGACCTGCAAATAACCTCCCCATGAAGTTTAGCAGGAAAAAAAGACATTCCAGAAAAAACTGCACTGCGTGCCAGATGAAACATTAAAGATCAGGTTTGGCTACAAGCAAGAAAAACTGAGTATGGAACTGAAAAAAGAAAAAGAAGTCAAATTAAGGCTATTCCAGGAAGATATTTGGTTGTTTCAGGGAGGACTTTATTCTGTCTGCAGCTCCCAAAGGTCAATGGGGTCACGTCCCGGACCCAGCAGAGGGTGGGTACTTGAATTTGCCACGTAGTAAATTTCTCCTCAAACCTTTTCAGAATCATCATTCCTCTGGTTAATTGTAACATGGTGGTCTTGTTGAAGGAAGCTTAACTTCACTTTTAACTGTATTTAAAATAAATTTCGGTTAGAGTTAAGATTTTCTGCACAGATTCTGAAGGAATGAGTTAAATCCCTGTCTGTGTCTTTTTCGTATCTTATGCTATACATCATGAATACGATGGAATTAATCAAAAGCTAATTTATTTATATGTCCTTTGAGTGTATGATCTCCATGACCTTGCTTTAAAAAGGTCCAATTTGGCTCATTATTGTTTCAGAAATACATCAAGCAGCTACTGATCCCTCTGACCCCAAGCAGGCAGTACCTTCCAAAGCCCCCAGAACTGAGGCAGGGCTGTGTTTCTCCAGAGGCTCCAGCTTTGAGTGGGAATGCTCTCATTTGGCAGGCACACCATGGACACAGCTGAAGGAGTGTAAGGAGATGGATGAGCCAGCTGCAGCACAGACAGAAATATGGGATTGAAAAACAACTTTGGCATTCTTCCATTTGATACTCCCCTACACAATACCACGCTCGGTACCATGTTTCAGCAGTAAAAGGAGCTTAGAGACCACCCACACCTGGAAATATTTACTGTAACTGTGCATATTTCTTGTCCTCTTGGTAGCAAGGGAAGACGAAGGACAACTGTCTGATCTCAGAGCTGACAGGACGTGGATATCACCACTGGGTTTTGTTTTACTCGCTGCTTTTAGAGCCACCAGCTGCTGCAAATGCTTTAAAAGCAGCAATGATATAATTGGGACCGTTTTCTCCCGAAACAGTGGTGGAAGCTACTTGGACACTGACATTGGAACTCCTTGATGAGCAAAGGTGCAGTTAAAATAGCCCAGCAGTACAGGGCTGGCAGCCAGTGTGGGGACACCAAAGCCCATGTGAAGCGCAGGAGGTGCAGCACTCCCGTGGGAGATGGGGCTCGGCTGACCTGCTGAGGAATTCAAGTCAAAGGATCGAGTGAAGCAGATCCGTGGGCTTTGGTTTATTGAAAAAATCCACCTACTTGTTACAAAAATAGGCAAGTGCCTCCACAGCACTTTGAAGCCTTCAGAAATAAAGCTGACCCATGGCCCTGTGCCCCCAGGCAGGAATGCGGGGGACGGATCTTTTCACACAAACCCAGCCTCCGAAGGTCACTGTAACACAGAAATAGAATGAGGTGAGAAGACATTTCCTGCTTGCCTTCATGCACAGCAGGTGCTTTTGTGTCAGAAGGACAAAGCCTCTAATCCTCTGATCTGCCTCCTCAAATTCTAACAGGATTTTCAGCGCTGGAAAATGCATTTGTGGCCTGGCACAGTAAACCACCTTCAGAAAGTACAAGCAGCTTGAGCTGTTCTGTGATTGACATGGGGGCACCAGGACGAATTTATAAATGCTGAGCCTTTATACATTCATCTGAGTGTTGAAAAATTAATTAAGGTATTGCCATATGGAGAGAAAAAAAAGTGGTTTCATCCAGACTTTCAGAAAACTTGAGGCTACTGGCCTTGGAGCACAACCTTGAACACACTGAGAGATCACTTCAACAGTTTAACCATCTGGAGAAAATCTGAACCCATAAAACTGAAGGACAAAGGAAACAGGGCGATGGCATAGAAGACCAAAATCGTGACATTAAAAATTATATATGTGTATATATAGCTATGGTGACTAACACGTGTATTCGAGGGCTAAGAATTAACATTCCTTTGCTTCTGCAAAAACAAGAAAGCAGGTTTACAGTGCATTATTTTTATACCTGTACTTGTCCTGACGGACACCTTCGGAAGCTGCACAGTCGCCAGCAAAGACTCATTCACAAAGAACACGTGGCAGCTACTGATAAAACACTCAGAGCAGAGATGCTGCAATAGATTATGCTGCTCCTAAGCTTTCACCTGGACAAAAAGAAATCACAGGATCACAGACTGGCTCAGGCTGGAAGGGACCACAGAGGGTCAACTGGTCCCATCTTCCTGCTCAAGCAGGGTCATCCCAGAGCACATGGCACGGTTCTGGAATAACTCCAGTGAGGGAGACTCCACAACCTCTCTGGGCGATCTGGGGAAAACTGTCACTGCACGTTCTCAATACGAATATTTGTGTACTGCTTCAGCTCTCACAGCTCTGCCATCTGATGTCTTCTCTGATGACTGATTTTCCACTTGCGATCTTAAAAAATCATATGCAAAAAGCTCAGTGTTCAACAGCTTTCGATTTGGCTGCTAATGACACATTTTCTGTCAAAACAGACAGCCAATACTGCGTCGCAGCAATTTCTCCATTCAGTCCATCATTCCACCTTTCAGATATTTGATTAGTCAGAGCATAAGCACGTAGTCGAGCCCACTCAACAAGCAACTACACTTGAGCCCAAAATACTTGTACCAGGCAGTGCTCTAGAAACAAACTGCAGCTTCATGGGAGAAAGACACTGATAAACAGGGGGTTGGACCAGGTGGTTCCCAGGAACAGATTATTCTGTTCCGTGAACAAATGAACAATTTCAAAGCCTGCTCCTCTGAATCGTAGCAACCTCTGCCCTGAAGATCAAGCCAGCAAAGCCGCAGCACGGCAGTACCCAGCTGGAGATAAGGATATCTCCCTGGTACTGCTGCAAGAGACAAGCACTGTGACAAGAGACTGGCAGAGCTGGCACTAATAAACAACACAACTCCGTCTCCCAGGCAGCACCTCCTTCCCCAGCTCTACAGCAGCAATTCAAGTGCTACACAGAAAAGATGATCCAACTTTGAACAAGAAAATTATTAACAGTATTAAACTGGATTAATTTTACTCCAGTTATGCCTTTCAGGATACTGATGGAGCCATTAAAATCATTCAGATCAAATGGACATGACCCTCAGATTTACAATTTCCACTCCCGTTTCATAAATAGTGAAAAAAGCATTGGACTAAGGAGAGATGAGTGGATCTATTCTGAGTCAAATAAAATATTGTTATAAAAGCCAAATACTTGGTGGCATTTATCATTCCCTGGGCCAAAATCCCTTATGTCACCCTCTGTTCTACAACACACTGACATACTGAGACATGAACCTTTTTGCCTCTCAGGTTGTTCCCAATGTTCCAACAGCTCTTTGATCTCTTCCTTGTGTACTGAACCCAGCATTAACTCGAGTAGGATACGGTGCTGCCTCCTGCCAGGCATCCATAAACTGCCCTGAGCTGCACACCCAGAAAAAACCTGCTCTGTCAACAATGTCTGACGTTGTGCCAGAGGAGCTACTGCCGCTGCCTTGATGATAAGGCTCCTCTTTTTCCTTCAGTGGGGACATCTGGCTTTTCACGTATGCAGGAAATAGGGTTTTTTCCCCACTTTAATGCAAATGCCCACCTCAGAACCACTGGCTGGGTATTGCCAGCTTGTACACGTGTTCCTCTGGTTACCTGTGAGCAGGTCATTGTTATCAGCAACCCACAAAGGAGCTTCCTCTTCCCCCAAAGCCTCACGAACGGAACAGGACTCAGACTGAGGAGTCAGAGCAGTGACGCTGCATTTCTCCCCGTTTCTGAACAAAAGGATGTTTAAGCCAGGAACTCTGACAGCAACAAGCCTGCACAAGCATTGTACACTACCTTGTTCTTCAGAAACACAACATTATTCAGCAAAATCAAGGCCTGGAATGAATTATTGATAACACGTACACTATCTAGAAGCTTTATGAGCACTAAGCAATCCCCTCCACCTCCCTACATGCTTGAGAAAGCACAGAAAGGGAAAAAATGTCTATTAATTGAAAGACAACAGTTCAGGCACTAAAAACATTAACGTATTTATTGAGGGGGGTGAAAGAAAAAGAAATAGCTGAAGCAGGAAAAACCAGCTCCGAAATCCAAATGGTGGCACCGGGAACCTGGGAGCACCTGGATGTGCACAAACACTCGTGTGGAACATCCCCACATCCAGCACAGGGACAGGGAGGCCCAGGGAACCCCAGGGGCTGCTCAAACCACACTCACAGCTTTGGCACAGAAGAGCATTTTTAACCACAAGTGAACCCTGGGGACTTTTTTACTTTCTGGGAAGTTTTAAGCACAGAGACCAGAGAGGCACTTTAACACATCAAAATGAAGACAGAAGAGTAACATAAAAGCACTTGAAACTCACGGTCCAATGTAGAGACCACCAACATTTTAAGGCAGGATAATAATGAACAGCTGACACAGGCGTATTTTGCAGCTCACAAAAACGAGGAGGAATGGAAGATCACAAGTTTGTCCTCACCAGTTCATCCAGACCTGAGCGCCTCAGCACGAGCACTCACTTGCCCATGAGCAGCCAGACCAAGAACCTTCCCTCAAATTGCCCCCACCCAGCCACACTCACACCACAATTACAGCAGCCCTGGCACCTGATCCCAGTTTCTCTGGGTATATCCCAGGAAGGGATTTAGTAACCTGAGAATGATCTCACAGTGAATTTAGAAACACCTTTCCGAATTTATTACAAAGAAGGATCCTTTGACTTAAATCTGACTCAAAAGAAAACCAGGCTATACCGAGTTCTCCCAGCTCCCCACCTCATGCCTGTCCCCACAAAGCCACACAGTGAAGCACGACCAACTGATCCCACCATGATCACTGTTAACACTCTGGAAGGCATGAGATGTTCACCAGCCTCAAGAGGCACAGCAAGTCCTGCAGCTACTGAGCAATCTGCTGAGCCAACTCCCTCGCTGACCTTTTTGTTACAGATCTGCAAGTTCAAAGGGTGGCATAAAGCTGTCATAAAAACAGATAACTGGCACTGCATCCAGAATTTCTGCAGGGGGAATCCCACCTGAGCCAAATCAGTTACAGAACAGGAGCCATGCCAATCCAAGCAACTGAATGTGAAATGGCAAAGTTGGAAATTAAAGATCCACACGTCCAAACATCTTTCATGACACAGCAGCTGGTACAGGATGCTTCAGAAGTGACTTAGGCACAAAATCAAATGTCTTTTCATTTTCCAGTAATCTGTAGCTTTGAACTTGATGAGCCAACAGGAGACACCCGCTCAGTGAAAAAGATTGGGCAATTTTTTCGTTTTGTTTCACCACATATGAATCAACCAGCAAACCACGGACAAAAGGTCCATGTGAACTACCAGACACAAACTCTGCCCAGGAACTGCCCCGGTCAGCCTGATGAGTTCTCCTCCCCAAAGTCATCAGGTTCAAGAGCCAAAGTGTTCAAAAATCAGGATGAACAAAAAGCAGACAGACAGGATGGAAGAGCTCTGCCTGACCAAACCTGCCCAGTGCTCAGGCAGCGTGTGGCTCTGCAGCAAAGTGATAAACGCCACAGATTCTTAAGTCTAATAAAAGCCACTCCAGCCTACTACAAACACTGTCTTGCACATTGGTTTAGAGCCAATATTGGTTAAACAGTTATAAACAACCTTCTGTTAATTATATATCTTAAAATATACACTCATGCCTTAACAAGTTTTTCACTCCAGCCTTCTGTCCAGATGTGAGCAGGAGCAGAGCCATTGGATCAGCCACAGGCACTGTTTGCAGACAAGTTGTGGTGCTGACTCTCTCTGTGAGCAGCTACAATCTCGGGCTCTGGGAGCTCAGTTCAAATCCAGCTTTCCAGGGTTATTAGACAGGACACGACAGACACAAGAGCACAACCATTTCTAGAGTCAAGGTGAACAAAGATGGCAAAAGCTTTAACCTTAAAGTTACTGTTTTCAGCATTTTTAGAGTGGGAAAAGCTGTTAAATCAAAAATAAAATAAATTCAATGGAACTGAAACAAGAATTTTGGGGACAATCTGAAAAATATACTAACCTGCTCCCTACAGAGCCAAGCTTGTGAAAACACCATCTTAACCAGCCATAAATCTACAGTACAAAAAACCTGGATTCCAGATTAACTGCATTCTACATGGTGTGCAACAGTCCCATATCAACAAAGACAACACTCTGTGTGATCATTTCTTTACACATGTATCACACACATGCAGCACAAATAATCTCTGAAGAGTCTGCACGTGCTGATGTGGAAGCAATACTAAAACACATTCCAGTATTTAAGAGCAAATAAGAGAGAAAAGGCTCAGTGTTGTTTGTCAGAGGTGTCACTGGGGCCTAAGTTACAAATGTGCTTCAATAAAGTGCCTTTGGGATAGGAAAATACATATTTCATCCTAAGGCTTCAGCCTCTCCATCATCTCCTTAGATTTCCTCCTTATGCATAAGCACCAACATGACAGTGACACTATTTAAGCAAATATTTCACATGAAGAACAGATTCAGACTGAGACCTACAGACATTTCCTGCATGTGACAACACAGGCTACAAGAAAACCTCTCCCTGTCCAAAACTAACCCTCTGTGCCCCGAGAGCGAGAGCACAGGGAAAAGGATCCCATGGAATCTGCAAGCACTGCAGAAGCAAAAGGAAGCACAATTCCAATATGTTTAACGACTGAATTAGCATAATGCTCACGAGGCAGAAAGCAGCCTCCCTGACCTTCTTGAAATGCTGACCTGTAACTATTGATGAGCGTTTCCGATGGGTGCTGTGATTCATCCAGTTGAGGAAGGAGTCAAGGAAACATCATTGTCCTGTCAAGTGAGAGCAGGTCAGACACCTCTCCAGCAGCCTGCACATCCACACAGGAATAGGACTAAAACTGTACTTAGGAGAGACACAAAGACCTAAAGTTGTACTGGAGGCTCTGCTGTAATCAGAGTGATTTATTTAATCTCTCCTTCGCAGGCAGCAGCCACAGCAGCTGCAGTGATTTAATTATTTTTTTAAATATTAATTTTGTGAAGAACATTAACTGAACATTATGATGACTTGTAAGAAATGTGATACATAGATCCAAATGTTTTAGAAATATTTAATACTACTTGGCTAAATGAAGGTATCTATTATAGAATCACAGAAGGGTTGGAAGGGACCTTAAAGCTCAACTCATTCCACCCCCTGCCATGGGCAGGGACAACTTCCACAAACCAGGTTGCTCCAAGCCCTGTCCAACCTGGCCTTGAACAGCTCCAGGGATGGGGCAGCCACAGCTTCTCTTGGACATAACTGTTACTGCAGGCTCAAACATGCAAAAAAACCGACACTGCATCATGTTTACAGCAGGAACAGGATCGTATTTAGATAGCTCTGCAACCATCATGCTGCTGAAAACATTCTGATGGCAGATTACACTAATATTTGACATTCAGTAGTGCCAATACAGTAAGACACTGTTTGACAACAATAACAACAGTGACATTTCTGTAAGGTCCCCCAGTTAGGGAGCAAGCCAGCCGTGCTGCTCAGCTTCAGCAGAAAGGCCTGTTGTGCTCGTTTGGGTCAATGAAGAATTCCCAGTGTTCTCATGAAATATCAAACAGTTACAGTGACCAGAAATTCCAACTCTGTTTAAAACACGTCCTGGCTTTGCTGGGCTCGTTATGGATGAGGCAGCTTTGTCCATCGAAAGCCTTGTATGGTTGAACATACTCCCAGCAGATAAACATCCCTCCTAAATGTTGGCACAACTCCCTCCCTGCGAGGAGCCGCCCGTGCTAGGGCTGCACTGAGACAGCCAGGCCAAGCACGGGCTGAAGGCTGAGCTCATTAAAAGAGCAGAATAAAGACAAACTTCAAATTCCGCTCCTGTTTGTGCCTTTCAAAGTCTCACCAACACTGTAAAATAACGATCATCCTCATTTTATGACAGCAGGAATAACCAGTTTTAGAACTTGACATTTATTAACATCACTTGTTGAAAGGCATTGAAAGCACATATTTAACCAATACTGTGATTACAAAAACAGTCACTATGAAAATATAAACAGAAGAGGCCGCTGTGTATGGCAACAATGTTGCAGCACTAAAAGCACACACAAATCCTCCTATTTTCATGCACTTCACTAAAACACTGGCAGCTTCCTACCCCTGGAAACTACAAAGGGTAAAATGGTTCGTAACTACCAGAACCAAAGACAAACTAACAAAGCACAGCTTGAGCATCTTCACTTCCTCTCCTCCTCCCCAATGCACTAAACCCATGTAGCTCAGATTCAAACAACAACAAAATGCAGCTAACTTCTTTTTCTTCTCTCTTTGCCATCCATCTCCTCAGCATCCTGCAGCAGAGCTGGAGTTGCCCGTTTGGAGCACAGGCACTTCCCGGAGCTCCATACAGGAACTGGGTCAAGCCCGGAGCTGGAGTTAGCAGCCCACTCGGCTCCCGGCGATTCCCAGCCCCCAACCAAATGAAAGGGGTGTTTTGACCTGGAAACAAGCCTCAGATCTCCTCCCTGCCCACATTAAAGCTCATCTAATTGTGTACAGTAAGACAAGCCTTACTCCAAAGCTGCCCGTGCTGCAGCATCTCTCTTTGGAAGAGCTGCTGGAGCGCACACACTTCTTCCCTCCAAGTGAAAACTGGGGAGATACCAAACCTCCGGCAACTGAATTTTTTTTTTCTGCTCGTTACACCAGCCTAATGACCATCCTGACTCGTAATTACTACAATAGTAAGAAGCTTTCAGTTCTCACACTGCTGCAAGACCAACACTATCTCCTTTCAGGCAAGCAGCAGCTTTACTCTAGGCCAAAACTGAAGTTTTGGCACTTAATTCTGGTTAGAACTTTTAATGAACAGCTCTGTAAGTGGCTTTAGAGGAGTTCAGATCCCCCACCCCCAGCGTTTAAGTGTGTGCTCATTGGACATGACTCAACCACAAACAAGCAGTGTTTTGGATAATAACCCTCTGTGCCCTGGACTGCTCAAACTGCATCACCACAATCACACAACCCTCAGAAAACATTCATTTCCTCTCCTCAAGCGTGTTTTGTAGAGATGAAGAGCATAAAAAGAAAACTCAATTCCCATTGTCTCAACGTAAGTGTAAGGCATTCAGGAACGGCAAAAATATGTATTAATGATCTCCTATTTATATAGATGCACTGAAAAATATCCCCAAGCTGTTTGAAAGCTTCTTTGTTTGCAAAGTTCCAGCATTACAGGTTCCCAGAACAAACCACAGACAGCGAGAACCAAGAAAATACATCTCCTTCATTTGAGAAAAGAATCTAAAGATAAAGTATGTGCCCAGAAACAGCTTAATTTTAAGAGTCTGAATTCTTTATGCCTAGGCCTGAGGAAAATCATCACCCAGTAGACTTAAATATCCTTTTGTGATCAGATGTTCAGGTCATACCAATCATGAGAATAAAAGGGAAGCATTAGGGGTTTTTTAAGCAATAGCTGCAAATAGATAAAACAGCCACCACACTAAATATAGTGCGTTTTGGCAACACTCAATATCCAGGTTTTCATAAGAATTTGGTTTTCCTGCCAGTTAACAGAACCCAAGACATGGAAAGTCCTCTTCACCCACAGAAGCCCTCTCAAGGCAAAGAGCAACTGACTTGCTCTGGATTTGTTACTTGTTAATTTTTGAATTATTCCTGGAACACAGCTTGAAAAGAATGGCCTGAGAGTTCAGAAGTTCGTGTATGTCCTTCAATCTCACTGAGAGTCAATGAAGGACAAGAGAACAGAGAACCAACCTCACTTCTAATCCAGCAAGCAGAGCATCTCCTTGGAATCACAGATCTCACTGGAAGCACATATCCAGGCAACCCAACAGCCAATTCCTGGACATTTTTAGGAAAAGTCGGCACATCCAGCTGCCTAGGGCAGGTGCATCTCGAGTTTGTCAAGCATGAAGTCTTCTAGTTAAGCTGTTAAACCTACCAGGCTGTGGTCCCTCCAAGGAACATGATTAGGATTCAAGACTGGTTGCTGTGGAGAGAATTCCACAGCTCTCCCAACGCTATTACTCCGGTCTCTTTGGCTGCGAGCTCAAGACAACCACGCAGTGGTTTACACTACAAAGGCTACTTCCACAACCAGGGACTCATCATTTAAAGAGATTTCTGAAGCAAAAGCAAAAAGTCTATGGCTTTCGCCCTACAATGTCTTTGGGCGATTCCTACACACAAAACTAAAAACATTGCAACATTCCCAGGTTCCAGTCAGCCCTGTGCACCAAACACAAACCAGTGATACAGACTGGGCTCACAGCATCACCACAAGCCTCATGCCTGGGCTTGCAGGATTAAGCATTTATTTCAGTCTCACTTTTCCAAGCAGCCCATGGCACATAGCAGCATCTCCTGCTCTGTGAATGGCCCCGTAAAGGATTCACTGGAATGGTTCCTTCCTCCCCAAATGCTGCCTACTACTTGAGAATTGAACAAGCTGCACCCGCCCGAAGAAATAAATTTATAAAATCAATGAGCAGAAAAGCTGCAGCACTGCAAACCTCCCTATGACCAACAGCATCATGTACATTTAGCCAGCTAGGGAAGTGAAAGACTTCCAACTCATGCAAGAAAATGTCCCACTAAAAGAAACAGCTTGAAAATCAGGAAAGAACAGTGACATTACACATAAATGGATGCAGAACACTCCAATCTGCATTTAGACACACCCTTTTACTAGTCAAATTTTTCACTAACTACCCAGCACACGAGTCAGCATGACCAATGCATGTGCCAAAGGACACTTCCCCTGGATAGCCAACAGTGCCAAGTTACCAACTTCTTTGGAGTCTCAATTCGAGAAAACACACCATAGCTTAAAGAACTATCTTGATCTATGAAACTTCCCAATAAGAAACCAGTATAATTTTTAAACACACGAGCAGCCAGGAGAAGTCACAACTGTAAGGTGTCCCTAACTGACATGCTCAAGAAAATCCTCTCTGACAGGATCCCGAGTCCTGTCCCTGATGGGCACAGCACTCCCCACAAGCAGCACTACACCAAAATTTTCAAGACTGTGGGAAGTATTCTTATCTCTGTTTACAAGCTCAAGGACAGACAAATCATATCAATTTGATTCTCATGTTACTTGGAAAACCTGCCAGAAGGGAGGAAGCTCCATGAGCAACGAACAAACACAGAGTAACCCCAGGGCAAGGACCAGGGAGGGAAGAGCAACACATTGCACACCACGGAGACTGAGCTCCTCTTTTACCCTGCAGTAACCAAACACGTGCAAAAGAGAGGGCAGGTGACAGGACTGGTTTCAAAATTATCTAATAGCCAGAGAAACACAAGTGCTGAATGGAGCAGAGTCCAGGACAACACCCAAGCGAAATCACAGAGCTGTGCAGAGTCGCAGGAGTGGGAATGCCTGAGCTCTCTGTCCACCTGGGACCTGCTGGTCAGGACTTGCTTCTTTCACATGTGGTCTGAATGTCACCTTGAGCACACAGGGCAGGAAGGACTGGTTAACTTATGAAACACAAAGTCTGAAATTCCTGCTTTCAATAAAATCTATTTCCAAGTTGTAACTGGTTTTTTTTTTTTCCTTTGGTAGAAATCAGACACTTGGGGAAGCCTATTGCCACTGCCAGAGGAGTCTGCACACACAAGGGGCTCAGTTAACACCCAAGGTGATGGTGCTGCACATGGCTGAAAACAGAATTTAAAAAAAAAAAATATCCTGCAGCTACACAAAGCCTCAGTATGGCAGAGGGAAAAACTGCTTCATCATCAGCCATGGAAATTTTCTGAACCCCTGGTTATCTCGTCAGTCCAGAGCTGGGTGAGGAGGAGCACAGATGGGTACTGTGCCCTTTCTCCTGCCATGAGAGTGGCAGCTCCAGAACTGCAGCGTGAGCACAACCCTGGGGCTGGGGCCGTGCATGTCCTTTACTGCCACATATAAAATGAGACAGCAAAAAATGACAAACCAAAGTATTTGAGTTGGAAACAGTCCTAGACTTTGCCTCCTTTTACAGACTTTCCATACTGTGACACTCCAGAGTGACTTGGGTCTGTGTCTTCTATATATTGGGAAAGGAACATTGATCTTAGAATTAGCTCAGGGCACTGTCTGAACCAGAGGAGAAGTTTACACACCTATTTTCAATAAACTCTACACCTATCAAAAGGGAATTACAGGCTGTGAGGTTTATTTAAATAGGATTCCAACCTCCTTAACCACTCTGAAGGACAAAGGCTTTAGAGCTTTACTTGCTAATAAATATCCCCGGTAATTTTTACTGGAAAAGGCAGAGCATACAGTGAAGAAAATCCTAACCCAAAAAAAATACCCCAAAAAAGCCAAAAAACGGGGGAAAGTTTGTAAATTCTTGCAAGATTTTTTTTTTTTCTGAGAAAGTCTTTACCTGGATTAAGCTGCCAGGCAACTTTATTAGCATTTCTGCCACACTGTCTGCTTCCCCGCCACTCCCTGCCAACGTCACAGGAAAACAAAGAAAACTCCCATTTTCATGTGGTCGTTAGAAAGATGCAAATCCTTCTGGTTTGTGGAGGAGAGACAAGGAAAAGAAAATGCCATCAACCTTCAGCTCTGGCAAAAAGTACCTCAGAAGCAGCTGAACAACTTCCCAGTTACCCTGGAAACAGAGTTTACCCCTCAGCAGACGGGAAAATTGCCCGCAATTACCACCCTGGAGAAAAGCACCAGTTTGGACAAAACATCAATTTCTGTTTGCTGCAGCTCCTTTAATGCGATCCCGGTAATTCATCATGAGCAATACTGGATCTGGAATGGAATTCTATTACCAAACCCCAAAGACTCTGAGTTCTATTACCAGACATGTAGGTATAATCAAAGGTTAGGCTATCTCCTAATGGTACAGAAGAGCTCTGCCATCTGCCAAGTGTGATTTCCCCTAATCCCATTGCCCACACACAAATCAGAATCACCCGGATTACGCCACAGAAATAGAAGTCAAGTCAATACCTGAATCCACGGGATTAATCTCCCACCTCCAGACAGGAGAAAGGCAAGAACAGCAACAATGCTGTAGGCAGGCTCAGGAAGGCAAAGCTTTCCACCCGACTCCAAACAGCACCACACAGGAAATTCTGGGATTTCACTGATTAGCTTCACCCGTCCAGAATCCCGGTGCTGCTCCCTCCCGAATCTGAGCGCAGAACTCTGTGCAAATTCAGGGAACTGACCTCCACGTGATCTTTTGGACCAGCTATTTCCACCCAGAAGCAGCACTCCAGGTCTCTCCACGCACATACAAACCGCTCGGATTTGGAGTTAGGAGGAAAAATTAACAAACGAGCTGCATATCACGAGAACAACACAAATCTGGCCATCCAAGTGCTTCCAAAACAAAAATATATACCCCGAGCAGGGAGGTTGGAATGAGATGAGCTCTAAGATCCTTTCCGAGCCAAACCACCCTGAGCTTCTACATACACGCGATGCCAACAAGCAAAGCTATGTGCATCTTCAATTAAAAAGAAGCAGCGTGATGACTTTAAACTGGCACTTCAAAGTAATTGTAACGAGCAGATAATATATTTCCTGAAATCCAAGGCATAAAAGAGTCACATACCATTCTTGGCAATGCCTGAATCCCTCCTGCTCTGCCCAAGGAGCCGTCGCCCGGCTGTAAACCAGGGGGGAGAAGGGGGGAACATCTTTATTTGTCCATTTAAGACCTCCAAGCACATTATCATCCCTAATCCAGCGAGGAACAGATAATTGCAGCCCTCATGGATTACAAAATTACGCTCTAATCCTCAGAACCACCAGCACACCACCATCCACCAAAACCCACCTAACAACCCCTCCCCACCTCACACCGCTGAATTAGAACCACAGAACGGGGTTTTTTCGAGGGGGGTTTTTCCCCTCTTTCTAACACACGAGGACACGAGCCCTTGGCTCTGACGCAGTGAGAAAGAAGCAGCGAGGAGGTCCGGCACCAGGGCCAGGGGCCATGCGGGAGCAGCCACAGCACCGCCGGCACGGGACCCGCTCCCCGCTTCCCCGGGGCCGCGGAGGAGGAGGCCGAGGCACCCCCGGGGAAGCGGGGATGGGGTTCCCATGCCGGCCCTAAGGGTGAGCGAGCACTGTCCGCCTTTGTCCCACCGCCGCCTCGCCCCTCACCGTGGCCTCACCAGCAGCACTTACCCAGCCAAACCACCGGCTGCTCCCTCCGCAAAACCGGGCGCCGGCTCCGCCGCACCGGGGAAGTTGCTTGAAGTGAAGTTGGGCGCGCAGCGGCCTTTCCCCCGCGGCGGCGGCGGCGAGCGGCGGCCGGGCACGGCCGGGGGGCGGGGCGGGGCGGGCAGGGGGCCGTCCCTCCGCGCTCCCCCGGAGCGAGGGGCTGCGGGAAGGCGGCGGGAAGGCGGCGGGAGGAGGGAATGTCCCGCCCCGGTGCCGGTCCGGCCCCTTCGCCCCGGCGGCCGCGGGGCCCCGCGGGAAGCGCCGCTGTTGCCATGGTGACCGCGCGGTGCGGGCCGTGGGCGGGGCTCCCCCCGCGCAGCGCGCTCGCGATTGGCTCCGCCCCGCTCCACCTGCTCCGCGGGGGGCGCGGGTTCGAGTCCCGGCCCCGCCGTCCCGAGGGACAAGGGGTGGGTGTGGGTAGTGTTGGAAAAGGTGGGATATGTCAAGATTATCTTATTGTGTCCAGTTCTGGACAAGTGCAAGTAAAAAAAAAAAGAGCTACTGGAGAGGGTCCAGCAGAGGCCACAAGGATAATGAGGGATCTGGAGCATCTCTGTGATGAGGAGAGACTGTGGGAGCTGGGCCTGGTCAGTCTGGAGAAGGGAAGGCTGAGACAGAACCTCATCAATCCATACAAACATCTCAAATCTTGTGCCAAAGAGGATGGTGCCAGACTATTTTCAGTGGTGCCCGGTGAAAAGGAGCAATAAACTGAAACACAAAAAGTTCCACCTCAACTTGAGGAAGAACCTCTTTCCATGAGGATGGCAGAGCACTGGGACAGCTGCCCAGGGAGGGCGTGGAGTCTCCCTTTCTGGACACATTCCAAACCCACCTGGATGCATTCCTTTGTCACCTGCTTCAGGTGACCCTGCCTTGGCAGAGGGGTTGGACTGGATGATCTCCAGAGGGCCCTTCCCACCACAACTGTTCTGTGATTCTATGATTGTAATCAGTGGAACAGGCAGCAGCTGCATCCCTTAGTCAAGGACACCCTGAAACTATCAAGCTTTAAGGACCTAAATTAATTTGTTGATGTATGTTTATGTAAACATTGGTAACTTTCAAAGCCCATATATTCTATAGCTGAACTATGTTTGTTATAATAATAAAAATCATGCCTACAGGTCAAAAAGACCCTGCCCAGGTGAAGACCCTTCCCCTGAGCATGTGGAGAAGCAACTTGTATGGAAATTATTGGCCAATCCTAATAAAGGATTGTGCTTGTAAAGTTACTAACTCTGAATTTCTGTGTATAAATAATAGCAGGAAAGTCTGGTGGGGTGTGCTGGATTTGAGGAACACACCAAGCACCGAGGCTGCACAATCCTGAAATAAAAAATCAATGTCTCTCTCAAGTGTGTCGTTATTGGCTTGTCGCACACCAGGTAAGAAATCCAATTTTGTGGCCACCAGTTGCAGCCCCTTGGCCACCACTGTCCTTCTGTCACCCTCAGGGCAGCACAACTGTGGAGCCCAGTCCAGGGAACATTGCCTCAGAGCAGGGAGCATCAGAAAGGCAGCATTTCCCCTCAGACCATGGAGTGTTCCTCCTCAGTCCCCTCCTGAGGAATGGCACCGGAGTCACTGGATCCGCCTGCTGGCATCCTCTCCATGCCACAGCTGCCACAGTTCAAAAGCTCCAAATGCTGCTTTTTGTCATTACCAAAGGTGTGGTTCCCTGCTGAGGAGTCCAAAGTCGGCTCCGAGGTGAGGCCGTGACTCACGGCAGGAGGAAGGAGAGTGTGGATGATGGGCTGGCCATAGGCCAGGGTGATACCATGGCACATGGAAAACGCATCTCCATGTCCTCAGCCAGCTCTTGGCAGGACAGGGAAAGACCAGGCAGCTGGTCCTGTGTCCCTGCCCTCCATGGGGAACTCACTCATCTGCCTGTAACCAGCCCAAATCTCCTTCTCTTGCAGGCACGGGGGTCCTGAACCAGTGGGGCTGCTGGATCTCTCCGTGATCCATTCCAAGGGAGCCATACAGAGTCACTGTAGCTGCTCCTTAGCAGGTGCATGGATGGAAGCAAGAGGAAAGGTGTCAGCAGCAAAAACATCCAGCCCTGTAACAGCAGCAGGAATACGGAGCTTGCCTCGCCTCCTCTGTCCCCACCCACATCCCATGTAAATTAAGATCGCTTTCCCACAGCTTCCCCCCTTGCTCCCAAATCAGGATAATATAGGTGTTTTCCCCACCTTGGCAACCCTTTTATCTTCACCACACAAAGGGATCCCAATTCCATGACTCATTTGCCTCTTGCTTTTCTAGAAGCCAAGCCATAACCCATCCCCTCAGCCACCCTTCCCTGCCAGCACCTTCCCTGCAGCTCCGGCGCAGAGGAGGGCGATCCATGACTTGGACCGGTGCCTCTGCAAGGAGGGTGTTCCTGCCTCTTACACCTCTTTGAAGCGGTTCTTGTTCCACCCATGGCTGGGAACCCCTGCTCCAGCACACGGGGCTCTCAGCAAGTCATAGAGAATGAGGAAAGTGCCTGATCAGTTATTCAGGAGCCGCTTAATGGCAGCTCCCTCCACAAAAACACCTCCACAGTGACAGAGCCAGAGAACTGGGCATGCCAGGCTCCAGAGGCTCCATAGCCCTGGGAGCTGCATTCAAATGGATGCTTCAAGAGAGCAGCCGTGTTCCCAAGGAGCTGCTGTCTTGTTTCCCGCTGTGTGAGGAGGAGCCTCAGCGGGTGCCTCTGTGAATTCCCCCAGGAGATGAGACCTGGGAGCTTCAAAGTGGCCACAGAAACTCGGGCTGGTTCAAGCTGTGGCAGGCCCGGGGCAGGAGCAGCTCCGGCGGGATGGCAGCGCTGCGGGGCAGTGCTGGGCACGGAGCAGGCCCGGGCCCGACCGGTGTGGGGCCGCAGGGGCCAGATCCTAAGCCTCTCCTGGCCCTTGTTGTCCTGGGGACACCCCGAACCTGTGGGAAAGGGAATGACTGTAGTGCGGGGCCAGCGCAGAGCAGGGAACTGTGGGACCAGCAGTGCTGCACGGGGAGACGAGAACCCCCCCCGGCCATCACAGCCCAGCCCTGGCACCAGGCAGGAGAATTGCCACCCCAGTGCCACCCCAGTGCTGCCACTCCCTTAGAATCATAGAATTATTTGGGTTGGAAAAGCCCTCTGAGACCATTGAGTCCAGCTGTTCCCCCAGCACTGCCCAGGCCACCATGTTCCCAAGCTCCACATCGACACATCTGGTGGATCCCTCCAGGGATGGGAACTCCACCACCTCCCTGGGCAGCCTGTTCCAATGCCTGACAATCGTTTCTATGAAGAAATTTTCCACAATATCCAGTCTAACTCTCCCCTGGCACAGCTTGAAGCCGTTTCCTCTTGTTTTGTCCCTTGTTCCCTGGGAGCAGAGCCCGACTCCCTCCTGACTGCACCCTCCTGTCAGGAAGTTGTGGAGAGCCAGAAGGTCCCCCCTCGATCCTCCTTTTCTCCAGGCTGATCTCCCTCAGGTGCTCCAGACCCTTTCTCAGTTCTGTTCCCTTCCCTGGACACACTCCAACACCCCCAGTGTGCGTCCTGCAGTGAGCAGAGGCCAAGGACAGGACCTGGCATGTTTCACAGCCCTGGCTCCTGGAAAGGTTCTTCCCCTGTGCTCTGTCCCCACCTGAGACCCTACAGGAATCTTTCTCCCACTGAGTTTATCAGCACGTAGCAGAGCAGAGGTGACCCCAATAGGGGCAGAGTTAAATGCAGAGCCCTGGCCTCTCACCCCATGTATATGAATTAGGGCTGTAATTCCACCCTGCAGTGTGGCTGGCAATAGTGAACAGACACTGCCAGACCCATCTCACAGACATCTGAGCTTTGACCCTCTGTTTTATGACTTCACTGGAGCCATCAGTGGGATGACAAGCAGCAATATGCAGTGAAGGAGTGCCTGCACATGGAAAAGAATGACAAGCCCCGTATCTGTGAAGTTTCCATTCTTCAGATACAGTTTTCAAACAAAAGGCTCCACTCCTC
Organism: Corvus kubaryi; assembly: GCF_017639235.1. NCBI lineage: Eukaryota > Metazoa > Chordata > Aves > Passeriformes > Corvidae > Corvus > Corvus kubaryi. The sequence goes on from NW_024581124.1 coordinate 4,132,997, forward strand.
CGATGAGTAATGCCACTGTTTCTCCTCTCCACCATACAATTAATTTCCAGGCTGGGATCTCTTCAGAATTGAGCAAAGAATGGCATAAACCAGGGAATATCAGGGAATGTTCCGTGCACCAGTGGGGCTGCTCTGGTGATTTAGCTCCTCTCACACAGTCTGTCAGTGCCCTGCAGTGGAGAAATGGGTTAATTGCAAATGGCACATGGACACTGCCCATGACACACCTGCACACCTGAGGGCAGGGACAAACACCGGAGGGTCACAGGCAGACCCCCCAGCCCCTGCTCTGTCTCGGCCCTGTCCCACCCCTGCCTGACTTCGGCAGGTGCGACAAGATCCCCTCCTTTGTTCCAGCCAGGAAAAGTCTCCGTCTCTTCCTGCTGAGCCAGTTGCTCCTGTTAGGAGACAAGGTGGAGGTGTATGCAAAAACAGCCCATCTGGGGCAGGGGGAGCACTGATCTTCCAGTGTTCCCCTGCTACCCTTCCCAGGCCCACGTGGTGTTAAAAGGCTCTGGCCCTCAGCAGGGAAGTACTTCAGTGTCTTGCCTTGCAACCTTCCACCAGGTAGCTTCTCCTACAAAAGCCAGAACTATTGGTGACAGCTCAGGATGGGCCCCAGGAGGAAACAGGCAGGAGCTCCCCACACACACCTCAGGCACTGAGCACTGCAGGAAGGTGCTCCACTGCCCACCACATATAATCTGCGTAAAGGAAAGCAGGAAATCCTCCCACTCCCCATCACCACCACAGCAGCTGTCCTTAAAAGCTCCTTTCCCACCTCTTCATGCTCATCCACCATGGAAATCAGTGCAGAGCTATACAGAGAGCAAGTGCCTGGCTCAGAGCACAGGGAGGGCACAGCCCTGGCACTGCCTTCCCAATAAAACCCCACTGGCCATGGGGCCCCATTGCTGCCTCTCCCATCCTCAAGTTTGACTCAGGAACAGGTCTGGGAGAAGGAAGGCAGGGGAGAGAGTCTTGATTTAAAGGGAAGAGTCTGTGAAACACACAGTCCAATGTCCTTGTGAAGGCTGAGCTCTGCCAGACCCTGGAAAAAGCATCTCCCCTCCGAGGGAGCCCAGGACCTGTGGGATTACACCGTGGTGTCCACACAATATTTCTCCCTCCAGAAAGGAGAAATTTGGGAAGGCAGAGACTGTCAAACCTCAGCTGCTGAAAGCAGCCATAGCCAAGAAACAAGGATAATTGAGCGTCAAATTTGTATGTATAATGCTCTCCAGTAGGAAGGAGTTGTTAGATTGCACCGTCACGGAGGTTTCAGTGCAACAGAGGGAAGAACTGGTGGGTGTGGGATTGTTGCCAGTTATATAATCCCTGGTGGTTTTGCCTGCACTGGTTTGGGTGAGGACATGGCCCCATCCCGATCTCAGTGCTATCAGCAACAGCACGTGGTCAGACTTGGGGGGCTGTGGGGAGAACAAAGGGATGCAGATTTCCTGGGAGTCTGCTTTTGTTTTCCCAAGCAGAAGAGTGACTCAGATTTCAGCGCACTCCTGTAACTCAGCCAACAACAACACGTCCTTAGTCACGGCGATAAAGCCGAGGATCTGTGTTCCATTTGCTGAACTAAAAAAAGCTCAAACTCATCCACCCAAGGGCCAGGTCAGTCACTAAACCAGACACTGCGCTGAACCCCAAGCTGAGCACAGTGACGACAGCATCTTCCTCCCCAAGAGCCTCACTGAACTCCTGGAAACTGCTCAGAAAATCCACTGAACCAGCACGGATAATCTCGGTGCTGCACTATCACAGAGAGCTCTCTGATAACTCCTAAGCACTCACATGTCATTCCAACACGGCTGCCAAAGCCTTGCAGAAATGCTTTCACTTCCTGAGAAATGCTCCAGGAAAAAGCACGGTACTTCCTTGTGCTTAAGGACCGGACTAACACATCCCTGTGCTGTTGTCTCCTGGATCTGAGCTCGTTTTTCATGGCTGTGAGGTACATCCACAGCTCATTGCAAATGCCAGAGCATGGATTGCTCCACCTCAGTCATTGCACTCAAAAATTGCGAGCAAAAGTAGAACTTAAACTGACAAAGGGAAGGTGTGATTGAATTTTAGGAAGAAATCCTTCTCTGTGAGAGTGGGGAGGCCCTGGCACAGGGTGCCCAGAGAAGCCGTGGCTGCCCCATCCCTGGAAGTATCCAAGGCCAGGTTGGACAGGGCTTGGAGCAACCTGGGCTAGTGGAAGGTGTCCCTGCAAATGAGATGGGCTTTGAGGTCCCTTCCAACCCAAACCACTCTGTGATGCCCTGAGGCTCCCAATCCCAGGCTAGCAAAATCCCTGTTGTAGAGTCCTCCAGCCCCCAGTGCTGCTGGGCTGGGTAGGAACCCAAGGCTGTCAGCCCTTTACCCTGCATCACTCAGGTGGTGGTGCCTGTGCAAACTGGGCCTCTCTGCAGGGTTTGCCCAGGCATTGCTACAGCTGTGGATCAGCCTTTGAATTTTCAGCTTCATTGTCCTTTGGAAAAGGCCTCTCTGAAATACGTGCTGGAGCACCTTAAGGCGGCAGAGGGAGTGTGGGGTGTTGCCAGGACAGCACCCACCTGGGCAGATGTTTGTGCCAGGACTCAGCATGTCCATTCATGCATGTTAACAAGGGCTATAAATACTCCAGGTCCTTCCCAGCTCCGGTGCCATGTGCCAGAGCCTGGCAGGAGGGTGTGTGAGGACAAGCACTCACAGCTGGGCTCACCAGCACAGCCCCCAGTGCCCCCCATCACAGCCAGCCCTGGGCACGGGCCACAGCCAAACTGGTTCATCTGCCACAGCAGCTCAGGAGCCAAAGGATTGGGCTCATGGAGCAGAGGATCAAAACAGAGCACAGAAAAAACTGGGGCTGCCACCACCCTTTGGAGGAGCTCTCATAATCCAACCCTGGCTGATGGTGAACATCTCCTGAAGAGCCCTTGTTGGCAAGGGGTGGGAATGGTTTCTCTTCCTGCACAGGACAGAGCTGCTGCCTCTCTGGGGCTGCTTCACCAGCTGCTGTCTCCTGCCCTGCATGGAGGTGGCAATTGATGGAAATTTCCATGCACTTCAAAGCACAATCTCAGGATAGCTGCTTTTGTGAGAAACTATCCCAAGTTAAAAATTAATGAAATTCACTTTTAGGATCATTTGCTTTCCTCCATCTGAACGGTAGGATTTTTGCCAGCCTCTCCGCACCAGAACAAAGAGCATTCCTGCTTTGGCACCTTGGGGATGTGGCCTCTGGTGATTAGGTCGCCAATTAATATCAGGTAATTAACACATTTGCAAGGGTTGGTTGAATCCCACCCTGACATTTTGCAAACTCTGCATGTTTGGGGAGTGTCTTCATCAGCTTTTGAAGTTCTGAGCTGTGAGTTCGCTGCAAACCTCAGCCTGCACTGGAAACTGGGGCTGGGCCATTAGAGCAAACATGCCTCAAGAAGCAAACATATTAAGGATTAATTAAATACCAGGATTTATTTAATTAAGCCTCTTCTCATAAGTATGTAGAGGCAGGAATCTGGAGCGAGCATCCAGCCTTCCTTGCACTGCCATTTTTAGAAATGCAGTTAAATTCTGTGCTGCTTAAAACACAACATTGGGGTGGATGTGGAGCCCTCCTGCCTCCAACAGCAGTGCAGGAACCCACACCACAGAAAGGTGGTTGGGAGCACCTCTTCCCTATTCCCACACACGACATCCCCCTTTGGAAGAGCACCCAAGGATCTTGTGGAGTCTAGAGGGGTGACAAGTGCCAGCCCTGAGCAGGGGCAGGCACCACAGGCAGCTTGTCCTCCTCATGTTTTTGATGAAAAACTTGTCCCTCCTGTTCCCTACAAAAAAGGCACCGCAGCCCATCCTATCAGTGCCAGTTTAAAGGTCTGGAGATTGATCCAGGAAATGCTAAGATCAAGTCCAAGGTCATTTTGGGCACCGTTGCAGAATGCACTCCTTCACCTCCTGCACACCCCGGCTGGCAGCACAGGATCAGGTATAAACCATCACCACCATGTCCCAGCTCTGGGCTGCCCCATGCCAGGGCCCTCTGTCACCTCCCCATCTGCCCTGTCTGTGGCAGTTCACTCCATGCAGCACCAAGGACCTGGCCCAGCCCTTTTCCTCCTCTTCAATTGCTCTGTTTCACCATCAGTTTAAATTCTCTGCGTTACAGGGGGGGTACAGCAAGAGGTAGGATGGAGGTGACAGTGCCAGCAGAGCCAAGGAGGTGTCACTGCCACACATCTGCCCAGCGGGACAGGGACAGGGTCAGCAAGCCTGGACAGAGAAGGCCAAGGCATGGGATGGGGCAAAGCAAAGACTGTGAGGGCAAGGAGGGTGCAAAAAGGAGCCCCAGGACCCCCAGGACAGGGGACACTCACCATGAGCAACAGAGGGCTCTGGAATCTGTGGAAATACAGAGCATTTTGGGCACTCCCTGCTCAGGGTATCCCCGTTTGCTGCCTTCCCAGGGACCGCGCAGCCGGAAAGAACCACCAGGATCTGATTGAATTGAAAATACATTAACCATAGAGAATAGAGCTTTAATTTTTCTTTCTCAACAACAATAATGAACAGTTTACATTAAAAAAAACCAACCCAAAAGCATGAATAAAATAATATAAAACAGATATTACACCACAGTGTGGAATTCAGATAACCTAAGAACATTAGCAGCACTTCTACAAATAGATTAAAAGCTTTAAGTGCTCATTAAGCTCAGATCGAGCAACTCCCAGAGACCAAAATGGCATCCAACAGAGAAAAGCAGCAATTCTGTGTAGGGCAACAGAAAAGTCTAATGCCAGGACACCAGATACATTCAAATCCCTGTGCTGAGGGGTAATTCCCTGTCCCACAGAGCCCCCACGATGGCTGTCACACCCTGTCACCCTCTCCAGAACGCTCCTTGAACAAGGGGAGTAACAATCGTGGGTCTGAGGTAACATCCACGTCGTATTTTCAAAGCTTTTCCTTAATTCTGTTTGGGAAAACAGTTTCTTCCCCAGCTTCTGAGAATTACTCTCCAGAGGGACTGAATTTCTGAGAATTTAAGTCGCTCTTACATAGTCACACAATGACATTTTTTTAGTCTCTCGGTATCCAGGATCAAGATTTTCAATTCTTTGTTGCCCTTAGCAGCAAAGCCATACTCATCCCTAAAACTTTCACGTATTTAAGATCTTGTGCATAGTTTCAATTTCAGCATTAATTCATTTTTTTAAAAAAAGTTTAAAAAAAGGATAAAATGGTGCTTTTTCCCCCTTATCAAAGCACTGATGCAAAGTGCCCTTGCTCCTGGTCATGTCCCTCTGCCGGTGGCTCAGGAGCCACCATGGAGAAGGGACCGTCCCCTGCAGCGCCATCCGTGGGCTCTGCTCAGCCTCCATGTGCAAAATCCATCTATAAAAGGAAGCTATTAAACTACTGCACGGGAATTTAAGGTGGAATATGCTTATCACCAATCTAAAATTAAATTAGGAATTGGATTAGATTAGACACATTAAAAGACTTCCATGGTTATTCCAACCGCGCACAATCTCCGGGAAGTACAGGATTCGGGCAAAGTTGAGAAGGAATCCACAAAATGAGCTGTGTGAACGTGTAAGGCTACGGCACCAAATGGCCTCAGCCATGGCCCATGTGGCCACCAGAGAAAAGAAATGTGGTGTCACCAGGGACCACAAAGGTTTAGATGCCTTCATCAGTGAAATATTGATTATTCAGGGCAATGAGGATGCTGACCTTGAGTGAGATCACTGGAACAGCAGGAACAATCAGTGGCATTTGATCTCCTTCAGGGTGTCTGAAAAAGCTTTCATAGGAATTTCTGACACAGGTCCTGGCGAGTTCCAACCCTTCCACAGTGCTAGGAAGGGTTGGAACTCCCATCTCTACATTGTGCTCTATCAATTTGTGCTTGCACAATAGTAAAATGCTGAAGACAAGCCCAGAACTGCTCAGTACTTGGGGAAATTCCCAAACGGAATGAGAAATAAGACAGAGGTTTTGATGACATGACCATCATTTTGGTCCTACTGATCAAAGGCTCAGAGGCTCCCACTGGGCCTCTAGAGAAAAGTGATTTAGATATTGTAAGATATTTCAAAAGCAAACTTAAGATGATGAGAATCCCAAAACTGGTCCCATCCCCCTGGTCAGAGCCCCATGGGCCACAGTGGCTCTCAGTGCAGGGGACCAACCTCAGGATAAACCAGGAAAGAGAGGGAAAATAGTCAGGCAAAGTAAGTCATAAATAAATAAAGAACAAATAAGAAGAACCTCGTCCCATAAACTGCTCTTGGCCACAAGGCTTGTGTCTCCAGGATGGGATTTTGGGATGAGGTCTGTGATCCCCACCCACCTCTTCAATAGTTCCATCTCTCAGCCTGTTTTTTACCTGTCAGTGACAAGGGCTGACACACTGCTGGCTCACGTTGCACTATGAGGAGCATTTGGATGAGTTAAGAGATGTTCCCCATGCCAGGGGCTGGATGAGAGCAGGACAGGGAGGCAGCAGGCAGTTCCCACACAAAAACCCCTCTCAGTCTTCATGAAAAACGTTCACAGCAAAGCGATTCAGAGACTTCAACACAGCAAGAGAAAAACTAGGAAAATCACACATTTAGGAACAAACACAACTTCTAAAGGGTCTGCACAGGTGACACCAAAAGAGATGGGGACCAGGAGCTCGTTGGAAGGTTGCATGAGCAGAAAGCTCAAATGCAGGAAGAGAATCCATTTGTCACTCCCTCAGGGGAACACAGGGCCAGGACACAAACACGCAGTGGATTTACACACACCGAGATGATCTGAGCAGCAGCTCGAGCTTGAGACAAACCCCAAACCCCACAGCAACGTGGGTGAGGGTTTGGAGTGAGGGTGTGATGGGAGCTGAACTCTCAGCCCATGGAGCCCATCCTTCCTCAGGCTCAGCTCTGGAGCGACTGGAGCAGAGAACATGGGCTGGCAGCACATGCAACCCTTGCTGCACCCAGAGGAGTGCAGCAGTCTCCTCAGAAAGCGTGGAGTCATGGAATGGTTGGGGTTGGAAGGAAACTTAGAGATCACTTAGTTCCACCCCTTGCCATGGGCAGGGACACCTTCCACTAGCCCAGGGTGCTCCAAGCCCCATCCAACCTTGCCTTGGACACTTCCAGGGATGGGGCAGCCACGGCTTCTCTGGGCACCCTGTGCCAGGGCCTTATAGTAAAGAATTTCTTCCCAAAATCCAATCTAACCCTGCCCTCTGTCAGTTTAAAACACAGAGCTCCAGTCCCTGGTCCCACAGAGCCAATAACAGGCTAAAATAGTCCTGGGCTGGCAGTGCCATTGTGGGGGGTGGATTTCAGCCGCACGGAGCTGCTGGGATGAGACATTCCTCTTCCCCAAGACAAGATTACTGTATATGGACAAGCATTCCCTGGTGACGGGCCCCTCCTGCATGGCAAACAGGCCATCCTTGGCTGCACGGCTGGGAGAGATCCCTGCTGGCTTCCACAGCCATGATTGCCACTGTCAGAATTCCAGAACAAGGCTTTATCTCGTGGGGATCCGGCAGTGGGGCAGAGCCAGGCAGGAGAGGCTGAGGCCAGAGAAGGCCCACAAACAGCTGCACAGCAAAACCTTTGCTTTTCAGCTTCTTAGCAGCTTTTAACCATCAAAGAGGGCCCCAGGCTCCTGGTGGTGCCTCACTGTGGGTCCCCACAAGCACAAGAACCTGCCCAGCAAAACAGATGAAACAAAACTTTTTAATATTATTTTTCCCTCTTTTTTTTTTTTTTTTTTTCCTCTTGTCCAGTCTTAAAGTCAGAACTAAGATGAAGCCAAACCGAGGTTGTGATGCTAGCTCTGCTCTGAGCTTCCTGTTGCCCCACCAGAGCAACTCTCCCAGCACAGGGACAGTGACAGATTGGCACATCATGGAACAGGTGCTATAGAAACCACACAGTTCTCAGAAGCAAACGATTTCTCACTCCTCCCCCCTCAAAAAATAACCCACTTAGTTCACATATTTTCTCTCTATACTGTATATATATTATATATAGACACGATTCTCTGGTAAACATTTACAAGATATTGTAAATAACATTGAAAATTTCTATCTCCATTTGCACAACAGCGCACACTCACACGCCAGCACACAAGGACACACAGTCAGGTACAATCAATAAATAAATACTTTCCCCCCCACCCCAGAAATGATTCAAAAAACACTGCTATTGAGCGGCCCAAAGACACTCTCAGTTAATACAGACAGCAAATATTGTGCAGAATTTCTTGGCTGTTTTTGTTTAAAAACCAAGGAATGAAGCTTGAACGGTTACGTGTCAGTGACGTTGCTTGGTCAGGTGGTGTTTCAGGTGACCTGTGGGTCCCTGTCCCTCAGGAAGGGGAGTACAGAGTGCTTCCCTTTGCCTCTAGACAGGTGACAGATCTGTCCTAGAACCTTGAGGGAACAGGAGCAGCCTGGGAAGGAGGGAGGACACGAGCTTTTCACTCTGCTTGGTGGAAAGATGAAAGATTCTCACAGGAACTGGCAGATCTCAAGCTCTTTGTTTCCTATGCTACTACAGCCCAGCACCTTTTGGGGTTTTACTACTTCAGGGAATTTCCCAGATTGTTGTACACATCAGTTGGGATTATGAGGAGTGAAGGGCTGCCCATTGCTCTCCTCCTGCCCCAGCCCCTTCCCCAAAGGGTTCAGGATGTGCCACTGCCTTTTCCAGCTGCGACCTCCATGTCCCAGTATACAGAAATGGCTGATTTGCTCAGAAACAGCAAACCACTCCACCACGCTCCTCAGGCCTTCCCTGAAGCAGCAGTTTTCTCTGGTGAAGACTGACAACCACCTTTTTTCTGCCAGCAACATCTGACACGTGCCACGAGCCAACACAAACCAGCACAGACAGATGTTCCACGGGAGAAGGAAGGGCCCCTTTCCCTCCCATGGGAGCACTCCAGCAGCAAGGCAGGAGCAGGGCCAGAGGAGAGCACACACACAGCACACATTGCACCCAGGAGGAACACAAATTTTTGCAGCAAAACTTGAGAGAAAGTACCCTTAGAGAGAGAGCTCCAGCCCAGTGCCCCCAGCACTGCCCTCCCCGGCTGGGCTGGGCCCTCCATCCACCCACCCCTCTCCTTTTCCTGTATTGTTTTTACCTGAGTTGAAAAATGACTCCAAAGCCTCTGCAGGGCAGCCTGTGTGGGACACAGCAGCTGGAGAGGCACTTCATGCAGTGGGCTCCAGGCTGTGCCACAGGAAAAGTGGCCACACAAGTGCATCTTCCCAAAGCAAAGACCACTCAGGGACCTTGGGCTAGTTTCCTCTCACAGGCCTGTGGGAGAAGTCCACCAAGACCTAACTGGAGATGCTCAGTGGGATTAGGGGACTCAACAGCCAGCCCTGAAGCACATGGGAAACCCCCAGGCACCAAGGGGATTGTCTGAGCTGTTGAGCTTCGAGCTGCCGGTCTTAATGGACAGACAGGCTCTGTCAGAGGGAAAGTCAGGATAATTAGGAGCTCTGACTTGCCTTCTGAGGAGCCCTTCCCTCACAGGAGCTCAGAGGATCAACAAGGAGACCAGACTCCTACCACAAGCAGCTAAAGTAAGGCAGGTAAGGAAACCGCCAGCCTGGAGTTCCCAGAGGAGGTCGGGACCAGATTTCTCAGCGTTCAGAGAACATTACAGAGGCTGGATTTTGAAAAATAAACCCCAATGCTGAATTTGGAGCTGTTCTGAGAATCCATCCAGACATGAAGCTCTTGTGTGCTCAGATACTGTAGGAACAATGTAAAATCCCAGGGAGAAAACAGCGCCCTAAAAAAAAATAAAATACTGAAGGGGAAGCAATGCATTGAGGGACAAGATCAAAAGAGGAGTTTCTGTGATCAAAGTCCCCCCCATTACTGGCAGAACCTCGTTGTGTTGGTGGGAAGCTGAGAACTGGCAGCATCCCTGTGCTGCCCGAGCTCGCAGGGCTGGCTGCCTTCCCACACCACAGGGAAGGGCTGCCCAAGGAAGCAGCTTTCCAAGGAATCAGCTTTCCCTCTGTGCCACCAAGCTCGGCTCCCCCAGCTCTGCCCTGGGATGTGGCAATGCCTGGGCAGTTTTGGTGGCCATGGCAGCTGCTGCCCCTCCAAGGCCAGGAAGCCACTGCCTGGTCCTGCTCCCGGCACAGGAACACACCTGGAGGGATCTTTGGTTGAGTCACTGCAGAAGGTCTGAGCCGGGGCCTGTGCTGAGCCCAGGGGACTCCCAGCTCACACAGCAGCACATGTCCCACCACCTGAGTCCCACAGGTGGGGCACTTGGAGAAACAGGAGAAGGGAGGAAGTATCGGAGGGGAGTCCCGGCTCTTTGCGTGCCTCGTCTGCCCCAGGGTCCTTCATTTGTTCTCGATCAGAGTCTGCACTTTATAGACCAGGTCCCGAGCCAGCTTCAGGATCTGCTTGGTGTTGTGGCGCTCGGCCATTTCTGGAACACAGACAGAGGGACCGGACAGGTCAGACCTGAGCAGCCCCCACCCCTACAGCTCTGCTGCCCACATTCCCAACCAAACCTCGCAGGGACACCTGGCTCTGGAGAGCCATCCTTAACCAGCCCCTTGGGATGGGGAAAGCAGCAGGAAGCACAGCCCAACCCCCAGCTCCCTTCAACACGTCCAGGTTGGCCACTGCTGAGGAGGGCAGGTGGATCCCAGCACCACCAGACCCCTCAGAGCTCTGGGTGTGTTCAACATTTCCAGCATAGTCCAGATGTGTCCACAGCCAGCCACGTGCTGCCCACACCTGAGCAGCTGCCCCAAACTGAGCCCGACAGAGCACGAGCTGTACCATTGAAAAACTTGATGATGTCTGTGAAATCCATGTTGTTCTCCAGGATGATGTCCCGGTACATCTCCACCAGGGCCAGGGCTATGAAGAGCACGTAGTGAGCAGAGGACACGTGAGCAGCAGCCCAGATGGTCTCCCAGACGGCAAAGACGTCGTCGTACACCAGCTCTGTGAGCAGAGAACAGCAGTTACCACTCCACTCACCCCACCCTGACCCTCAGAGCTCACAGCAGCGCTGGGGAGACATGCTGGGTGCTTCCTTCCCACAGGAACCTGCTCCAGCTGGAAGCAGTAAGTCAGTCATCTGTAGGGAGAAATATTCTGCCCTGCAGCAGGTGACACAGACCCCAGGACACACTCGTGGAAAGGCTCAGCAGCAGCTCTGGAACAACAGGTTGTGTATCTAGACAGAACAATCAGCCAGACATAAACCATGGAAAAGTGAAAAGGAATTTCAAGTTAAGTTCAAAGCTGCTGAGAAGCCTGGAAACGGACCCTGCCCCACCCCTGGGTGGTCTCAGCACACACCTCTCTTGAAGTCCAGGAGAAACCATCGGTAGCAGAAGTAGAAATGAGTGTAATCCCCATTCTGGTGCATCAGCTCAAAGAGCTCAGAGTCCAGAATCTGTCAAAAAAAGCAAAAGGAAACTCAGGAATGCACACACAAGGCACCGGCCATCCCTCTGCCTACTTCCCTCCATCCCACTGCTCTCCTACTGCATCAGCTCCCACCAGCTCCTCCCTCCCTTTCCTGGCACACACTGCTCCAGGCTGTCCTTAGAGCCCCTGCTGTCTCTCCTGCTACCCAGCACTGAAACCCCTCCTCAGCCCCTCCAGGACCAGCTTCCCCTCTTGGGTGTGAGGGGCCACCATCCCCATGCCAGGAACCCTCACCTGGATCAGCGACCTCATGTTGGCAAAGTGGGTGTCCATGGCTCCTCCGTGGGGGAAGTTCTGATTCATCCTCTTCATCAGCTCGGTGAAGCAGCTGAAAGCCAGAGCCTCTGTGCAGGGAGGAGAGACATCACTGCTGGGCTGCACAGGCACTGCTGCTGCTGCTACAGCAACATCCTTCCCAAAAGCCCACCCTGGCCCCAAGGTGGGCTCCTGGGAGCCAGGCAGCACCATGGACAAACAGGATCCCGCTCCACATGCCTCCAAGCACTCCACTGCAAAGGGTCACCTCCAACCTGGTAGATCCCCCCAGCAGACCCCCACACACAGGGACAGGGAAAGCAGAGCAGAGCCACCCACTCACCATCATCCAGGATGACCAGGAGAGGGGCCAGCAGGTCACACATCCCCTGCACGTAGCCAATCTCAATGTGCTGCCAGATGTAGCTGTGTGAGAGAGCGGGAGAGGTGACCTGGGACCTGAGTGCCACCACCTGCCACCTCCTTTGCCCATGCCCTGTCTCCCTTCCCAGGATGCTGGAGCAAATCACACCTGTTCATTCTGTTATCCCTGTGCTGCAAATTACTCAATTCTTGTGGTGACTCCCAGGTAGGACATGCATGGCACAGTCCTGGATCTACACCCTGCTATGGCCACATCCAGGGTCAATCCAGGGCCGTGCCGTGGCCATTGCATGGAAAATCAGCACAGGGAAAAGCAAAATGGGAAAGCACAGAACAGTGGGGTCATTAGTTAAAGGGCAGAGACTGATAGAATTTGTTAATCTCTCATTCTTATCCTTCTCCCTCCATTCATCCTCTTGGTTCTCTCTGCAGACACTGCCTGCCTCGCCTTCCCAGTCCCAGTGTCCCAGGAAGCACCCAGCCCTGCAGGGATATCTTCCCTTATTTGGTAGCAAGGCAAAATGTGTTCAGAGAGGACTCAGATCTGCTGCTGGCACAAGGGAAGGATCTTTTCCAGCCTGACCACTGGTTTTCCAAAATGTGCTGTGCTGAAGGTCTAATCTCAGCAGAGATCTCCAGCTCTGGCTGTTGGGTGAAGTGACAGCACTGATGGAACAGCAGCTTCTCCTCGTGTTTGCAAGATGAGTGATAATATTTTATCCTTCGCTGCCTGTGCAGCAGCGGCTGAGCTGGAGCTGGTCTGACTCTGTGAATGTCACTAGGCAAGCTCGGAGTCACAGGGACTCAGAAATGCACCCAGGTCTGGTTCTTTCCCGGGATTTTGGGCAGGCACAAACCATTCCGGTGCTTCAGGCACTCTCTCATTAACACTACGTTAGCACTGTGGGCTGATCCTCATTAAAACATTTTCCAGGCGTAGTTCAGAAAGCAGGCGGGCTGCACTGGGTTCCTGGGCAGCCCAGGGAGCCTCTGCCTTGGCCAAAACCCCAGGACACAGCAGTGACAGGGGAAGGACAGCCAGACACCTCAGTCTGGGAACCGCAGCGTCCTTGGAGCTGTGGCCCCAGCGCTGGGATGATGAGGGGATTTGGGGGAGGAAGGCAAGGAGCAAAACTCAGTAACCACAACACAGTTTGAGGCTCCAGCCTGCGGGTGAATCCCGGGAAGCCCCCCACAGCCCCCACCTGCACATGACATTGCGGAGCTTCTCCAGGTTGGCGGGGGTGAAGTACCAGTAGTTGCGGTCACAGCGCTGCACGTCCTTCTCGATGCGGTGCAGGTTCACTGTGTACATGTCCAGCAGCTCTGGCTGCCCAAAACAAGAGCAGAGTTGATTTGTTTTCCAGTAAAAAGCAAGGAGAGAGTCGCAAGGGCAGTGGAGCGACAGGGCAGAGTTTGGGTGGAAGGTGGGAGCCCCTCTATGCCCAACTGCAGGCAAATGCAAATCCTGCCCCTCCACTCAGCCCCAGTGAGGCAATCTGGAGTGTGGTGTTCAGTGCTGGGCTCCACAGCTCAAGAAAGACAAGGAGCTGCCAGAGAGATTATTTGGGATCTGGAGCATCTCTGTCATGAAGAGACACTGTGGGAGCTGGTCAGTCTGGAGAAGACTGAGAGGGAATCTCATCAATCCATACAAACATCCCAAACTGTGCACCAAAAGGACAGTGTCAGACTCTGTTCAGTGGTGCCCAGTGACAGGACGAGGAGCAATGGCCATAAACTGAAACACAAGCTCCACCCTGACGTGAGGAAGAACTTCATTCTACGGAGGGTAGCAGAGCCCTGGAACAGCTGCCCAGGGAGGGTGTTGGAGTCTCCCTTTCTGGACACATTCCTGTGTCACCTGGACACATTCCAAACCCACCTGGACACATTCCTGTGTCATCTGCTCCAGGTAGGAGGGTTGGACTGGATGATCTCCAGAGGGCCCTTCCCACCATTCTGGGATTCTGTGGTCCTGTGAAGCACCCAGGAAGAACCCCCCCTGGACAGGTCTGTACTTACAGAGTAGGTGACACCCGTGGAGGAGAGAGCAGCTGGTTCACTGCTGGTCAGATCAGTGACAGTCAGAGAGTCCAGCTGTGGGTACAGACTCTCCATCTCTGGCTCCTCGGAGAGGTTGTCCTCGCTCTCCACCAGGCTCTGCTTCTCAGCCTCGCTGTCTGCCCAGCTCTCCACCACAGTCAGGGCCACGGTGTCACTGTCATGCAGGAGCCCTGCTGAGCCTTTACCCACAGGGACAAAGTCCACGGTTCCACCAGTGGGAAATTCACTTTCCAGGCTGTCTTGGCCTTGCAGCTTCTCCTGCTGGACACTATCTGTGTCCGGTGGGGCTGGCACATCAGACCCAGCAGCCTTTCCCTGGGAGCTGGATGAAGATTTGGTGGTTTCCAGGGCACTGTCCTCGTTACTGAAGCTGCGCTCAGAGAACCCCGATGTGATGGAGAAGTTTTGGGAAGAGGGGTGCCCAGAATCAGGGGAACACGTGCCGTTGGGAACCGTCCCATTGGGGATCTTGCTTTGTTTGCCATCTTCCAGCTGAGCATCTACTTCAGTCTGTTCCACCTCATCCACAGATTCAAACACCTGCAAAGGGTGAGTGGGAAGACATCCCAGGCATTCAGCAAGTGTTGGGAACACAGGCACTGTGTCCCCAAGAGCTGTGCACTCATAGTGCCCGTGTTCCCAGCAGTGGAGAGGAAGGAAAATCCCCCTTTAGCGTCTTCTCCCTGGATCTGAGCCAGCGCTTGGTCGTTCGCACAGCCCCAAGCCCACAAATCCCTGCTCCACAGGACTATGCTTTTCTTGGCATTATATACTGGGCAGAAATTTCAACAGGTGTAAAACATCTGGGCATGAGCAGAGGGAGCAGCCACAGACCTTCAGGTGCGAGGCCACAGGGCAGAGCTGAACACTGAGCACCACATCAGAGCACAGTTCTGACATTAATAGCTCCAAAGCAGGTTGGGGACTCATTTACCTCTTCCAACACTGGTTCTGTTTGCCAGAAATCATTTTAGTTGTGGTGAGGGGTCGGCCCAAGCCAAGGCAGAGCCGTGGGGTCAAGGAAAGGAGGGACAAGGTGCTCACCTGGGTGCTGGAGCTGGAGTCGCTCTGCAGCCGGGCGTGGTTCTGCCGGCCGGAGCTGCAGCTCTGCGAGGACTGTAGGGGACAGGGGAAAGGGCAGAGAGAAAGAAAAGAAAAAGGGTCGGGGTGAGGGAGCTCAAGCAGAGGTGGCACTTCTGCAGGTGAAGAACAAGCAGAAAATGCATCCAGTAAATTCTCATATTTGATCCATGGAGGGTGTTGCTGTCACATCAGTGCTGCCCTATCACCCAGAGCAGTGCTCTGCTTCAGCCCCTGACACTGCTGGGAAGGTGACAAAGCCAAAGCCCCAGGCCAGTGCACTTGTTCAAGTGCTGTGAGTTAGGTCTGAAGGAGCTGCTTTCCTCTGGCCTGCACAGAGGTCATACTGCCTCCCTGGAGTGCAAATTTCTACAAATCTCTGTCCTAATTTGGCAGCAATGCAGCTCAGCCCAGCTCAGTTTACATAAACGATGAAGTCAGGCTATAAAACAGTCCCTCCAAGCATATTCATGCTTTTTTCCTTTTCTTCAAGGACAAATATTGATGTTTTGAGCCAGGCTCAGTGGAAGCAGCTCCTCTCAAAGTCACGAGCACCCTGTTCTGGTTTCCAGCTGAAGCACAGAGGGAAGGGCTGGGCTTTGCAGGCACCAGCTCCGTGCTCAGCTCCGTGGGGTCCCTCTGAGCAACCAGCCCTCAATGGGAGCAAGTCCTCCCCATAAACTGAGCAGAGGCCATGACATCACACACAAACAATAGGATTTTAAGAAAATACAGCACAATCAGAACAGCAGTTGTCCCCACCCTTGTATTGTGGGTGTTTGCTGGGCAGGGCTCTGGTGGAGAGAGGAAGGGCGACAGTTTTCCTCCATTGCTATGGGAGCACTTAAAACAGGAAATTTCAGGTTGAGATGGGAAAAGGGGGAAACTTTGCTGGTGTTCACTCTGCCAGCTCCCTTCCCAGTGCCTGTTCCCAGAACAGGCACATGTGGGTACAAAGGAAGAGCCACGGTGGAGATGCTGAGGGGATGGGAATGATTCCCAGGGCTTCAGCCAACGGAGCAGCGCCTCTGCTCACCCTGAGAGCTGCATTATCCAGTTCCACCCTGGCCCTGGCTCAGACCTGCCTTCCCTGCATCTCTCCCTCTCTGGGCACACACGTAGCCTGCAGGATTGGGGCTGAGCTCATCTCTTTCCCAAAGCACCCACACAAACTTCCCAGAGGGAAGCAGATCAAGTCTCCAGCGCTCACCTCCCCTCACCTCTGGGACAGCAGCCTGAGGCCAGGGAATGCTCTGCCATGCTGGGCTCTTCTCCTCCAAGGACAAAACTCTCATAGAAACACTCCTTGGACTGTTCCCAGGACTGCATTTTCTTTCACAGGCTTTTCCCTCCACACCCTTTGGTTTGAGCTGTGGATCTCATTCCTGACTGCATTGCTAAAAGCCAGTCCCACTGTGCTGGGTGTCCCCATGGATGAGGCAGTGCACTGAGGGTGTAGTGAGGCTTCTTCCATGCTGGGAAAGGGAGCCAGGAAGCCCAGTGTCCTGCTTCACAGCCCCTCAGTGCCAGGAACATGGTCTTCCTCCTCACCCCTACTTCAAACCATCTTCCATGGAGCTAATCCTCGTGTGCCCCATGAGTATCTCACTTCCACAGACTACAGCAAGGGACAAGACACACAGGTGGGCACCGGTCAGGGAAGGAGGATGGGCAGGACCTGTGTCTCCATCCCACACCGACTCCAGGTGGGCACTGCCCAAGCCCCCCACACCCTCACCTCGTTGCTGATGGTCGAGTCCCTGTGCATCATCCTCTGGATGTGGGAGTCCAGGCTGGCCCCCGAGGAGCACTTGGCCAGGGCTGCGGCGTGGGACTCCTTCTCACGCTGCCGGACGATGGCCTCGCAGCCCAGCCACTCTGCCATCGTGTGCTCGTAGCACGCCCGGGTCTGCTCGTCAGCCTGGGACACAGGGGGACAGGGGCTGGGAATGGCTGTCCCTGGAGAGCCCCAAACCAGCCCCTCCTCTGCCCCAAGCAGCCCTGCACAGGGGGGTGCACATTCGTGTGAACTGTGGCTGGGTGGGACACAGTCACCCTTACCCTGCACAGTGCCTGACCCACAAAACGTGGCCAAAATTTGGATGGAGAAATGCCCATCCACCTCCTCCCTGCCCTTCCAAGGTGCACAAGGCACTGAACATGAGGAGCTGCACAGGCCAGCGATCAATTCCTGCTGATCCACGTGTTTGTCCCACTCCTACCTACAGCCCAGTCCAGAGTGGACATGAGGCCCAGTGGGCTCACGGGGTGGGCTCTGCAAACAGCCCCTTCCACTGGGCAGCACCAGGGCACACCAGTGAACACACTGGGCTGCTGAGCTGGCAGCACACCCTCACCAACCTCCTTCCTCTCTGCCTCCGTCATCCCAAACTGGTAATGGCCCAGCAGGAAGGGCCACACAGCCTTCCTGATCTCGTGCTGGATCCCGCCATAGTAGATCAACCGCAGCAGCTCCTGGTCCTCGTAACTCTGTGGGAAGAGCCTGGGGTCAGGGACACAGCCAGTACATTGGATGTGAAAGTGTCCCCAGCCTGGCTGTGCCACCCTTCACCACCCCGACCACCCCCAGCCCTGCTGCCCATCTGCTATAGATGATCCCTCAGAGCCCTGCCTGGGCTTAAGTAGAGCCAGAGGCTGCTGTGGGTGGGCATTTCAGCTCCCCATACCAGAGAGTGGCCCACAAAAGTCACTGAGGGCCACTGCTGTGCCTCTGACCTGGCAGCACATCAGGAGCCCACTCGGGACAGCAGAACCTGGGTGACAGACACTGCTGCAGGCAGGCTCTGAGCAGAAGCACTTTAAGGAGAGCAGTGTTCACTCCCCAGCTCCCACGTGCCAAGGATTAGGAGCCTCAGGCTCTGTGCAGCCTGGGACAGCCTGGCTGACTTCCCTCCTTGAGGAACTTGTTGACGTGTTTGACCACCTCCCCATGCTACACCCACTTCAGTGCCACTGCCCTGGGCTCCCTGAGCCCAGCAGAGCCGGTGTGTCCCCAGGGCATGGCCCTACCGAGCTGTCCTGCAGGTATCTGTGCCAGATGTCCACGGTGAGCCCCGCGCTGGCGCTGCAGGGGACGTCGGGGGACACGATGTTGTGGTTCACCAGCGCCGACAGGTGGGTTCTCACCGTGGACAGGTGTCTGCAATAGGCCAGCCCTGCAGCAGGAACACCACACCTTCAGCTGTGGAACTCCGGGGAAAACGAGGATGAAGAGCAGGAGAAAGCTCTGGTGAGGCTGGTCCCTGGGGGAGACCCCCTGCAGCCATACCCAGCCCTCAGAGCAAGGAATCTACTGGGACAGGTCCCTCATGCTGTACCCCCAGTGCTGCTGCTCACGGGGCTCCAGGCTGAGGGTCAGAGGGCAGCTGTTTGCTCCCCACCCTGAGCACGTGCAGCAGACTGGTCCCAGTTCCCCTGACCACTGCCAGCTGCCCCAGCACCACTCCCAGCGCAGAGCCCAGGATCTCATCCCTTATCCCAGCACACATCCCAAGGCGGCAGGGAGGTGACAAGTACTCACATCCATAGAAGGCCCGGGACAGGATCTGGTACTTCATGTTGTCACACAGCAGCTTCAGCGGAGCTCTGCCAACAAAAACCAGCGGGATGTGAGGAGAAGATGCTCCTGTGCATCCCCTCAGCCTGACTTTGATCCCACTGATCCAGCTTTGCCTGCAGAGATTCACCAGGGACGCTGCCCAGGTCCAGAGCAGCAATTCCTGCTGCCAGGCCATGGAGCAGCTGAGATGTCCCAGATGCAGGGACAAGCCTCACCTGAGGCACATCCCACCGACCCTGCCGTGGTCCTCAGACACTGAGCCCTGGCTCTGCTGTGCCCATTGTCCCTGTACCTCTCGTGGCTGCAGCCATTGGCCGGGCCCCCGTCGGAGGAGCCGCTCTGGGAGCAGGAGGAGCAGGAGGATTTGCGGGTGCTGGGCTGCCACATGGGGGGCAGGACAGCCCCTGGAGCATCCATCAGGTCCTGGGGCACTGCAGGAGGGCAGAGAGGAGCATCAGGTACAGCCTGGCACTGGCCTGGAGTCCGGGAGCTACAGGGGCCCAACAGAGAGCTTTGATTGGCAAATGCAGCATCCCACACTCTTCCCAAGGAGGCTCCAGCAACCAAGTAGGACCCAGCACAGGGAATGACAGCACTGGTGAGCTCAGGAGGGAGGAAAGGGAACAAAGAGCACTGATGAGACTGAACCATCGCTAATTAACCAGCTAATTCAGAAAGCTGATCTTAAACTGCTTCATGCTGTCCAAGGCAGAAACCCAACACCCAACACAGATTGCAGAGAGCAGAGCAAACAGGACTGAAATCAGCTGCTGTCCCAGGAAGAGCCGATTACTGGGAGGGAAAAGGCCCATCCCTCAAAGGATCCCCTCCAAAGTTCAGGGAAAGAAGGGAGCATCCAAATCACAAGACAGGAGATGAAGACTTGGATGAGGAGGTTGAGAGGGACAGCAGGAGCTCTGCATGTTGTCACTTGTTAATCCCTGCTTAAACTCAAAGTGCTGCTGCAAAGGCCTCAGGTCCTGCTCAGGTACCACCCACACACAGCCCAGGCCATGAGGAATAATCCTTTTTACCCCTCCTTGGAAATTAAATTGTGGTAGAAATTTCATCTTCTGGCTGGGCAAGAGTGGCCTCACTCTCCCATGGTCTCACTGACTCTCCCTGCTTGGGATAAGGAATAACTGACATTGGCAGGAAAAATACTGAATTATTCCTACGAAAGTCCCTTCCCCTCCCACTGAGCTGAAGGGTCAGTGACAGTCGGTGGTGACAGGGACAGCTCTGCAGGACCTGCCAAGTGACAACACAGGCGAGCTGAGCACCAGACCCAACCAACAGCTCATTACACTGATGCCAAGAGGTGCCCAGAGCAGCACGGAGAGCTCGGGATGTGCCAGGGAGACTCAGACACCACTTAGGGATCACCACCATCTTGCTTCCAGCTGGAATCTTCATGATCTTCCCTCTCCCAGCAGTCACAGGTGCAAGGAATGGGTGAAAAGCACCGTTAATGGCAACTAGAGACACGGAGAGAGGACAAGGGCACAAATGAAAAGGGGAGAAAGGAAGAATCTGTGGAGAAGAGAGAATGATGCAGTTGCACCCCTGGCTGGGGAGGTGCACAGGAACAGCACAGGCTGTCATGATGCCGGCTGAGGAGATGGCAGCAATTCATTTCCCAGAAAATGTGGCCCCCAGCCTGGAATTTTAACGAGTAGATCAAAAGGCAGCCACGGAAGGGAGCATCTCTATCTGCTGGTTTAGCTTCAATCAGGTTTTAATCTGACTCACTGAATTGTGTTAGTCAGCTGAAGGCAGGGAGAACCAATAATAATCCCAGTTGACATTATGGAGGAGTAACAGCGGATGTAGTTTCTCCCTCGTAGCCTCCAAAATACAGGAAAAAGGTTTCCATCAGATTTCAGGGCTTTTTTAACACACACTCCACAAGTCTTCTACCTAAAACTCATGTTTTCCCCCTTATAAAGTCACCCATGATGTCCCCAGAGGTCAGAAAATCGCTCTTGGCATCTCACAGAAGAGTGAGGACAAATGTACAGACATTTCAGCCAGGCTCAGATCATTCACCACCACACACTAAGAAGCATTTCTGGTTTGGAGAATCCAGCAGCATCCCCTCCCTTGAGTTAGGGACTGAAGACAGGTGGGTGCAGCCTGGCAGCAGCCAGAGCAGGGTGCTGTGACCTCTCCTTTATGCTGCAGAAGCCACACTTGACAGAACATCACTGGATTTAATGCAGCCTGGGGACTGCAAGAGAAGAATCAGCCCTGGGGGCTTGTGATGGCAGAAGGTGGCCCCCAAGTGACCGAGGTGAATCTTTTTACTGAAATTATGTGTAAGAGAGGTTTTTTCTGACTACTGACGCTGTTGGGCAGCTGCAGAAACAAAGCACTCAGTAGCAAGTGGAAGGTTAGAATAAAAAACACCACAGAATCATGGAATGATTGGGCTTGGAAGGGAACTTAGAGATGATGGGCAGGGACACCTCCCACTATCCCAGGTTACTCCAAGCCCCGTCCAGCCTGGCCTTGGACACTTCCAGGGATGGAGCAGCCACAGCTTCTCTGGGCACCCTGAGCCAGGGCCTCCCCACCCTCCCAGGGAGGAACGATGACATTTAGGATCAGGCAGCACTGACACAACCAGAGCCCCCTTCCCTGGAACCACCTCCTGGTTTGCCCCGTGCCCACCAGCACCGTGTTCCGACTCCTACTACCCCCCAAAGCATGCCCTGCACTCACCAAACTCCGCCTGTGTCCCGGGGTAGATGATCCTGAAAACATAATCCGTGGCTTCGTCATCTTCCTTGTCGGACGCGGACTCGGAGGAGCCCTGGGGGCTGCGCTTCCTCAGTTTGGGAAACACCTTCCCCTGGGGGAGCAGAACGTGCCCTTCACGAGACACCCCAGGCCCAACCACTCCCTTCCCGAGCTCCTGCCCCACACGCTTTGCCATGTCCGCACATTCCCTGGGCTGGATCAGCCTCTGGATCAAGTTTCCAGTGGCAGGTGAATCCATAACCCTGCTGGGCACAGCCTAAGTACAGCCCACAGAACCAAACCCTCATGGGCAGCCGTCCCACGCCACCCTCCCCAGCTCTCCAGAAGGTCTCTTTAGCTGGGTGAGGCCATGAGCTAAACCAAACCACCACATTTTAAGCCCACTTTCCTTATTAACTCTGGGAGGGGATCATTTAAAACGCAGCAGCCGCTAATGCCAGGCAGAGGATCCACACGGGAAGCCCAGCAGGAACAGGCACCCACCTTTCCCCGCTGTGACCAGAGGGGTGGATCCAGCTGACCATGGGGCAGGAGGCCGTTCTCCAGGCAGGACAGGAACTGCAGCAAGTGCCCTCCACGGGGGAAGCGCAGAGGTGGCCTCTGGATGCCATCCTGGCTCACCAGGACAACCGTGCCACCACTGTCCACTGTTGGCAACAGCGAGAGCAGACGCACCCATCAGCGAGAGAAACAGCACAGGCCGAAAGGCAGAGGGCAGGAAAGCTCAGGGAATGGAAAATAAGGATTTTCTTCCTAGTGTGGGTTCTTCTCTAAGTCCAGGATAAGACAGGCCCTGGAGAAAGCCTGCTGGGATCACCCCCTTGGAAATCAGAGCAGGGAGCACTCCCAGCCAAGCACCACAGCCAGGAGCTGGGGGAAAGATTTTCCTAGAAGCACTAGGATCACCCCGAGCTCTGGGCATCTGTCCTGCAGCCAAAGCAGAACCCTGTGCCCTCCCCAGAGGTAAGGGATCAAGTGCCAGGGTGACACAGCCCCCAGCAGCCCCGGCTCTGGCCTTACCTTGCTGGTGACAGTGCAGATACACGATCTCCTCCAGGCGAATGGTCATGGCATAATCCCAGTACACGCTGGAACAGAGTGACAGGGAAGCTGTGAGCCTCAGGGATGTGAGGGGCTCTACTGCTGCTTGTGGCAGCTCCAGATCCTGCTCCAGATACCCTGGAACCAGGCAAAGCCACAGAAAGGATGAGATCCCAGAGCAGTGATGCCAGCCTGATGAGCGACAACATCCCTCCAGAAGCAGGAACTGTCCCTGCCACCTCAGCTCAGCCAGGGCCAGTCCTGTCCCACCTGCCCTGGGTGGTTTCTCTACCCTCACACTGCTCCCAGACACAGAAAATGTGTCCATGGATCCTGGCTACTCTGGGCACCCCAAGAATCCACCAGGAGCAGCCCCAGAGCCCTAAGGAAATGTGGAGTGAGGTCCAAACCTGGGCTGCTGCTCTGCCCTGGCTCGGGGAAGTAAACCCTCACAATTTGTGGGGTTTTTTCAGAGCTCACAACACATTTGATCTCAGCTGCTTCTGTTCAAGAACTGTCTCAGCACAGGCACCTCGAGGTGTCTGAGCAAATCTAGAACATGCTGGAGAGCTGGTAGCCACCAGACAGGGCAGGGTTTCATTCCTCTGGAGAGCCCAGAGCTGCTGTCTGAGGGTGTCAATCACATCCCACTTCTTTGCAACCAAGCAAACTTCCAGATTCTGAGCAGCAGCAGCAGCCTTCACAAAAATAGTGCTTAAATAACATTAAAAACAGCTCGTGAAGGCAGTGAAGGACAGGAAGGTGTGCAAGAGTCACTCCTTGTACAGTCATACTTACTGTGCCATCTGCCTCCTCTCTTCCTTGGTCACGTCTTGACACTGGGAAATTTTTAGAGCTTAGGCTGATGCCCAAGACGAGAACTCAGAAAAGGAGTGTAGAGATGAAAACAGATTTTAGGGGAGGGTACCAGGCACAACTGAACAGCCCAGGGGCCAAGAAGAAAGGGGAGATGAAAAGAACACAGGTAAACAAAACCCGAAAAACTACAACTGACAATGAAGAGAACTGAGACCAAGTTTTGCTGAAGAAGATCTCGACTCCAGGTCAAAGCATCAGTGTCCTAAACACTCCCATTTTCCTGGAGCATCTGCTGCTGGAAAGGGATTTTGTTTCTCAGGCAAACTGGGACATGGCATGATTCTGCAAGGCCTGTGAAAGGATTGCAGGTGGCAAAGGAAAGGCCAGCAGTGCCCCAGGAGAGAAGGGCATGGCCACACTGCCTGCCAAGCCAAGGGAGCAGACTTCAGGAAGAACAAGCTCCAGGGACTCGGATAAATCCAAGGAACTCGGAATACCTACACCAGGATCACCAAAACAGCACCACCAAACAGCTGTCACCGAGCCTGATCCCCAGGGAGCTGCTCCTGCTCCCTCCCACAGATTCTCTCCCCTGCCCATGAGCTCCTCAGGTCCCCAGATGACAACAGCCAAGATAAACCTGGGAGCACTGTGTCCTGGGAGGGAGGGGAGGGTGTTCCCCTCAGAAAATCCCCCAGGGCAATTAATGAAACCCCTCTGTTCGTTTTGGAACAAGCCCCATTCCCTCACTGAGCACTTCCCAGCAGAGACACATCTCACACCACCTCCTGCCACCCTCTCCCAGCCTCCTTCCCATTCTAGGCTCAAGGATGGTGATTTTGCTCTGGGAAAACACTGATGGCTTTGCACACCAGATCCAAACTCTGGCCCAGGGGAACTTTTCCCCCCCTGCCCTGGCACACTCAGAGCCAGTCACCTCTTCTCGTAGTCCAGGTCCCCCACGGAGCCGTTCATCAGCTGGTTGGGGGTCCACTTCAGTGCCATGATGTCGGCAGTCTGGTGAAGGGACAGATATCCTGGGATTGCCTCCATGTCATCTCTCTTGGGAAAAGAAACACGGGGACAGAGTGAGCTGGAAGACGCCAGAAGCACAAAGCCCTGGAGCCCAGTCCTGGCCCCTCACACAGCCCTGCCTGCTGCCCCTGAGCCCATCCAGTCACAAACAGTAAGAAACCCACTGTGTTGCTGGAAAACCTCCTAGCAGAGACTCCAGGACACCTCACTGCCTTGGAAAAGGGCTGAGAGCAACTGCCCAGCAAGGAAAACTTAACAGCTCCACCTAGAAGCAGTTTGCATTTCATTTATTTGACTGCAAAAAGCAGGAAGGGACAGGAGAAGGAGTTTTGTGGTAAAGAATGGGCAGGGAGAGGAGTTTCTACTCAGACTGAAGCAGAGCTCTTCCACCCCACTGGGAGAATCCATATCACCAGGACCTCCACAAACACAGTCCACTCACTGTCCTCACAGATTAAAAACGTGCTTTTCTCCACCCAAAAGCAATGTGGGATAGAATGAGGTGCTGGGGAGCAGAGCAGGGTTTCAAAGCCCAGGTTTCCCAGCACAAACTCACCGGCTGCACCAGGACGTTGTTCTTGCCGTACAGGAGAGTGGCTCGGGAATTCTGGTGCAGGGACTCCACGTAGTCCCTGGCAGACAGGGACGGCCTGTCATCCATGCTGCCACTGGAATGTCTTTTCTGAATCTGCAAGAGACACACCCACAAATCTGAGGTGAGAACAGACACCCTCTGGCTTCCCAAAAGCTTCTCTTGAACCTCATTCCCTCCTCACTTATACACTTGAGAGAGTCACTACTAGAAATCTTTCCCTCAGGGTGCTCTAAGGGGATTCCTGGCTCTGTCCGAGCTCAGAGAAGCCCCAGGATTGAGTTTTGTTTGCAATGCACAGAGCAGATTCAGCTTGCTGTTCACACATGATGTTCCCAAGGGACACAGACCCTGGGATGCAGTGCCATGAGGGGCTGGCACGCCAGTGCTCTCCATGGACCATGTTCCCAGCACCTCTGCCTCAAAGACTTCCCTCATCAGAGGGCTCCACAGGCCTTTCCAAGCAAAGGGAACCCAGATCCTGTGGCTCTGGGAAGAGCACAGAGAGGTTTATCCCCCACTCACGCAGAGCGCCGGGCGCTTGGTGGGCGAGTCCTGGCGGCAGTGGGAGCTGTGGATCCGGTGCCTCTGGACCAGCTCATCCGCAGAGGGGTCTGTCCAGAAGTGGTCAGCAGTCTTCATCTTCGTGTACTCCAGGGCACAGGGCCCCACTGTGGAGAGGAACACCCCAAATGTAAGGGAGCCATCCGTGATCCCACGGCCGCAGTCACCTCCCTGATCTGCAGATCATAGTTTTGGGAGCACGGGTTTGGAAAGCAAGTAGGGAAAGTGTTACCCAATAAAGATGCAAGAATTGGTCCATCCACAGGATCCATCAGGAGAGCTTCCTTCTCGTAGTACTTACTAGAAGAAGTAAAGGACAGCAGAATGCTGGAGCACTACAAAGTTATAGACGGTGGATTTAAATCCCTGTCGTGCCCTTTGCTTTCTCTATCTCCCCTTACGGGGAGAGGGCAAGAAGCCCTAAACAGGCTATTTCTGCCAGCTGAGAAATTCCTGGGGAACAGCCACCCTCCTGCAGCACATCACAATCTCCTAACAAACCTGCCCAGGAGTGGAGACCCTCCCAGGACACCTCAGCATGCAGATCCCAGAAGGAATCAGGGCTGCATTGCCCTGACAACCCAGCCACCACCAGGGCCAGCATGGCCTGTCTGTACTTTAGGGAGTGATCACCAGCAGCAGGGTATCCATCAGAGTCCCCATGATGGGTACTGAGTGACACAGCTGGCCTGTGCCATCCAGGGACTTCCCTGGCCCACATGGATACTGTTGTTCCTCAGCCAGCAACACCCCCAGTGCCATGAAGGGGTGGGTGCTGGCAGTGATCCGGACAGGGACATGGGTGGCCTGTGCCAGCACTCACCTGCTGTTCTCCACCAGGTAGTGCACGATTTTATCCAAGACCTTTTCGAAGAGGGCTGTGCGGATCCAGAGGTGCTTGATGGCCTGAGGAGACAGGTTGGGCAACTTCGGCACCTTGCGCACGTTCTCCGGGACGCCCTGGGCTTGGTTTCGCCTTTGGAGGTACAAGACAAGAGACAACACCACCACAGGCTCATCCCTGAACTCTGAGGGAGCCCAGGGCACTCCTGCCACCAGGGGTTTGGGAGTGTTGTCTGTGGTGATGGGGGGATCCCAGAGAACTGCCTGGGACAGAGCTCTGGAGGTGCTCCCTGTGTCTATCCCACCCCCTGCTCCAGAGGGGCCACACCTGCATTTGAAACCAGACTTCACTAAATCCATTCCCCACTGTAAAGACACCCCAGAACTCTGCTCTCCCTCAGCAGAGTCCTCTAGCCCACACATCTTTCCATGGCTGAGCTCACAGGCTGAGCAGCTCATCTTAGGACAGCTTAAAATTCCTGCCCGCAGGAAGCTGCTCCATCCATCTCCCTGCTAATTGTCCAAGGATGAGTAATCCTCTCCCAAACAGCAGCTGAATTACTGCAGGTTCAAGCCCTGCACACTGAGACAGACCAAACGTGGTTCCAGCTGGCTTGGTGAACTGGTCCATAAACTGTGACAGCTCAGCAGCAACGTGCTCAGCTGTCCCTGAAGCACCAGAGCAGGCACAGAGGGAGTTAGGACTTGTCCACCCCTCCTTAAACCACAACCACAACTCAGTCTCCTAGAACAGCAACCAGTTTGGTCAAGATATAAAAAACCCAGGACAAGACTGAAGGAGCAATTCCTCCCGTCGAGGCTCAAGCTGGACCCAAACTACACCTCCCACCCCAAAACCTGAGTGAGCAGAGAGGATTGGCAGCCACAGCAGTGCCTTACGCGTTCTCAATGAGCTGCTCCAGGTCCTGCACCTTCCTGCAGAGCTCCTCTGCCAGGGGGAAGCTCTTGCCCACCTTCATGAACAGCGCTGCGATCTTGTTGCTGCGCAGGAACCCGGCCGCCCTCCGCTTCAGCCCGAACAGCACGCAGCATTCCACGGCGGCTGCAGCAGAGCACACACCATGGCATCAGAATATTCCCAGCTGGAAGGACCCACGGGGATCATCGAGTCCAACTCTTTGAGTGACTGGCCCATCGATGGAGCACACAGTTATTAGCACCACGCTCTACCCAGCTGAGCCAACCTCAGCGTTCCCTGTGGAGTCAGGCTGAGAGAGTTGGGGCTGATCAGCTTGGGGAAGAGAAGGTTGTGTGGAGACCTCACAGCACCTTCCAGGATCTGAAGGGGCTACAAGGAATCAGGAAAGGGACTGTTCATCAGGACACTTCCCACTAGACCAGGTTGCTCTAAGCCCCATCCAGCCTGGCCTTGGATACTTTCAGGGATGGGGCAACCACAAGCTCCTAAAACTCCTCTGACAGTAAATTTGAAGGCAGAGACATCCCCACCTTGGCTTCAGGAAATTCTAACCCCATCACACATGGGAATTAACAGCAAACATCACAGCCTCTCCAGGCAGGGTAATTGCTGTGCTGGGCAAACAGGCTGACACTCTCCTTGTGGGTTTCTCGTGGATTGTGGAGAAACCAGCCTCTCCCTGATGTTTTCCCTTTGGCCCAATCTGAAGGATGGGCACGGCTGGAACAGGAGGTTTCACTCCCTGTGCTGGGATGGTGCAAGTGAGGAGGAGAAAGCTCAGGAGGCAAGGACAGGCACACTAAGGGTTTCTAAAGCAGCAAGGGAAATGGGGCAGTTTTCCCCAAAAAATCTGTGTCCATACAAACATTTTTCTGAAAAACTGAAAGGAACAAAGAACCTGGGGATAAACCACAGGCAATGCCAGCAGCTCAGTCTGGCTTTGGGGACCCTCCTGGCTCAGCAGTGACTCCGTTAGCACTCAGGGACACAGGGACTTGTTAAGTTCTTGTGGAAAGCTTTGCCTGACTCTGTTTCCTGGATTCTGCCCAAAGGCACTCACCAAACCCCAGTGAGTGCCCAGACAGCCCCAGACACCATCCCTGTCCTGCCATGGTGAGGGGGGATCCCGGGAGCCGGCGATGACTCCACAGAAAGACGCGCACACGCACAGGCTCTGCCTGCAGCTCATTCCCAAAGTCCCCTGGGAAGGCTCAGGATGGATGTCTAGCACCAAACACAGACTGATTAAACAGGCTGATCAAAGCACTGGAAAATCACACGGACCCACAGTCCTCAGACCCTTGATCCAGGTCTGACAACGAGCTTCCTCTCCCTCCTCCCCGGGAAGCCGGCGCTGCCGAGCTGAGCCCACTGGATGCTGCTTCACCTCCTGCCTGGAAAGGCACACTTCCCTACAGCTGAACAGCTCCATGGAGACACGGAAAAAGGCATTCCATGCAGCTCCCAGGCTGTGAGAGGCTCATTATCTCGCCCTGCTCCGTGCTGTGCCTGAGCTCGGTGCCGAGCAGCAGCATCCGAGGGCCAGTGAGACACGGCCTGTGCTGGCAGAACAACAGATTTGGGCCAGCCCAGCCCTGCTGACTCCCAGCAGCCAGGCAAAGACTCTGCATGGACACCTGGCTTTGAAACCAGGCCCTGCACAAGGCCTCCCAAAGCCCAGAGGGCTTCACCTGCCCCAGGATTATGTGCAGCTGCAAATAAGATACAACCCAAACTGCTCCATGGCTTTGCCAGAAGATCCAACATCTCTCTCATTTTCCCTATGCTCTGTGGCTGAAATACAAGTGACAAACAGCCCCACCTGCCTGGGACTGCACCCAGGGGTGCCCATTTGGAGTGGCCTGCTCAGGCAGGTCCTGAAAGCTCAGGTACCACGGCGGGTGAGCAGCCAGGGTTGCTCCTGCCCAGCTGCGCTCCCGAGAGAGAACCTCTGTGAGTTCCCAGTGCCACCAGTTCCATTCCAAATGCCCAGCAGACAAATGGGAGCACTGGTACTCCCGCTGTGCTCAGGTCACAGGCAGCACATCCCAACTCCTGCCAGGCAGGGAGAAATCCCAAGTCCTGAATGGCCTCTGGCACATGGCATCGAGACAGAGCTGTCAGCAGCATCTGTTCCCAGTGCCACATCTGAACATGTGCAAAACACCACTGCTGGCAGAACTACATGGAAATGTGCAGCTTCCATAGGAAAAACTCTCCCCGTGCTCTACTAAATCCAGGGGTAATGGTAGGATTTTTAAATCGGATGAGTTTTGGAGCTCAGCTGTGTCACTGCTGCAAGCAGACACTGAAGAGATTCTCC
The DNA here is from genome assembly GCF_017639235.1 of Corvus kubaryi. NCBI lineage: Eukaryota > Metazoa > Chordata > Aves > Passeriformes > Corvidae > Corvus > Corvus kubaryi. Next base: position 4,162,781 of record NW_024581124.1, read on the forward strand.
TCATCCCTCAGGACATTACCTACAGCATAGCCACGTGGTGCAGGGGCCCCGTTCAGCTACACCCAGGTGAGGGGGGAACTTTGGCTGCTGGCAAAAGACTGAAGATACTCCTGAGCTGCCCAGAGCTCTGACACGATTCAAACCACTCGAGCTGAGCAGCCTTGGCTGACGTGGACACCAAACCCTGGGCTCCCACGGCCCCGCCGCCGGCTCCCCATCAGCCTCCCAGGGCAGCCTGGATGTGACAGATGCCGGCTCGTGTTTGTCTGCTCCAAACCCCCCTCAGAGCGCCACGGGGGCTGCTGCCCTTCCCTGCCAGACCACTGGCTCCATCCGGAGGGGTTTGCGCTACGTCGGCCGCGCAGAGGGCTCGGCGAGGAGGGCTCTGCTGGGAAGGCAGCTCTCTCCAGGGAAAAGGGCAGCTCTGGCAGCCAGAGCCAGGCTTGCAGCACGCTCTGCTTGGCAGGGAAAGAGGTTATTTACAAGCTCACCCAGCTCCTGGAGAGCCACAACACCGAGGAAGGTGCACGAACCGTTCCAGTGAGAGGAACAGCAGACGGAGCAGGAGGGGGACACCGGGAGCCAGGGAAAGGGCAGCAGCATCGGAAGAGGCCAGAAGGGACCAAGGAGCCCTTCGTGCCTGGATGCCTCAGCTCCCTGCTGCAGGAGCCTATAAATAATCCCAGGCTGAGAAGCCTCGTGCTGCACAGAAAAGCAGGGAATGAGTCACACCTGGAAGTCTGCTCTGCTCTTTCAATGCCACACAGAGGGAACAGGCTCCTGAGTGTCTTTGATGTGAGGGCCCAGGAGGAAAGGAGAAAGCCCAGCCTCCAGGCTCCTTTCCATAAACTCCTAGTCCATAACAGCAAAGAAAGATTTGGACTTGACAGACTTTCAGTTGAATCAACTCTCAGGGGAATTTAAAAATAAAAGATTATTTCTAGTCCTTCCTCAATGGCTGCACACACTGCCACCACCCCTCCCTCTTTTGACATATCCTTGTATATTTTAAGCACAAAGACCTCAGGGACTCCGACCTCTGCCAGAACAATCCATCCTCTGGCACTCCCCAGTGCCCCAGCCCAAGGTCCTGGAGCTGGAGCATGTCCCCAGGAATGACTGGTTCCCAGGAATGGCACATGGCACAGCCCGGGCAGGGAGTGCCCAGCACCAAAAGCCCCAATCCAGGCCAGCATCGGAGACTCACCACAGAAGGAGATGATGTGGCTGCTGTCCTCATGCACGAATTTCCTTGTCACAGCCTCCTCCATGATCTGCTTCACCTGCAGGACAGAGGCAGTTAGGGAAACTTCAGCCATGGAGCAGAGTGAGGAGTCCTGCAGTGGGGTGGGTGCACAGGAACCTCCTCTGCTCCCAGGTTTCCCCAGCTGCACAGGAGGTCTCATGGAGGATGCAGCTCTGCCTGCTGAGCATTGCCAGCTATTTCAAAAAGTCAGGTATAAAAAAAGGGCTGCTTCATTTTTGAGAAACTTCACAGTAGGAAAATGATGAGCCGAGAATTAACTGAGGGATCTGAGCAGCATTTAGATGAAAGTCATCTCATAAAGGTAGCTAAATCTCAGATTTAAGGCTTTTACAGCATTGTTCTGTTCTCTCATTTTGTTTGACAAATTTCCTGTGACACAGCTGTCCCAAATGACTGCAACTATCCATCAGTGCCTAATTCAGCGATCACCTGGCACCAGCTGTGCCCAGGAATTCCATTTGCACAGCAGTGCCAGCAGCTCTGCCCTCTCTGACTCTCGACTGGCACTCAGCTGATCCAGGGGAAGCTGTCACTTAGTGCTCATCAGGGGCACGATTAGGGGACAAAAACAAACAGGACTCCACATAAATTAGGAGGGTAATTCTTTGCAGGGAGCAGATGGGAGGTCAGACCTGGCAGGTCAGGTCTGGCAGCACAGTGGTCACTTCCATCCCCAGCTGCCACTCTCCCTAATCCTGCTGCAACCAGCCAGAGTCCAGCTGAATCTTTGCTCCTTAAACATTCAGTTCCCAACCACTTTTCCTTTCAAACACAGCTGCCAGCATGCCTGGATCTCATCTCCCAGTGCCTCTGTAACATCTTGATTTTGGAAAACACAGGGGAAAGTGTTCCCAGTGCAGAGCTGAGGGTCAAGACTCGGCCAAGCAAACCTTGCATGAATGGGAGACCTTTAATGGCATCATTTGGGGAATTAATCCCCTTTGCAAGGTATAATCAAAGTTATGCATGGCTGACAGCTCAATAAAGGAAACCCTGAGTCTGGATTAAGACAAGAGTCCTCTCCGAGCCAAGAGCTGCTCTGTGTCAGAGCCATCAGGTGAGATCCCAGCACTGCTCCCTGCTCAGTGACTAACGGAGCACTGAGACTTCCCTGGATGCCTCGGATGAGCTGGTACTGAGTCAGGAAGTCACAGCAAGGAATGTCACCGAGATGTGGAGCTCGGGACTGGAGGTGGCTGGGAAATTCCTCTTGGCACAACGTGATCCAGCTCCTGCACCTCCCACATCGCCCACACCCCAACCCCACGCTCAGAGCGGTGACTCCACCTGCAGGAACACCCCGGGGACCAGGAGAAAGCTCCATCTTCCACCCCAGTGCTTTGTTGTGTCCCAAAACTGCAGCTGGCCCTGGTCAGGGCACCTCCTGGTGCTCCTTTACTCCTTACCTCCCACCTACAGTTTTCCCCTTGTCCCGGTGCCCTGTGCTGGGCACCAGGGAAGGGGCAGCTGCAATCCTCACTCAGGGCTCCCTGTTCCAGCAACTTTTTATTTTACACTTCAGCAACAGAAACGGGGACAGAGCAAGTCCCAGCAAGAGGAGAGGAGCCTCTGTCTCCCACACATCCCTCAACCTTGGCTGCAGGGGTGGATCAGGGATGGGAAGCACCACACACCTCAGGTCCACCAGTGCCCAGGTGCTCCCCAGAGCCACCCCTTTTCCTCCACCTGGAATTCCACGTCACCAAAGACATTCTGGAAGCCTGCCCAGCTCAGGAGCTATCCCTGACCACCCCTGGGAGCAGCCCTGGAAGGGAGGTTCACATCTTGGGGCCCTCAGGGATTCCCTGAAATTTGGCTCTCCCAGCTGGCTGAGCCACCCTTGTCCAGGTGGCTCCTAACCCTTGCCCAGGCAGGCTGAGCTTCCTCTGTCAGCAGGGCACAGCACTTCTCTCTCACACATCCAGCTGATCTCCCAGAAAATGATGACACACAGATATTAAATGCACACTCGTGCCAGCACTGGTGGTATCAGGATTTTAACCCCCCTCCCCCAAATACACCTGAGAATCAACGTGCAGAGTTATGTCTTTACCAGCTTCTGATTCAATCAGGAAATATTCCAATATAAGCAGCACATTCAAATATTTGTTTGAAATTTCAATATATTGACACGATGCCACAGGGCCTTCCCCAGGCCAGTGACCATCTGCCTGTCCAGGGCCTGGGGAGCATCCAGGACAGCAGGAGCCAGCTCTGACCAGGCATTTCAGTGCCAACACTGCACAAACCACCTGCACGCTCGAGGCACAAGCAAAACACCTTCCAAGAGACACAGTTTAGTGGAAAATTACTCATTAAAAGTAAAAAAAAAAAGAAAATGCACTACACTGACTGAGGTTGTAACGCTAAAAATAAATCAAGGAAGTCTAAAGGACTGGAAGTGGAAAGGGCACTGCAACAAGGGCACTCACCTGGCATGTGACAAATACAAACACCAGCCCAGGAGGTAGAAGACAGACAGACAGACATGGCCTTGTAACAGAAAACATGGGATATCTTGGAATCCTGGAATGGTTTGGGTTGGAAGGGACCTTAAAGCTCATCTCATTCCACCCCCCTGCCACGGGCACGGACACCTTCCACAATCCCAGGGTGCTCCAAGCCCCATCCAATGTGGCCTTGGACACTTCCAGGGAACAGAATCAACACTTCCAGGGAACAGAGCTCAGAGATCCCAACTTTCTCTAAGCACCAAGAAAATTTTCCAACAAAACCATCTTAACGTTTGCCCAAACAGACACAGCTGGCATCTCTAGGACAGCTCCAAGCCAGAGAACCCCAAAACTCCTGAGAGATCTCCTGTGCTGTTGTCTGCAGACCCCAAAGGACTCTCCCACTCAGAGCAGCCCCTCCACAGCCAGCTGGGATCACCACCACCACAGCTGGGATCTGCCACGTGCTCCCAGATCCTCTGGGAGCTTCTGACACCCCGGGAACATCGGCTCAGCCGAGCTTGGCTCCCTCCACAGAGAAGACTTGAACAGCCTCTGAATGTGCTGCATTCCAGCATTTTAATGCTAATTCTCAGATTGTAGCCAGAACAATCCCAACAGATGAAGCTGCCCACTCTGGAGCTCATGCCAGCCTAGGGAAATGAGATGTTTGCTCTTCTTTTATTAGAAAGGAAATTAAAACAGCAACTAATAATTTAGCTGTAGGTAAACTTGGGAGGAATCTCACCAAGAATTCCACAGCAGTACCAACAAACCCCTGGCTCCAGCTGTGAGCACAGGACAAGTCCCCCTGGAAAGTGAAATCAAACCCTCACCTGTCCAACAACCCCAGACCCCAGGGAGGGATGAAGGCTTAGACCTCTCTGCTACAAAATTCCCAGGGATATGCATCATCCAAAGCCCATCTTTCCTGTCACCCAGTCCTGTTGTCATTTACACTGCTGGAACAAGCCAAATATTATCACAGCCACCACCGAGGTGCAGGGACAAGGAGCAAGCCAAGAACTCCAGGTTTAATTAGTCCAAGGCAATATTGGCTCACAACTGTTTTACCTGGCCAGGTTTTTCCCTAGAGAACCCGTACTCTGCATTATCCAGGGATGTTTGCAGTCTCTATTTTCCTGCCATGCCTCTTGCAAAGCCTTTCACTGGTTATTAAAGCATTTCTATGGAAGCACAACACCTCCTGTCTATTGGCCATGCTGGAAACTCCGTGGAATTGTTTACAGCAAGCCAGATGCAAACAGAGTCCCCAGGGAGATCCTTTTCCCAGTCCTGTTCCAGGGTCAAGCTCGCTCACGTTGCCACAGGCTGAGGGCAGCTGCTCCCAGGAACAGGCCTGCTCACCAGATCCAGCACCAAAAAACATCTGGACGAGCAAAAAATGTGGCCCAGCAGCCACACACTGGAGCTAAAGCCATGGGAGAGCATCCCATCCCAAACCCAAAGGATTTACAGCAAAAAATAGAGGTGAAGATGGAGATGTCTCCTGCTCCCTCTGAACATCCACCTCTACACGGGGTGTCAGATTGGGCGGATGAGATGCTGCAGGACCAGAGCCAGGAAGCTGCACTGCCTGTATCCCCTCGGAATCACAGAATTCATCACAGAATCATGGAATTGTTGAGGTTGGAAAAGACCTCCAAGATCACTGAGCCCAACCATTCACCCAGCACTTCCAGGTTCACTGTCCCTGTTCAATCCACCTGGCCCAGGAGAACCATCAAGCCCACCAAACAAACAAACAACCAGCAACAAAAAAACTTTAAAAAAACCCCCAACCCATTGATGAAAGAGGCTTTAAACCTGGTTTGCTTTTGTACATTTGCTTTTCAAATTCTTTTCCAAGCTGCGGTTTTCTCGTTCTCATCACGGTCTTTAAGTGCTGCTTTGATTATGCGCTTGCAGTTAATTCTTGCACTTAAAAAATCCAATTTTCCGTGTCAGTTTTGGTGCAACGAGTGCACGTGGGCATTTCTTGCTGTAGTCTGAGCTCTCCTGTAATTGCTTCTCCCAACCAAGGTCTCTTTCCAGGAGAAAGCTCCACAGGAAGCAGCTCCCCATGCTCTGGAGCTGTGTCCATGGAGCACTGCAGCTCTGTCATTTCCCAGGTGTTTCAAAATGCTGAAGGATCACTGAGATGCAATATTAGGACATCCCCAGGAAGGGTTGTATTTGCAAGGACAAACAGACAGGGGAATATTTCCCAGCAGGAATGTGAGCCTGGCTTTGCTGGATGTACCAAAGGTGTCCAAAGCAAAGCAAGTGGAAAATCTCTGCTTGGCTCCAGGACATTATTCCAAACCCCCACTCCTTCTGGTGCCCACAGGAGTCTCTGTGTGTGGGGAATGGTGGATGGAAATCCTGGGATATCCAATCACACGGCCAATGCTGGAGCTAAAGCCACTTTTTAAGCTAAAGCAGAAGTTCTCAGACTGAAACCTCTCACCAGCCAGCTTCACCTTCTCATTTGAAAATGAAATCTCTGCCTGTTGCCTGTCTCATTGCTACCACACCCTTTTTTAGCAGACTTGTTGACAAAATTCACGTTTTCCAACTCGACGCTGCAGGATTTCCTGTTTCTCCTGCCTTACCACGTTCCTCATCTTTCCAGCAACAAACACCCAGATGATCCCAAAAGCAGGCGCCAGACAGACTGTTCAGCACCACCACGAGCTGCAGCCACGCTCTGCCACTTCTTCAAGAGTTTACAGGCTGACCACTAAAAAAAAGCCCAATTAATTGTGCTCGGATCAGTTAAAACACAGAGCACGTGCACCATTTATACCCAGAGACCTCAGGGCTCTCGCCACACGTTTTGGTGGCCCCTGGCATGAGGGGACACCACAGGGACACCTCTGATGGCACCAGACACTTGTCTTGAAAGCCATTTGGCAGCTCCCTATTCTTCCTGCCACAGAAACATCGATCACACTCCTGCCCACGGAGACCTTTGGCTTTTCTAAAAGTCTTACTTAATTATTTATCACCACTTGCTGAATAAAACATGGCACCTCCTGCAGCTGAGGGATCCTCCACGTGACACACAGGAGGGATTTCCAGGCCAGCCCTTCCCCAGGAACCACATGTGCTCACAGCTGGGGACTGGGATGAGGCTCCTTGGGGGATAAGGGAGGAGAAGAACTCTGAATGCTTGTGCAGCTTGCTGGAAAATGAATTTAAAATACATTAGTGGAAGGATCCATAATGTAACATCACACCCTGGCGGGACACAGGGGCATCCCAGCCATGTGTATTTACTGAGGGTGTTTTGCACCAGACTTTCTTCACAGGGCTTCAACTTTTGGCCAAAAATCCGTGCTTGCAACTCTAATCTAAGCTGCCTAAGATCACGTTATAGCTGGTTCTATTCCTGTTGTGCTTGTCAAACGCACATTTCCACGCCATCTGTGGGCACTGCTGGCACTGCTCGCTGTAAATGCTCAATACAGACATTTAAGGAAACATTTAAGGAAAACTTTAGTCATTTCTGTGTTTCCAGCAGCCGACCTCGAAGCCGGGTTCTGTTCTCAGCACATCCCAAAGCCCCTGGTTTTCCCAGGTAGTGATGTTGCCCTGACGAGGCTTTTGGATTCACTGAAATGTGGTGAAGGATGATACTGAAACCAGCTTCCAGCTCCAAATCGCCCCGAAGTCCTGAATCTGTGCAAAGCCAGGTATTTCCATGGCAACAGCCAGGACGCCAGGAGGGAGGAGGGGGAGGATATTTTGGCAGCAGAGGACAAAGGGTCCTCCCGGCACAGGGAAGGTGTGAGGAAGGGGGAAAGCAGCACAAAACCTGCTCCGGGGATGACAGCTCAAGCCAGGGGTTTCTGGAGCACCAGAGCTCTTGTGCAAAGCCCTGCTTTTACATCGAAGAGGAGAGGAAATGGTCCCCAGTGATCAGTGCTGCTCTTCAGAGCAGATCGATGCAGGCAATCGAGAAATGCTGCATTAAGGGCCCTCTGTTCTCTCTTGATACAGAAACATCTGAAAAAGGCTGCCCTGGGTGCTTGAGAGACATCAGAGGGTCCCTCTGCCAACAGCAGCTTTCATCACCAACCTGCAGCTCATCATCCTCATCCTTATCTTGCCTGAACACTTTTGACAGCTACACAAAGGCCTTTTCCCTTTTTTTTTTTAATAAACTGGCCTCGAGAACACTTAAAGCTCTCAACATTAATTTTTCAAATCCTAGTAGCATTAAATTAATTTACAATTTTCTACCCATCCAGAATGAAATAGCTGGCACTGACGCCTCCAATCTGATATTTTGGAACGGCGGGCACACAGAAAAACAAACCCAAGCTGCAAAAACACTGCTCTTACCAGTCATTTGTGTTACTTAGCCACAAACCAGGCAACATGGCTGCAAAGCAGGGGCTTCTCTGAAAGGGTGGGAGGAAGAGACTGACTGTTGTTCCCATGACACATGATGAAGGAATTAGTCAACAGCCACACAGTGACAACCATTCCAGCTACTGAAAAACAAACAATATATCTGGTAGAAGACAAGCAGGCTGTGGCCAACCCCAATTTCTAAAAGAACTCTAAGAGCAGGCAGCAAAATGTTCAATCCAGGTTTGATAGCTACCGAGGAACAAAGACTCAGAGCTGCCTCCTGAGTGGCAAGTTAAACATAAACTAAGTTTTTGCAGAAGAACAACCAAGACGACTGTTTGCTTTCATACACTGTTCAGCTTTTCACTCAGCTCACGCTCCAGGGACACGTGTGCAGGTGGATTGCACAGGTAACACCTGCTTCCCTCCCTCTGTGCCGTGAGGCTGCCTGGAGGGAGCTAAAAACACCTCAGGATTCTCCTCTATTAAAAACCAAACTTGTAAAAGAAGGGGAGGAGCACAGTTTGGAAGGGGAGTACTTCTAGCTGGAAACACAAAACCTGGGTATTTCAGGCTCTGGGTTTGTAAAGAAGGCTCATTCCATCTGATAAAAGCTCTGAAAAAAATCAGAAAATGTTGGTCATGCTGCTTACCCTGCACAACAGGACACAAGATGCCTCCTGTGTCAGACCTCACTCCTTCCCTTGCAGCCTGCTGACAAACAGTCCATTTTGCAGCTTCCAGGGTTGGTTTGATTTATTATGACCATATGGGGCAGGGGGGAGGAAGAAGATGGTGACAGATAACACAGCTCATCTCACCCTGCACATCCACTGCAGCACAGGACTTCTCCAGAATCCAGTGCCTTAACCATGGCAACAGCCAAATACTGAGGGCTGCTCAGTGCCCTGGCTAATTCCAGTTTACTGTCTCTGTCCCTGCTCGGATCAGACCTTCCTCCCAGTGTTTGCCTCGCTCAGTTATGGCCCTGGGTGACAGATGTGCCACAGCTCCCCAAGGACAGCCCTGGCTGTCCCTGCTCTCAGCTGGGCTCACCTGCACCGAGGGCCCTGGCAGCTCACACAGAGCCCTGGCTGGAGCAAAACCAGGCGTGGTCTCATGAAATGAGAATAATACAGGTTTGAGAAAGGTTAAAAATCTGGGAGTGGGGAAAAAAACCCAGGAGATTTCTGCAGCTGGCCCTTTCTACTGCTCCTTGCAGTCTGCACAAGCTCCTGACTCAACCTGAGGTCAGCCTAGAAAAGGAAGGAAAACCAAAAGCATGAGCAAAGCGGGCCTAAAGAGCAGGGAGCAACAGGCACAAGAATGCCCACCTGCTTCCAGTCTCAGGGATGGCACTAAATAATTAACTCCACAACCTACAGGATCACGTTTCCCAAGGTTTTTAATTCCCACCAGAGCAAAGCCCAGGTGGAGAGCACAGGTCCTCTATGGAATTCCCCCACCTGTGTGGCTGTGCACCCACAGCCCCCTTGCTGGACCCAACCCCTGTCCAGGCTCAGAGCTTCCAGTGGGAGTGGAAGGGCACGTGGAAGGCAAATCCCAAGGGAATGGCAACCACCTGGTACCTGCACAGGCAGGGAACCCACATCCACACCAACATCCCGAACAATGGGACCACCAGGACAAAGCCTCTGCTCTGTGTCAGCTCTAAGGGGCTGCTGGAGAGGTCCTGGAGTGTGCCAAACACCCAGGTCACAGCACCATGGTGGCACTTCACCAGGGCAGGAGGGCTTCCCCCGTGCACCCCTTTCCTCCCTCAGGCTTTACTCGCATTCACCAAACCCACATTATCTGCCCAAAAGCCAGCAGAAGGGCACGGCACAACCGCAGCTCTGCTCCCGGAGGTACCAGCTCCACTTTCCCCCAGCACACGGCCCCAGGAGGGAGCAAAGCCGGGCACTGAGGGCCAGCACGGCAGAGGCTCTGGGGGAAGCTCCGGGCCGGCAGCAGCCCTGGCTCCCACCCTGCAGCAGCCGTCTCTGCACTCAGGAGCTGCCACAGACAGTAATAATGAGATAGCAGCTCTATCCACAACGCTAAATAAATGTCATACCCTTTTCCTGGTTTAATAGCTGTTGCTGAGGCAACCAGTGGTATTCCTTAGCACCACACCCGGCACAGCATTAAAGGTGGGAAGTGGTCTGGATGGGCAGCGCAGTCACCCTCCCCAGACCCACCACCCACGGGTCTGCTTCTCCCGGCTCCAAGCTGTGTCTTCCATTCCCCGGGAGCCTGTAAACTGGATAGCGAGATGCTCGTAAGAGCAGAAACAAAACACCACACATCCCCCCACACCCTCCGACATCCCGGGAGGTGACCTGCAGGGACAGAGCGTGGGTAGGACAGGACAGCAGCTCCCGGTGACCCAGCGCTTCACCACCCGGCACGACTCAGCTCCGTGACTCGATGGACCGTCTACTCAGGTGTAACACACGGGATAAACACGGAGCTCGAGGCAGCTCAACATAAAACACCGTACAAACTAATAAAGATGCCTGAGAAGAGGAAGCAGAGCGAGAACGCCATCACCCTGCACTGGCCACACACATTTGGGCCCCCCCTTTTCCTGCCCGGGGTCCCCAGCACCCGCTGCCCCCCGCCCTGCCAAGGAGCGCCGTGCTGCGGGAGGGCTCGTCCCATCCCCGCTCCCAAGGGAAGGATGCAGCACCGGGAGTCGCCCCTTTTTCCCTGCGGAAAATCCCAAGTTGTGGTGTGCTCTGCCCCCAGCCAGAGGCGATTTTCCAAGGATGCGGGGCGCTGGGATGCCGGGCACTGGCGCTGCAGGGATGCTCCTCCGCCCCCCCGGGACCCGCAACCGCGCCCGGGTGGGCTCTCGGCCGGGAGGGCTCTCGGCCCCGCTCCGGGCTGGTTTCTTTGGGGGCTCTTAAACCCGCGGTAGCAGCAGCCGGATGCCACGGGCGAGCGGGCCCGGGGCTCCCCCCGGGCAGAAGCCGCCGCAGCCGCCGCTCCCCGCGGGCACCGGGCCGGGGCTGCTCCCGGGGGTCCCGCACCCACCTCCTTCTTGACGGTGCGCAGCAGCCGCTGCCGGGTCTCCGCTTCTGCGGGGAGAAGGGGGGAGAAGAGACCCATTAGTGCGGCCCTGCCCCGCCACCCCCAGTCCCGGTGCCGGTCCCCGGTCGCGGTCCCCGCCCGCCGTACCCGCCGGGGCCGCCGCCATGGCCGCGCTCGCTCCGCAGCGCCCGCAGACTGCCGGGCACCGGGCCGGGCCCGCCGGGCCGCACCGCCCCCCGCCCCGCCGGGGAGGGGCCGCCGCCGCCGCCAATCCGCGACCGGCACCGGTACCCCCGGTACCGGTACCCCCGGCACCCCCAGCAC
>NW_024581124.1:4174322-4232946 GCF_017639235.1 Corvus kubaryi
GGGCCCACCCGGGCCCCGTGCCCGGGTGGGTACCCAGCCGGGGCCCCGCGCCCGGGGTGCGGCCAAACCCCCCCCCCCCCCCCCCAGAGCTGATTCCAGTTCCCCCAGCCAGGTCCCTGCACCCCCGACCCAGCCCCGAGGTGCCCGGGGACGGCGGCCGCGGGGCTGGGTGACACGGGACGGGGAGAGCCCTGGAGGTGTCCCCGCACACGGGGATCGCTGGGGCACTGTCTGGCCTCGGACAGGGGTTCAGGGCTCTGGAGGTCCCTCACAGGGACGAAGCAACCACGTCCTTTCAGGCCTGAGCCATCCAGGCCCGCTCCGGTGAGCTCCAGCACAGCGGGAAGGCGACAGCGACCGGAGACCCCCATTGCCTCCTCTCAAAATCACAACATCGCAGCCCCTCGGAGAGCGCCCTGCCTGCAGCTCCATTAACATCTCTTCTGTTTTCCTCTTCCCTCGTTTACTGTTCCAGGACATTTCCATAGAAACAGCATCCTGGCTTCTCCACAGTCCAGTTTCCAATAACTACAAACCGCGTTACTGCGAGGGTAGCGTTGCCCGGCCGTGCTGCACGGCCGCCACCGGCACGGCCCCGCCTGGCCCCGCTGCCGTCGGGACTCAATCCCGGCATGGGCAGCAGGGACACCGCCAGCCCCCCAGAGTGACCCCAGAGCTGGGCTGCATCCTCTCTGCCTCGGAGCTTTTCCTGCCAGGCTCCTGCTCGGTGACCCTTAGGACAGCAGGGACCGTAATCATGGTTCCCTCCACTACCCAGGCTGGCAGGAGAACAGGAGGGAGCTCTGGGCTCGGAATTAGTCCGAATTCGGTCCCTTTTGTACCTTCCAGGGACCAGGAGGAGGCCTGGGCCATATCCGTTGTAGAGGAAAACTTATTTCCGTGTACTCTGCTTCTCGCTGTTTATTTGCTTGTTAAATACCTGTTAGCAGAGGTAGTGGCAGCACGAACGTAACCGAGCTGCACCTTGGGGGAATGTGATTGCCGGACCACACGGGTCCCAGAACCTTTGGTGGAAAATCGTCTGAAAGAAGCACAGGGACAAGCTCTCCCCAAGCTGGTTCCCCTTCATTGGAAAATTCTGCTTCTCCCTGGATTAAAGACAGGTGGGAGACGACTGGCCCCTGTTTTCTGGAGCCTGGAGATCTTAAATGAGAGCACGTTGATCTATACTTAATGTGATTAAGTTACATCTCTGAGTATCATGCTAATTAAATTAAACTTCCCACTGCTGCCTCTGCGGCTTAAACAGGATAGTTGTTTTAAGACCACAATTCACTCCCCTGCATTTCCCTGCACGGATGAGAGGGTGGGATAAAAGCATTCTGCTAATCAAGTCATCGTGGTGTTTGGAAACAACTTCTAAGTCGCTGGATATTCAAATTTAAATCTGATTTGGGCTGGATTTAAACTCTGCGGTTTCAATCTGAAGTGATTGGTGCTTTGAAGAAATAAAATAACAGGAAAAAGCAGAAATAAACGGATGAAGCAGCGCACAGACCGTCCCTGACCGCGATGTCACAGGTGTAAAAACAGGATATTGGCAAGGAATTCTTCCCTGTGAGGGTGCTGAGGCCCTGGCACAGGGTGCCCAGAGGAGCTGGGCTTCTCCATCCCTGGAAGTGCCCAAGGCCAGGTTGGACAGGGCTTGGAGCAACCTGGGCTAGCGGAAGGTGTCCCTGCCCTTGGCAGGGGGTGGAACGCGATGAGTTTTAAGGTCCCTTCCAACCCAAACCATTCCACGATCTCCCCAAGACACCTCTCCCCCTGCCCTCCCCATCTCCAGCAGCTCTTTCCACCTTGCAGCTTCTAAAAACAAGCGGAGATTTCAAAGCTCTCCCCTCATCGATTTGACAGCGCGGCCCCGACCCTCTGCCGGAGGAGCCGCAGCCGCATGAGCGGAGGGGCAGCGGCGCAGGGAGAGGGGGCAGCGGGACGGGAGCACCGGGAGCATTCACGGCTCGTTCCCCAGCGAGCTCCCGGGGGGATCGGTCGGGGATGGAGGCACTGAACCGAGCAGGTGGAGCGGGGCACCCACCTGCGAACCGGAGCCCGGTCCGTGCCTGGTGGAGCTCCCGGGCAGCAGCGTGCGCATCCCTCCGCTGCAAAGCCCTGCCGTGGACGGTCCGGCAGGCCCAGCTCTGCCCCACCCCGGGGAACAAGAGGCTCTTCAGGAGAGAAAGGAGCTTAGTTTTAAACAGATGCCGGAGTTTGCACAGCCGCTGCTTCACGCTGGGAAAGGCGTCTCTGTCCGGTGCTCGAGGGATGCTGGGGGCTGTCCCTGCTTCCCGCAGACCCCACAGACCCCTGAGACCCCTGGCAGTGCCTGAGCCCATCTGCCGAGCCCTCCTGAGCAGGGGCAGGACGTGGGCACAGGGAGGTCCCACCGGGCCATTCCACGCAAACCCCTCGGAGAAAAGAAGGGGCAGCAGCAGAGAAAGGGCTGGTATCTATTATCTACTATTTTTCACAGTTGCTATGGCACCAGCTGCCTCAGTTCTGTTATTTATGCCTCGCGATGGTCCTTGGTCAGGGGGTTAAACCCCGCTGCCCCCGGCACGCTCACCTTCATCCCAAATCCCGGGGCAAGGGCGGCCCCAGAGCCTGGGCTTTCATCTCCACTCCCGCGCTGAAGGACGGGAATCCACGGCGCTGGAAAGTGCCAGGAGTGACACAAATCCCGGATAAACCACAGCAGATTAACTGTCCCTCACCTGTGAGCTGGGGCTGGGCTCGGGGGGAGCCACACCGGGCTCAGGAGCGGGGACTGATGGAGGGGCTCTGCCGGGACCCCTCAATCTCCGCTCGCTCTCCCCCAGCGCAGGGACCACCCTGAGCCTCTCCCACCCAACCCCTTCGCTCGGGGGAAATCCTCATCTCCCCTCGTAACCCCACCAGCGGAAAACTGCTGTATTTCACAGGAGAGGTGTTCAAAGAACAATAATTTCGTGTTAAAGCAACAATAATTTCAGGTTCCATAGCAGAGAGGGAGAAGCCCGTGGAGCTCAGCCCACCCTGTGCAGGGACTGACAGGACTGGATCCACTTTTAGGCTTTTCCAACCTAAACGATTCCACGAGCCTGTGACTCCATTCTATGACAGCCCAAGCAGCCAGGGCCAGACACAACAAAAAAAAACCTAAAAAGTGCTTTTAACTGGAGGTTTCTAACGGGTCTCCGTGTGTGTTCCTGAGGGATTAACAGTGTCCAGAGGCTTCCCGTGCCGGGCAGCTGCGTCACGTCGTCACAGCAACCCGCTCACCAAGGCCCTGCAGCCGCAGCTCCGGCTCCATCTCTCCTGTAGTTTCTTTTAATTACAGATGGGAAAAGCTGTGAAAGCCGGGGCTGGAGGTCCCCAGAGTCCCGGGAGAAGCCGGTGACCCCGGGTCTGTGCAAGCCCTGCACAGGCGCGTTTCACAACAATGAATTTTGCTGTTAAACTCTCACAGGGCAGAGCGGTGGCTTTGGGGACACTGCCATCCCCTCCTGGTCACAGCTCAGCGGCGAAAGTTATTTCCCTTTCATGTGGCTTATTCCCAGCAACTCACACCCCAGAGAGACCCGTCGAGCCCAGATGGATGAGATGACCTTTAAAGGTCCCTTCCAACCCAAACCACTCCATGATTCCCCAGTTTCCCCTGCAAGCACGAGCATCACCTCCTTAGCAAAACACACCACGGAGAGAGAAATAGGTCCCATTTTACCACCTCAGCCCCAAAACTGAGTTGGAATCCCCTCCCCTGGGTGGGACCCACGGGGTGATGTTCATCCACACAAGGTGAGGCTGGTCCCCACGGGGTGAGCTCGGTCCCCGTGAGGTGGTGCCAGTGCCTGCAGGGTCAGGCTGGTCCCCGTGGGATGACGCCGGTCCCTGCAGGGTCAGGCTGGTCCCCACGCTCAGGGGCTGCTCTCCCCTGCTGCCTTTGATCAGAGCATGGCTCTGGTTTCCCTGCCGGCTGCTCTCCGTGCCGTGGGTTTCCAGCGGGAGGTGGGGAAGCGCAGTCAGCCTGACCCTCCCCTCCTCGGATCTGTCATCAGCAACAGAAAAATCCTTCCCGGCCCCAAGTTACTCAGCCTGAATCCTGCAGGATTTGCCGGGGTGGAAGGATGGCAGAGCAGCCCTGCCTGGGTCCCCCCGCCAGCCCCGCGCCCCCGAACCCCCGCGCCCACCCCAGGGACAAGTGGAGCAAAAAGATGGATTTCCTCCTCTCCGTCATCGGATTCGCCGTCGATCTGGGCAACGTCTGGCGGTTCCCTTACATCTGCTACCAGAACGGAGGGGGTAAGGACACCACCGGGTTAATTTAAGTCTTCTTTTGGAGAAAAGGTGCCTTTTTCCTCATTTTCCATCTCTTTCACCTCGGAAAATTCACTCTTTCTTTTCCTTCTTTGTTTCCAGCTGCTCCACTTCAGACAGGGTGGTTTAGAGACCGACCCAACTTCTCCTGACATCTGTCTCTTTTCTATTTGTGTCTTTCTTCATTCAAAATCCTCCTCCACTCCCTCCACCCTCCTTCCCTGGGGTCTTTCCCTGCTTTCCTGGTCTTTCCCTCCTTTCCCAGTGGGGTTAGGGGTGCGTTAGCAGCTCTAGGATCACAAAGGGAAAATTTGCATGGTCCAAACTGCAAAAAAGGATTAAGGTCCGTAAATTTGGGCTGGGAGGTTCACACACTCCGTGATCTCGGGTCTCTGGGAAGCTGCCTTTTGGGATGGTTTGTGGTTTAAAATCACCCTCATGAGCCTCCCACCCTCCTGCTGTGGATCCTGGCTGGCAGTGCTGGACCCCACGAGCAGCCCCGGCTTTGAGGGATCAATGGGAAGCGAAGACACAGAAACACCATGAAGGGAAAAACCTTCAGTAAATGACAACTAAATAAATTGCTGGGAATGGAGCAGGATGGAAGCCCCCCTCACATGGAAATGAAAAAGGAGGGATGAGAATTTTGTGCTGTTTGGGAGAGCGCAGCGGATTTAATTGCCAAAGTCAGCTTTCGGGGAACATCCTCTACTGCTTGGGAAAATTAGAAAGAGATAATTAGTTCCATACTCAAGGCAAAACTGTGGATCCCAGGTGCCCACATTGAAACGCAGTTATTTGTGAGTTGCTCCTGTGGGATTGGGAGCAGAGCTGAGCCCCTCTGCGTGGCCGTGGTTGGGGTGGGTGGTTCCCACCTGCCCCACACACACGGGAGGGTGAGGAGTTCAGGGAGCAGCTCTGGGGGAGCACAGCCCCATGGAGTGGGAACACTGGCATGGGCAGCACTGGACTCACCCAGAGCCCAGGCTCTGCCTGGAAGGAAAAACACTGAAAACACTTGGTCCTGTTGGGCCAGTCCTGCCAGGCTGATGGGGGGGCTGCAGGAGGGTGCTGGGGATATTTGGGGTACTGGAGATGACAGAGATATTGGGGATAGTGGGAATGCTAGGGATACCAGAGATGCTGGAGGTGCTCGGGGATTTTGGGGATACTGGGAATGTTGGGGTGCTGGGGATGCCACAGCACACACACATCTGTCAGAAGGAGGAGCCGTGGGGGGTTAAATTAACTAATCCCAGCAGAACTCGGAGAGCAGCTCCACTTCCAAAAGCTCCATGGGGTACAAGTGTAGCCCCAGTAAAAACGAGGATGTTATGAATAATGCAGATTACAGCGTTAATGATGTGTCTTGGGGTGGCTGCGCATATTCACTCGGATTTTCTCCAAAACTCTTCTGGACCTGAGGGGTGCTGGGTGTCCCCTCCCCTGCGCCCCGACAGTTTGTGTGGCTCTTTGTTCCATCCTGGCCAAATGGTGCCTCCCTAGTGAAGGATGGGATGCCAGCAGGGCTGTGCTGGGAAGCTGGAACACCGAGCAGGGTCTCACATCTCTGAGCTCCTCTGACCAGATCATTTCCAAAGCTTCTCACAAACACATCCAAACCTGTTGGGGCAGCAGCAGGAGGGAAGGAGGTGACAATGCCATGGTCCCCTGGCAGCCTGGCGGTCACCCTGCTGTGCTCCCCACCCTGCAGGAGCCTTCCTCATCCCCTACACGCTGATGGCTGTTTTCGGGGGGGTGCCCCTCTTCTACATGGAGCTGGCCCTGGGGCAGTTCCACAGGACAGGTGCCATCCCCATCTGGAAGCGCATCTGCCCCCTCTTTAAAGGTGAGAGACCCCCAGCCCAGGTGACACCGTGACCCCCAGCCGGTCCCCAAAGCCGTGTCCCAGGGCTGAGCCTGATCCTGCTTTTCCCAGGCATCGGCTTTGCCATCTGCATCATCGGCCTCTACGTCTCCTTCTACTACAACACCATCATCGCCTGGGCTCTCTACTACTTCTACTCCTCCTTCTCGGGCACCCTGCCCTGGGCAAGCTGTGACAACCCCTGGAACACCCCTGACTGCACCAACTACTTCGGGAAGAGCAACGTGACCTGGACCAACTTCTCCAGATCCCCCGCCGAGGAGTTTTACACGTAAGTGCACGGCTGTGGATGGTGTGTTTGAGCTGAGGGGGCACTGGGAGCAGGCTCTCAGGTGGGAATGCTCCTGAGGAGCTCATGGACTGCCTGCCCGGGGCTGAGCCTGCTCCCGGCCGTGGGGATCCCTCCCTGCAGGAGGAAGGTCCTGGAGATCCAGAAATCCGGGGGTCTGTACGACATCGGGGGGATCCGCTGGCAGCTGCTCCTCTGCCTCTTCCTCATCTTCACCATCGTCTACTTCAGCCTGTGGAAAGGGGTGAAAACCTCTGGGAAGGTGAGGAGGGCTCCAGCACTGCCCTGCCAGGGCAGGAGGGACCCATCACCTGCTGGGGGTCTTGCCACTCACCTGACTGTGGAAGAGGGAATGCCACCTCCCCCCCAGCCCCTGCCCCCACCCCAAGTGAGCCCGACACAGGGGTTGGGTGCTCGGTGGTGCCACGGGGTGACACTGCCTCCCCTCAGGTGGTGTGGGTGACAGCCACGCTGCCCTACGTCGTCCTGCTCATCCTGCTCATCCGTGGGGCCACCCTGCCTGGAGCCTGGAGAGGGGTCGTCTTCTACCTGCGCCCAGACTGGGGCAAACTCCTGAGCACCGCGGTGAGTGCGTGGTGGGACCCCCTGCCCGGGGCGTGGCAGCACCCAGAGCCCTCCCCAGGACACCCAGCCAACCCTGCCCACGGGTCTGGCCCCACCACAGGGCAATGGGGACCTTGTTCCCACAGAAACGAGGTGCCCTGGAGAGGCTGTTGGAAATGTAAATCCGTAATTGAATCACCCATCTCATTCTGGCCGGTTTTGTTTGTGCCGTGCTCCCCCCTGGGCTGACAATGGGCTTCCTGTGGGTAATTACCAGGCAGCACTTGAGAATTCTCATTAAAGGTAATGAGGGCCGTGCTGCCAGCACTGAACCCGCTGGGCAGGAGCGGGCACTGCAGACTCGGGGCTCCCCTCGATCCATCCCTGCTCCGAGCGTGGGCGAGCACGGGTGACACTGCTTAGTTCTGCTGCTGCTGGACCCCAGGGTGGAAACGAGCTCACTCCATCCCACAGCAGCTCCCTGGCTCCCAGGACATCTCCTGGGGGGACAGGGCAGGCAGGAAAGGAGGTCTGGACACATGTGCCAGCACAGCCCCATCCCCGTGCCATGGGGTGTCCATGGGCACTCTGTGGGGAACCTCTCAGCCCCCTCCCAGCCCCAAGGACCCCCTGCCCTGCCCATCATCCTGTCGTTTCTCCCTCCAGGTTTGGGTGGATGCTGCTGCACAGATTTTCTTCTCCTTGGGCCCTGGATTTGGAGTCCTCCTTGCTCTGGCCAGTTACAACCATTTCCACAATAACTGCTACCGGTGAGGGTGCCAGTGGGCACAGCTGCACTGGAGGCACCTTCTGGCAGCTCCTGTGCCCCACTGCCACACCCCAACAGCTCCTGGGCCCCACTGCCACACCCCAACAGCTCCTGGGCCCCGTGGCTGCAGGCTGAGCATCTTTCCCCATTTCACTGATGGTTTTGGTGTGAGGGGCCAGGAGAGGGAGCTGGAGTGGGGGAAGGCCAGGGCAGCTGGAGCAGGGTGAGGGCTGACCTGGAGGGGGGGGCGTCTCTCCCCCTTTTCTGCCTTCCAGGGACGCGCTCGTCACCAGTGCCGTGAACTGCCTCACCAGCTTCCTCTCGGGCTTCGTCATCTTCACCGTGCTGGGCTACATGGCCGAGATGAGGGACGTGGAGGTGGAGGATGTTGCCAGAGATAAAGGTTCTCCTCCCTCCAGCAGCCTCTTCCCCAAGAGAATTCCCACCCCCGGGGCTGTGCCAGGGAACAGCCAACCAAGCCAGTGTTCCCTCCTAGGGCCCAGCCTCCTCTTCATCACCTACCCTGAAGCAATTGCCAACATGGTGGGGTCCACCTTCTTCGCCATCATTTTCTTCCTGATGATGATCACCCTGGGGCTGGACAGCACGGTAGGAGCAGGACAGCCCAGCTGTGTCCCCAGCAGGGACCGGGATATGGCTGATAGTGGGGTGACAAGGGGAGTTATGGCCTCAGGAAGGTGGGGATGGGATGGGATGGGATGGGACATCCCCCCTCTGCCCTGCGGGTTTTCTTGGAGAGCAGGACTGTCCCCATGTCCCATTTCCCCACCCCACGTTTCCTTTGCAGTTTGGGGGCTTGGAGGCCGTGATCACGGCCGTGATGGACGAGTACCCCCAGGTCCTGGCAGGGCGACGGGAGCTCTTTGTCCTCGGCCTCATCACAGTCTGTCTCCTGGGCTCCCTCAGCACCCTCACCTATGTGAGTTCCACCGGCACTGGCCCCCCACACCCCACTCCCTCACCCCCGTGGGGTCTGCAGCCTCCCCCTTCTCGTGCTGCTCCAGGGGGGAGCCTACGTGGTGAAGTTGCTGGAGGAGTTCGGTGCCGGCTGCTCCATCCTGGCAGTGGTGCTCCTGGAAACCATCGCTGTCTCCTGGTTTTATGGTAAGAAACTGCCTCTGGCATGGAAAACATCCCGTGGGCACCTGCACGGGTGTGTGACCCTGCACAGGTGAGTAAATCCCAGGCACTGAGGGGCACAAGCCCGCACGTGGCTCCTGGCCAGGCTGGGATGGGAATGGAGGGCGCAGTGTCCATGTGGACATCCCTGCACCCACGTCCCCAGCGGGATCCCGGGGCTGTGAGGGCTCTCTCCTCTGGCAGGGATCCAAAGGTTCTCCCACGATGTCAAAGCCATGCTGGGCTTTACCCCGGGGCTGTTCTGGAAGCTGTGCTGGGTCGCCATCAGCCCAGCCTTGCTGGCAGTGAGTATCCATGGCCAAATTATGGACAAGTCATCGCTGTCCCTCTGGACGCCCCGCAGGACAGCCACTCCCCTCTGCTGCCCAGCCCCCTGTGCCACAGCCACTCCCCTCTCACTCACACGAGGTGACCAAGCTGCCAGGAGAGTGGACAGGGCTGTGGGACCTCATGCTAGCCCTCCCCGTGCTGCTGCTCCAGCCATGGGCACTGCCACACTGCCCACAGCCCGAGGACCTCACCGAGAAAGGGAGCTGGAAATACATTTTCCAGCTTTTTCCACAGCTCCTGGGCAAAGCTGGCTGCAAGTGCAGCTTTGTCTCATCATCCCAGCACACAGCATCCCTGGCAGGGCCGGCCACGGGTCCATCTCCCTTGTGCTGGGCTGGATCCATCCCTTTGAAATGCCAGCTCCCACGGCACTTGAAAGGCTGCCGTCGGCAGAGGGGTCTAATCTCACCGGATCTGCAGGAGAAGAGGCCCTGTGAGGATTAATTATGGCTCTAAGCGCTTTGCCCTGGTTATTAAAGAGAGGAGCATTATCATCAAAGCGAACGGTTTTGTTTCAGCACAGGGCTGCGCAGACCTCGCAGGCCACCGGCTCACGGCGCTTGTTAGACAGAGGCCCCCAGCCCTCACCCAGCCTGGGAGATGTCCCTGTGATATCCACGCTGGCTGGGGTTTGGGAGAACAGGGGGAGCAGCAGGACTTGGATGGTGGGCATAAAATCATGGAATCACAGCATGGTTTGGGTGGGAAGGGACCTTAAAGATCACCTTGTTCTGTCCCTGTGCCCTGATAACCTGCGGGATGAGCTGCCGTCAGTGCCAGGGCTGGGGAGATCAGGGAATTATTTAGGTTGGAAAAGCCCTCTAAGATCAAAGAGTTCAAGCATTACCCAGCACTGCCAAGGCCACCACTAACCCATATCCTCAAGGGCCACATCTACACATCTGTTAAATCCCTCCAGGGATGGGGACTCCACCGCTGCCCTGGGCAGCTGTGCCAGGGCTGGACAGCCCTTTTGGTGAGGAAATTTTCCCTGATGTCCAACCTGACCTGGCACAACTTGAGGCCATTTCCTCTTTCCTGTCCTTTGTTCCCTGCGAGCAGAGCCCGACCTCCTCTGGCTGCCCCCTCCTGTCAGGGAGTTGTGCAGAGCCACAAGGTCCCCCCTGAGCCTCCTTTCCTCCAGGCTGAGCCCCTTCAGCTCCCTCAGCCACTCTTGCTACTCCAGACCCTCCCCCAGCTCTGTTCCATTCTCCGGACACGCTCCTCAGTGTCTGTCTTGGTGAGAGGGGCCCAAACTGCTCACAGGACTCGAGGCCCCTGATGGCTCTGCTCGTTACAGTTCATAGTCATCAGCTCCCTCCTGGACCAGCCACCCCTGACCCTCTTTGACTACCAGTACCCTGAGTGGAGCATCTCGGTGGGATTCCTCATCGGAGCATCGTCCTTCATCTGCATCCCCCTCTACATGGTGTACAAGCTCGTCTGGACACCGGGGTCGCTCAAGCAGGTCAGGAGCAGGATGGACAATCCCATGGCTCCTGGGTAGGCTGGGATGGGCAGGGGTCAGCCCGAGGCTGGGGCTGGGGAACTGGGCAGGTGGTTGATGCATCCTCAGCATCTTTGCTCGCGTGGCAATTAAATCCCACCGGGAGAGCTGCCTGGGAAGAGCTCAGAGGAGCGTGGCTCCATGGCAGGAAGGAAACGCCCCGTGTTTGTCTCTCCCTCAGCGCCTCGCCATCTGCATTCGGCCCGAGAAGACCACGCGAGCTCCCCAGGCAGAGGGGGTGGGCATGGCCCCCGTCCTGTAGCACGGCCGGGGGACACGGAGACTGCTCTGGCTCCCTCCTTGGCACAGCGATGGGGCAGCCACCATCGCCCTCCTCATCACGAACTGGCTCTTGCATCTCCACGAGCATCCCGGTGGAAGCGGCACCGTCCTGGCGGAGCAGAGCCCGTTCTCGCTGCTGGCTGCAGAACCTGCGGCCCGCAGCAGGGAGAACGGGACCCACCGCTGGGGCCGGTGGGCTCTGGAAGGCAAGGGGACAAACGCCCGGGGTTGGAGGAGAATTCCAGCAGCTCCAGGAGCGGACGGAGGAATTGCCCCCCCGCCCCGTGCAGCCCCGCGGGTGCGAGCAGTGCATGTCTGTAGTTGTGCCGTGAGTCTTTGGAAAATAAAGCTGATGCCGATGCTCGGAGATGAGGGCAGGGAGAGGAGCCGGAGCTCGCCGTGCTGTGTTCATAGAGCGCCGTGCGTGGCTCAGAGCTCGGGCTGGGCTGGGGGACACGGGGGGGGCTGGCGCTGTCCAGACACTCCTTGTCCTGCTACAAAGATCCAAAATCTGTCGGAGGAACTGTCCGAGCCCAGGGGTGGGTCCCAGATGCTGCCGAAGCCGGGCAGGTCGGTGCCTTCTGCCGCCCCATCCCGGGGGATCCAGGGAACTGGCAGCTGAAGAAGGAAAGACCCTAATACATCTCATTTTAAAACCAAATCCTGGCTCGAGGTGAGGCATCCCTGAGCTGGTGTGAATCAGCTTCCCAGTCCCGTCCCATCGCTCGAGTGCAGCATCACCGTTCCTCGGTGCTTGGGGCCCATTAAACACCTAAAAGAACCCACGTTCATGACAGCCGGGGCCTGGGGGCACACACAGGGCTTGGGGGGACACGCGGGGCTGGGGTGGGGGAGAAGATGCCCACGGGGCTGCAGGGACGCGCGGGGTGGACACCCGGCCGCCCCCGGTGCCGCCCCCGGAGCCGCTCCATCGCCCCGCTCCCCCGGAAGGCCGGTCCCGGGGCGGGGCGGGCGGCAGGAAGGGGCAGGGCCGGGCCGGGCGCACAAAGCCCGGGGGCCGGCGGGGTCCGTGGCGTGCCGGGGCTGGGGCTGTGTCGCGGCGCGATGGGGCTGGCGGCGGCGCGGGGCTGGGCGCTGTTCCCGCTGTCCCCGGGCCCGGCGGAGCGCAGCCGGCCCTACGCAGTGCTGCAGCACCAGAACCTGGGTGAGGAGCGGGGGGCACCGGGCACAGCCCCGCCACGACGCGGCCGGGGGCTCGCGAGTTGGTCAGGCAGTGTTAATTGATGTTCTTTCTTTTCCCACCGCAGTGCTGCTGGGCAGCATCCTCAGCGCGCTCCTGCTCACCATCATCCTCATGGCCATCTGTGTCTACCGGCCCGTCCGGCGGCGGTAGCGGAGCGGGACCCGCCGGGGCATCGAGGGAATGCTGCATCCCACCTGGTTCTCCCACCTGGCATCCACCATCCCAGCACTGCTTCAGTCCTGCCGGTTCTCCCATCTGGCACCCACCCTCCCGGCACTGCTGCGGACCCATCAGGTTCTCCCATCCGGTACCCACCGTGCCACCACTGCGCCAGACCCACCGGGTTCTCCCGTTCGGTACCCACCCTCCCAGCACGGCTCCGGTCCCGCCCGGTTCTCCCCTCCGGTCCCCGCCGTCCTGCCGCCGCTCCCGTCAGCTTCTGGGGATGCCCTGAGGATGCGAGCGTGGCTTTTCACCCATCCCTGCCCGTGCTGTATCACATGGCTCCATCGTGATGTGGCTTCCAACAAAGGTCTGGCCGGGTGCTGGAAATCACCCCCTCCCTCAGCCAACAGACTCCTGGAGCTCCTGGGGGCGTGTCCGCAGCAAACCCGTCTGGCTTGGAGCGGGGTCTGGAGCAAGGCGCTTTCCTCCCAAATGGCAGCGTTTTGGCGAGGCTGATCCGACAGCGATGTGCTCGAGAGCATCCCCGGGGTGTGCAGGCACCCGAGGCCTGGCATGTCACAAGAACAGAGCCAGACTGGGGCCATTGTCCGAGGAGCAGCTCCACGTGCTCAGTCACACTACGTCCACTTTTTGCTTTCTGATTAATTCAGTTCCTTGTTTGAACGCTGAGGCTTGGGGGTTGGAGCAATCTGGGTTAGTGGGGGGGTGTCCCTGTCAGGGCAGGGGGTAGAACAGGATGAGCTTTAAGGTTCAAAAGTAGTCCAAAGGCAAAAGCTCAGTGACCCATCCAGCGGTGGGTGGGGGGTCTGGTCCGTTCTTGCATCTGAGCAGAAACACTGATGCACGACCTGATCCTGGTGTAGTGTTCCCGGGCCAGGCTTTTCATTCCCAACATGATTTGCTTTAACTCCTGGCTAAAACGCCCCAGATAGCCTCACATCAAACCAGCCCTGCTGAACCTGTTGGGATCTGGGGTGCAGGTGAGGGATTCCAGCATGTGCTGGTCACTGTCCTCCTGGAAACAGGAGCCTCCAAAGGTCTGCAAACCAGGCAGATGCTCTGGAAGTGTCTGAGCTCCAGCCAGACTCATTTTCTGCAGTTTTAGTAACAAGTGTTTACACTGAATCCCACTTCCATACAAATGCTGCTGTTTTGTTTTGCACTGCTACAAGTAGTAACTGGATTTTACTAATTATTACTTTGATATTTAACATAGAGGTGTTTTGCTTAGTAATTTATTTAGAGTTTTTAAATGTAACTTGCAGAATGATTGTTGTTGACCTGCTCTCTAAGCCCTTGAGCTGCATCTGAGGTGAGTGCTGGCATTGAACAGGGATTTTCTTTCTGTTTAGTGAAATGACAGAGTGAGCCTGGCCTCAAACAGATGGAGTTATTAATCCAGGAGTGAGGCAGCGAGGCAGCACTGTTCTATTGCTTTCTGCTTCTCCTTTTGCTTACTGATTCCTGATTTTTCTCGGTCCTTCATCACTGTGAAGCCTGGCCTGCAGCCTGCGCTGCTCGTGGGGGTGGATGGTGAAGCTCAGAGCCCCAGCTCTGCATTCCCGGGAGCAGAATTCCTGTTTGCTCTCATTCCTCACTCCCTGCTATGCCTCTTTGTACAAATAAAACGCTCAGTAAACAATCCAGGCTCTTATTTATTCTCGGCTGTGCTGTTTGTTATTAACTGGGCTGTGGCTCCACAAAGGGGTGAAGCTGTCCCGATTCCTACCTCGGTTCCCTCACAGCTCCTACCTTGTTTTTAGTGGGATGGCAGTGCTGGGGGAACGTTTCCATGGATGTTTGTCAGCAAGGAGCCGTTAACAGCACAATCAAAGCGCATCCTACAATGCTTGTGCAGTTACCAGCAGCTCAGCTATGAATCAAAACTCAGCCAAAGCAGTGTAAGAAGGGTTTCCAAATAAAGAAAATCATGAAGTGCTGCTGTAAAAAGCCTTGAAACGGGATCAGAAGCACAAAAAAAGCACAGTCTTGATTTCAGGAACAAACAGCACGAACTTAGAGAACTTTTAAAGCTGGTTAGTTTTAGAAGAAGCTGCAAGTGTTTGTATCTCTGAGCTTCTCTTTCCTACATCAGCCTTAAGCTGCCTCAGAGAGAGAGGTTGGACTCTTGTTACACAACAGTTAAATATTAAATGTACTCAGAACCCTCTGCTCCTCTCTTACAAGAAGGTGCAGAGAGAAATTAATAAAGTTACCCTCCTGCCTTTCACCTGTGTTGTACTGATTCCCCCTTTTCACAACAGGGAGGTTAAAAACTTGGCTGAAGATGTTCTGGGGATTATAGGTCTGATTCACACTAAACCAGAACTACCTTTAAGAATTCAGTAGATGATAACGTCACTTTAATGTACCAAAATACAACAAAAGGCAGATAATTAGTAAAAAAAAAGACTCCAAATACAGTGCTAGAAAAAAATAACTGTGTGTGCTGTAATGTGCAGCACCTTTGGTTTTTCTTCCAGCACACAGATGGCATCCATCTTACACTCAATGGGTTAAAAGTCAGGCTTTAAGAGAAGCAGCACTTGGCTGAGGGAAGCAGGGCCTTCCAGTTTTAGCTGGAATGATACAAACACCAAAGAAAGCAAAAAAAACCCCAAAAAACCCAAAAGCAAATCCAATTTATTTTACAGTCCCAGACTAAGAAGCAGGAGCATAACAAAACTTCAACTGAAAGTGCTCAATGTTCTTTAGTTTAAATATAAAACCAGAACAAGCCAGCTTGAAAAATGCTATTTTTACCCCTCTTGTAACCTTTGAAATGCTTAGCAGAAGACAGGCAATGCCAGGCAGACGGGTTTGTAAAGGCAACAGCACTCTTTATTCCCACTGGAGGAATGCCCACAGCTCCATCTCCTACCTCCCACCCTGTCAGGAGCTCAACACGAGGCCTATTCCCTTTTCCCAACTGTGACAGTCACAGTAATCCCCTTTGCAAAGAAAGAAATTCCAACCCAGCCCACTGCCCCTGTGCAGGACAGTCCCCATTCCTGTAGCACCCAGGAGGATGTTTTTAGGGATGCAAGCTGTCCCAGGGAACAAAACCAGTGTGGAGGGGCCAGTCCTAGTGTAGGCTGAAGGAACTGTAATAATTTCCTATGTAAAACAATGGATTATTCATTTTAAAATAGGGTTCCAAGTCACCAACTGCCCCCTTGGTTATGATCAAGTCCGTTTTATAGTGATTTTACATTGGTTAATTAATAGTTGGTCACCCAGAACCGCCCTGTTCAGCCTGAGGAACAGGAGCAGTGTTAGGAGCAAGCTCAGAGCAGCTATACCAAAGGTTCCTCTGCTCCTGCCTGCCAGAGCAGAGGGATATTGCTCACATTTAACAACTGTAAGGCTTTCCTGTGGCTGTTCACCGTGTACTTGTGGAGTGCACTCAAGAGTCACAGTGTGAGTACTGTAAACACCGACAGAAGTGCAGATAAAAGAGCTACAAAGATCCTGTATGGCCAAAAACCTGAGGAAAACTGGTTAAAACAGACCTAGGAATCGTTACAAGACCAGTTTGATGAGTGCAGGCCTAGTGGCTTGGTTTAAAATCAATAAAAATATTCAGGTAAAAAAATAGATGTATTCACATGAAGGACAAGCGTTGGGGTTTTAAGAAGCAACACACGTTTCCCTTGCAGAATTAAAACTTCTCTTCCAATAAGGATACATTAAAATCTCACCTGAATTCTTTTGCTGGTTGCATTTAGCACCCACACTCAGCTGTGCACACCAAGAGATCCCAAAGAAGCACCTGTATCTATCCCTTAATTTCTTGCTGCCCTCTGACCATGGGAACGAGCTGGTTTGGAATCGCTGCAGAAACTGCTGCTGTACTGGACAGATGGTCCCATTTCAGCATCTAAAATTTTACTGGCTACTTGTTTTGTCCTTTTTCAGAAAGCACTAGCTTAATCTGGAGCTTGGATGAGCTGTTCAAGTATAAAATCATCCCTCTTAAGCCAAAAATCTCAATAACTAGAGGAGAGAGAACCACATCTAAACAAAACTAACAGAAAACATCTGTCAGCATGAAGAACTACCGTGTGTGTATAGGCAGGGAGATGCTCTCCCATGAAACAGCTGGAAAAACAGGCAATGGCTTTGAATTATTGAGAAATAATGAAGCAGATGAGTATTTCTTTGGTAAGTAATGAAGTTTCCCTCCTGAACTCCCCATAAATCAGGCTTTCAAGCTTTACTGCAATCCCACATCCTGATGCAAAGCAAAATTTCCATCTGCTCTTCAATAAATAAGTTTAGATAAAAACATTTCCTTCAAAGCTAAGACTGCATGGTTGGGGAGCCAAATGTGGAGTCCTGTGATCTGGAACTCCCCCAAACAAAAATAAATGACGTTTCTGCAGCTGATGCCAACTTAGAAGGCAGGTGAAATGTTTCCTTAAGCAATCCAGGAGTGGTCTTCAGACTGACAGCTCCGAAAACCTCCAGTTTTACGCAGATTTGGTCATCCCTGCTTCAGGAGGTCACTTAGGAGCTATTTTTCCACAAGAGAGAGCTGTAAGACTTGCTGAAGCTCTGCATCTTCCCTTTCCCGCCGCTGCTTCTCCTGCTCCTCCTGCTCCCGCACAGACAATTCCATGGCAAGCTGTAAGTCCTTCTCAAAGCTGGAAACTTCACTGGAGCTGCTGCTGTGGGAGTTCCCTGATCTTGTCAGAAAGCTCTCCTGCAGTGCCCTGATGGAAAAGAATAACTTTGAGAAGTAAAAGAGACAGAGCCTGTCTCATATTCCTTGCAATGATCCTTCCTGGCAACTGTTTTAGACTCACAAACCTGAAAATCTCTCCCAGGGGGAAGAAAACAGTTTGAGGATAGGAGAGCAGCTGTTCTAACATCTGTAAAATTCTCAATGTCAAACCTTGATTCCTTTGAATCTTTCATAGATATCAACAGTTGTATTTTCAATGGGCCTTTAAAAGCATCCTCACCTGGTTTA
Organism: Corvus kubaryi; assembly: GCF_017639235.1. Classification (NCBI taxonomy): domain Eukaryota; kingdom Metazoa; phylum Chordata; class Aves; order Passeriformes; family Corvidae; genus Corvus; species Corvus kubaryi. Next base: position 4,191,792 of record NW_024581124.1, read on the forward strand.
AAGGATTTTCCATTTACGTAAGAACCCAGAGGATTCAGTTCTTGGTTTCTTTGCACTTAACTGCAGAAAGATTCCACAGACACCAGAGCTCATTTTTAAGTGTCCATTAAATCTGTGTTTTTAAGGATTACACAAGGATTTTAAAAAGAAAGAAGAGCTGCCTTGAAGTGTGCAGCCTCTAATAACTAAACATTCAACTGAGAGGGATCAAATTCAGAGTTTGAAGAGCAGAACTGAAGGACTGGGTTTGTTTGTTGAATAAAGAATCTGTTGTGTGCACAGACCAGCCCCACAGCTGGGAAGAACTACACTACACAAACCAGGGAGGCCCAGTTTAGAGTTCTTGTTTCTTGGAGAAGTTGGAAGAAGCACAAGAAGAGACCTTGAGTTTTGTGCATCTGCTACTCACATACGCCAAAAAAAAAAAAGGCAAAATTGCTTCATGCTACTGCTGGGGGTATTTTGGCTCTATCACTGCATGGTTTGATGTGAAAAAATGTACTTACTTCTGATACTGTATATTGAAGTCCTGGGAATATGCAACTGCTCCGTTGGAATGCACCCCCAATTCCTAGAGATGGGTAAAGACAGACAATCCCACAGCAGTTACCACGTCTGCAGAGTAACTCACTGAAAGTAACCCTTAAACCACCCTTAATTCTTCTTTGAAATACATTATTTTTATTTTCTGAGGTCTTGAAAAACTGATCCTACCCAGGTTTCCTTCAGCTCTTGCTGCACAATGCTTGCCCAAGCTGCCACTGCACAGATCCCAGCACTTACTTTATTTCCACCAGATTCCAACAAGCTCTGCTGGATGGCAAACTGCATGATCTCATTATCCTCATCCTGCACGTGGATGTTCCTGCCATCATCCTGGATGTGGTAGGATTTGGGGATCTCAAACACCGACTGGTCGACCTCAAAATTAGCACCTACAGAAGCCAAATGAAGTTAAAAATACACTGTGCCCTGTTTGTAACAAGTTGTAACCGAAAAGATTCTGATGAATGCTTTTGCAGGATAACAAATTGCAGCTCCCCCTGTTGCATTCCCTGCAGTTCAGCTTCTCTCTCCTCTGTGCATTCCAGGGACAGGGATGTAAAAAGGTGGGATCCCTGCACCTTTCCACCCCTTACCTGCATCACTCTGTGCACCACCAGGAGAGCTTCTCTCAGCTGTCCTGCAGCTGTTGACATTTTCAAAAGTAATTCGGGCATTCAGCACGTGAAACAGGGGAATTTCTGTAAGAGGACAAGATTTCTGTCAAAATGAGAACTCTTACTCACTTCCACACCTACATCAAACCCTTACATGTTTATGGGGTATATTCCACAACAGCTTCCTATAATGACAAAGCACAGAGTAACTCACCTCACCAAGAAGGTGGCTTTAGTTATTCTCAACCTCTCTCTAAATCTCTTATTTTAGAATAAGACTTGCCAAATTTAAAGCACTGAAGGTAAGAGGAAAGAGGCCGACAACAGCTCATTCTCACTGAAATGACACTGTCTTTAAAATGGTATTTCTGAACTGTTCATTCAGAATTTGGATTTTGTGACTCCAGATACACAAGACAATGTTTGAGGTATCATTTAGTGAGACAAGTAAAAGGCTAATGTGGTTTCTGTAAATAATATATTGCAAAACCAAAGGGAAAAAATGGACAAGATGCTACAATAAAAATTGCTAAAGATTACCAATTTTGACAGGAAATCCCGGCGGAAATTCCAGAGTGATGAAATCCCTAAGTCTGGCAAAATGAGCACTGGTTCTGGCCATCAGGTCAATGATTGGAGTGATTTGTTCCATAAGAGACAAAGGGAATTCTTCACTCATCCACAAGGTTGCTTTAAATCTTTAAGACAAAATAGGATAAAAACTCCCTAAATTCACAGTTTAGGAACAGATGCAAAGCAAAACAGGCAGTTGGGCAGTGACAGGAGGTTACTAACAAGTTACAGCACCAGCCCAAATGTTTGCTTTCACTCAGTGGAATTAAAAATAGATTGTAGCTGAATACTTCAAGATCCCTCTTCTGATTAATTGTGAAAGCTGGGGGAAAAAAACCACACTGGATATTTGTAAAAATGGTTTCCACGGATTAGAAACTGGGAAGAGACTAACTAGAAATAGTTTAAAGGGTATTTCTCACTTCTGTGTTCTAATGGTGACTTCCTTTGGTCTTCCTATGTCTCTGCCTTTCAGATCAAATTCTGGGTTGAAGTATTCCTCCAGAGTAATAGCAGTGGGATTGTTGGTTGCAGCATACTCTGTTGTCCTGGATGTATTCTAGAAGGAAAGAGAGGAAAAAAACCACCCAAAAAGTACTGAACAGACAGTGGCAACTACAAGAAACTTTTAAGTTACCCTTTGTGAAGTAACTCATTCCTCATTTCAGATACAGTGACACACAGCCATAGATACCAGCCTTTACTAGACTGGTTTCACTGAGGTTAAAAATCTCCAAGCTTTTTAGAGACAGGAAAAATCTACTTAGATACTTTAAAGCTGGAAACCAACCAGAAATGTATACACGAGCCACAGCATTTCCAAGCTCCAAATCCTTTACTGAAGTCAAACCTTTGATGGATTATTTGAACCCAAAATCTCTACCCTGTCAATGTGCAATGCCATCCTGACAGAGAGGCAGCACATCCATTATCCACTGTTCTTCAGCAGTTTAGAAGCAAGGGAGTTTCTAAAGCCACGTGGAATCATGGAATGGTTGGGGTTGGAAGGAATCTTAAATTTCACCTATTTCCAACCAAACAAAAACATCCTCAGGGGAAATGAAAACCTCATAATCGAAACTGCTGCCAAACTAAGGAAACAAGAGGTGACTCCACACACCAGTGAGCTGTGCTGACATCAGACACTCACCTGAGCACCACATTCATGCTCCACTGTCCCCAGGAATGATTCCAGAGGGCTCCTGTCAGCTTCAGGTAACAGGAGGGAAAACAAAACCAGCCATTAGTAAAACTGGCACTCAGGCCAGGCTTCCAACCCAAAGGGAAGCTGCTCAGATCTCCTGTGAGCTTTACCAGGCAAGCCCAGGACCTGCAGCTGACAGTATAAAACAGGAACAACATACAGAATGGAGCAAAGATTGTCAGTGGGGTTTTTTGATTAGCAGACACCTTTATGAGTCCCAGTGCCTCAGTGGCCCCATGGTAGGGGAATTTCCATATGAAGTTACTGGCTGGTCACCCTTTAATTCAAATACCAGAAGAAATCAGTGGACCAAACCAAACAAAAATTCCAAGCAAACAAAGCTTCTGTGAATCTTGTATCCATGGCCAAAGTGAAGTAAGGGCATGAACATATTTCAGAGCAGAAAAGTGCAGCATTTTCAAACTGTCAGTAAACTTTCAACAGGTTTGAAGGGCTTTTCTTTCCTCTAAATACAGCTGGGATAAAACCAGGTTCATCTGTAGGTTAAGAGTGAAATAATGAGCTGCCTCAGACACAGAACATGTCAAAGTAAAGCAGGGCAAAGTCAGCAAGAAGAGAATTTCCTTGTTTGTCTACCCAGTTCTTCAGTCACTCAGAGGAGATGACAGAGAGCCAAAGGGTTCTATTTATCTCCAATTTTCCTATGGGGAAGATACCTTTATATCTCCTCTTCTCCTCTTCTGTTAAATGTTCTGTTCTGATCCGTGTGATCACATTCACGTTGTTTGCCATGTAGACCTTACAAAAAATGCAGGGACAAAAACCAAGCAGCACCACAGGTTAAAAAAAGGAGTTCCCCAGTAAAACATCATGTACACAAAACTAACTGAACCAACCCCAACACCAGACAGGCATTTCCAAGAGATTTTAAGAGGGAATGGAAAAGGAAAGTCAGGGAACAGTATTTCTAAACAGAGATTAGTTGTAAGACCTCAGAAATGAAATCTATGACAGTTTAGTTCTGCAGGAACACTAATGAACTCCCTGTCCAGCTGAAGAGCCCTGCAGTCTCACCAGGAAAAACCTTCAGATAAATGTAAAAGCTACTCAGCACTTACTCTTCTGGTGAGTGAAATTTAAAAAATGTAATTTATTGCACCAATTCCCAAACCTGGAGTAAACACAGAACCAGGGAAATTAAATCCCGTGATTCTGAACCCAAATTCCTACCACAGTAAGGCTGTCAAGCCACCTTCAAAAATATTTCACGGAGGCAAAATAGAGGTCAAAACCAGTGTCAGGTGGAACCATTCTAAGCAGCTGTGACTCAGGAGCAGGGCAGAGTCCAGCTCATGAATTCATGATGCCACTCAAGGCTGCTGGTCCCTTGCAACGCTGTTATTATCAACAGGTTCCTCAACTTTCACAAACTGAAACAATGGCAGTGTTCAAGCATGAGTTAAGTGCCAGCCTTTGGAAGGGAAGGACTGCTGGCAGCTTTGCTGAATCTTCTGTCCCTCTTCCCCCCTCTTTAAGCCCCCTTTTTCCCCTATATTCCCTTGCACAGGGGCTCCATCCCTCCCACAGGCCTGGAAGTTCCTCACTCCAGCCCAATTCTGCTGGCAACACAACAAATGTCCCAACAGGAATTTTAAGACCTGAAATATTCAGGAAATACAGAAAAAGCACAACCAGACTTCAATTTGCTGCAAGACCTATCAGAAGAACAGAACAGGCTTTACCTTGGCTTCATAACCATTGACACCTTCTGATTTTTCTGTCCTCCATACCCAGAATCCAGATGTGGTTCTGACAAAAAGGGAACACCACAAGCGTCTACACAGCTGCATTTCTACACAACCCCCAGCTGGTTCTTCTAAATCTGATTTTAAACAACATTTGACAGATTATTAACCCCAGATACCTGGAAAAATAGGTGTAGTAATGAAGACAAATGTGTGTCTGTTAAAAGACACAACATACACATTTTTTTAAAGTATTCATGTGAAAGTTGACTTATTTGTTACCAAATCAAAGCTCTTGTCCATTAGTTCCAGCACGTGGATTTAGGTGAAATGCAAATTTGCAGTGAGCAACTGACTCAATCTTAAGAGGCTTTTCCCAACCTTAATGATTCTACCCCACTAATATGATAAACTGGAAGTTTTCTGCCAATGATTTCTTTCAACTGGGAGCTTTTTGCCAAGCAATAGTGGCAAGCTGACCAACCCAAATTTCTTTAATGGTTTGTGAAGCTTAAAGTAATTTCAGGCATAGCCCTGAAAGTTTTAGCTATCAAAGCTTTTGAGAGTTCATCATTAAAGCTTTTTCCAAACAGAACATCAAAATGTCTATCTGCTAAGACAAACTCTCTGTCTCACCTTTCAAAAGCAATGCTTTTGGTATCAAGGCACGTGCTGATGATTGGAGATGTAAGGCGTCTCTCCACATCTTTCCTCTTGGGTGTCATGGATCCCAGAGTCAAACGCTTCATGTGCTGGGAGATCTCAAACCTCTCTGTCGTGACAAACTTGTCATCGTGGTTGATCTCGATGAGCTCTGCCCAGCCACCAGTGTCTGGTGGAAAAGGCACAGTTGAAGTTAAAAAACTCAGCAAGTGTTCCAGGGTGAAAAGCTGGGGGTATATCGCGTATCAAATCCAGGTGTTTTTGCACTCAGCTGGGACTGGGGCAGCAGAACAGAAGGAGGGAAACTGAGTAAAACACCGAAATTTTAGCCCTATCACCAATTTTTTACCCCAGATTTACTCAAAGCAAAGAAGCGCAGCCATCACAAAACAGTGTCTCTAAGAGACACGAATATAAACATAAAACCTTCATAAAACACAAGAGGCCTTTTTTGTGTAAAATCAGGATTTCTCACTGTGCTCACACAGAATTTGGGCATCAGTAGTGCAGGCAGGTGAACTCTTTACCTTCTCCCTTGAAGATGACAGTCCTCCTGCCCCTCTCCCAGCTCATGTTCTCGAAGCCCAGCAAGGTGATGTCGACGCGCAGCTTGGCCCGGCTCTTCCAGATGCGGCACACGTCGCTCGGGCACACCCTGGAAACCAGGGGCACTGGGAGAAATGGGAGGATTGGAAAGGGAAAATGTGCAAGAGATGCAGCACAGAGGAAACAAACTCAAGAACAGGGATTGCTCACTCCTGGGAATGTCATTCCAGAGGAGGTGAGATACTGATCCTCTTTAGCTTTAAGAACGACCAGCTTGGGGTAAAACCGGCCTAATTTACAGATGAATATGAAAAGGAAGAAGGTATTTGTTCAGACTGAAAGATGTGAAATGGCATAAACCCCATGCCTTGCAGTCTAACAGTTTGATATTTGAAATATTTAGTCAGCTGTGAGGCCTAGTGTTGACTCCTTTCAGGGAAAAGCAGGTACTGCCCAAATAGCCAGTGCATCCATAGATGACACACCATCACTTCAGTCGTCGATGGCCAGGGACAGGTAAAAAAATACCCCAAGAAAAGTCTTCAGCAATTGCAACAACAGCTAAATTCTCCACTACTAGAAACCAACCAACCAAATAAACAGGAAACAAAGAATAATTGTGCAACAAAAACACAAGAGGTCATTTTGAGAGGGAAGAGAGAAGGATTCCGGGGAGAGGATATTTCCCTGCCTGTGTTGTGGGGCATTTGTAACTCATTTTTACAGCTCGGAATTGGTAACAAGGAGCAGGATTCTTACCCCAGCTAGTGAATTCCCATTTCATTTCCACATAAAAGTCAGGAGTCTGCAGAAGGAAAACACTTGATGAATACCTCATGAAATAGTTTTACTCTGACATTCAGCGCAGCATTTCCCATGAACATTTTGCGTAAAGGAAGAAAAAAGAGGAGCAGAACTGGAGAAATGGTAAGTGAATGCTAAAATTGAAATTGAAAGTAGCAATTGAAAGTAGCAGTAACAGCCACTGCCCTGCCCCTGCTGCTATCTGGGGAGCTGTTCTTCCTTGTTTTACTGGAGAGGCAGTAATGCCTTCAAGATTCACCCTCTAATATTGGAGTTCATGACAAAGGATTTAAACAAAGTGAAGGAAAAGCCTCCATGTCCCTCAGCACTATGCAACATGCAGGCTGGAACAAAACACAACTGCCCAGCTGATTGCAATAGTTCACTTAACTGAACTACTTGAATGAGAATTCAAGCAGTGAAGTCAGTCTGGAGTGAGAGTTTACATTTCAATAAATCATCACCTCGTTAATTTTCTGCAGTAACTCAGGAACTCCTCCGAGGGTCATGGAGGTCTGCTGGTAGTCCCGATGCTGCAGGATCAACTGGACCATCTCTGGATCCCCTGTGCTGACAGCCTCATGCAAAACTGAAAGAAACCCAGCCACGGCCTCATGTCTCTTTGCTTGCTGCCCAAAATTCCACGTAAAAACAAAGAACATCTGCTACCAAAAGTATCACACCCCAGGTTGTCCTTACCCGTCCACCCCTGCGCGTTCTCCTTGGTCACATCTGCCTTGTGCTGCAGGAGGACCTTGGCAGATTCTATGTAACCCAAGGAAACCGCCAAGTGCAGCAAGGTCCGGCCCCGCGGATCCCGCTGGTCAACATCCTGTCAGTGTCCGAGAGAGAAAGAACGCAGCTCATCAGAGCTTACACAAACAAAGGGCTAATCCAGGAGTCCATATTCCCTGCCATTCCCACAGTTCCCAAACTCTACTGCACCGCCCTTCTGCGGGGCCGTCTTGCTTCCCCACGTGAATAAAAGGAGAAGCAGAATGGGGCCTATGAAATGCCCCAAAAACTGTAGGACAGGAGTTCTTGTTGATGCTTCTCATTTCTTTTTCTGTCATTCTTTCCCCTCTGTCTCTCCCCAGAAAGGTCAGGAGGAGATGGGAGTTCTCGTCCGTGTGCATCACCCCACAGACAGCCAAGAGCCTGAGACTCCACAGAGGGCTTAAACTGTCCAACAAAAGAGGGGAGGGGAAAGGGAAAAAAAAGGCAACAGGGCATACAACACGGATTTTGGACAGCACTTTTGGAAAGGACAGAAGCAGATGGTGTTTCACAAAGCACACACAGCACAATGAGGATTGAGGGCATTCTCTACAAGTCACTAAAATAAAAAAATAAACTACACAGGCACAAATATCCAAAACATGCAAGCACAACATACTCATACCTTACACATTTTTCACTATTAGCTTAGAGATTTGAAACAGAAGAGCATCTATAACTAGAGGAAAAGGGGAAAGTCAATAGCAGAATGAGAAAGGAAGGTTATTGTGCACGTTAACAGCGTTATCTGACAGCATCAAGTCAGAATATCTCACACAGAGTGGGGAAAACTTTGGTTTAATGCATCTTCTTTTCTGGGGTGGAACATTAATTAATTTGCTTCCCCACCTCCTGCAGCTCCAACACTGCAGCACCAACAGGTAAAGGGCTCCAAGGGTCCCTCCCCATTATCTTTGTTGCTGTTCCCTTGTCCCCACATGCCCGAGCCAGTTTGCCACTCCAGCTGCAGCTGGGAAGTGGCTTCGATCCCTTCACGCGTCCCTCCGGCAGCAGGAAGCTCATCCCAAAGAAGCAGGAGGAAATAGATCTTTGGAACACTTTAAAAAAAAAAGGTGTTTAAAAGCAGGTAAAGGAAGTAAGAGACAGACACAGTCCATCTTCACACACTGCTGGTTTCTACAGGGAATGGAGGCAGGAAGCAGCATTCCACAAGCGGAAGGCTGCTGAGTGATCCCTATTTAATGACAAACTCTCACAGGTGTCAGAAATAAACACACAGGAGCAAAGTGCCAGTGAGGTTAAAGATTTTGTTAATGCATAAGATGACATAAATTAGATTAAAAGTGACTGCATTCCAAAGATTCTCCCAAACCAGGGCAGGAACATGCTCTAAGCAGGAATTAGTAAGTCAGGTGCACCGTTAGAGCTGCAGGTGACAATCAGGAGGTGGCACAGCTGGTCTTGGGCTCATGTACTTGTGGTGTCAGGTATAATTAATTAATCAGCTCTGCTTATTAACTGTACCTTAACTCTAGCCTGTGTCAGAGCTTTTCCACAGCAGCTCAGCCAGAAGGATTTTTGCTGCTCGAGCTCTGCTGCAGCTTTCAGGCCGTTTCCTTACGTCATCGTGTCCCAGAGAGGGGACAGCTTTGTGTTTTCTACTCTCCAGCATGGAACAATGATCCATTTTTTTTACCAGAGATGCTGAAAACATTCCAACCAATACAAAAACTCTGCCTCCGATCTTGGACAGCAACAAATCCATGAGAACTGATGGTGCTCAGCAAGGTAGGGGCTGGTTTGATCTCTGGCAGCAGCAGCCACCTTTGGTGCACGCTGACTTCCCACTAAGCTAAACATTATTTATTGCTTTAATAAATAAATTAATTTCCATCACAGCTGCTCTTCTAAAGCGACTCCTAACTCTCCCAAAGAGCTACTCTGCAGCTGCACTGGCATACTTAAGAGCAAAGCTTTACAGATGGGAAGCCAACGTTTAATATCTGGCGTGAAAGCATATTCCTACACCTCCTTCCATCACTCCCACACCACAAATAAACAGGTGACGAAGTTCAGGGGTCCCTCAAGCCCAGCAAACGCTCCTGGCAGTACCACCAGGGTGCTTCTCCCTGGCACAGCAGTGAGCGAGCGGCACCAAGCCCCGCACTATGGCAAAAGCTCTTTTGAGGCCACCAGCCCCCCCAGCAGCCCCTTCAGAACCCGGCTACCCCATTACCTGGTCCTGCAGCTCCTCGTCCAGCCGCCTGTAGTCGTTATTCCAGACCAGGACGTGCAGGGGGAAGGCGCTGCTGGCCCCACCAGGGGAGCTCATCCCGGCACACACCTGGGGAGGGGGAGCCAGGGCCCCTCAACTCTTCCCTCTCTGGATTCTGGACACCCCAAGTTACTCAAGCCCTGACCCTTTCAGCTTCTCGTTTCTCCTGGCACGCACCTGACCCAGGTGTGTGTGCGCGAGCCCGGGCCACAACCCCCTATGAACCCTTCACCCCGCTCCAAGGGGAGCCCCATACAAAACCCCACCGCGGGGGTCTCCCCTGCTCCTGGTGCCCCTCGCAGCCCCCCGCTCCCGAGGGTGTCCTCCCGGTGCCCCCTCAGCCCCGCTCCCGGGGGCCTCCCCGATCTCGCCCCCTCAGCCGTCCCTGCCCCTCTTCCCCGTCCCTCCAGGGACGGCTGGGACGAACCACAGCGCGGCCGAAGCAGGGGGGGGCTCCTCGCCGTCCCCCCGCACTCCACTGCCACGGACAACCGCACGGAAAGCGGAAGCTGCTCCCCCTCCCCCTCTGCGGGCGGACAGATGGAACGTCCCGCCCGCAGCTGTCCCATTGCCTTCCGCGGGGGGGGGGGGGGGGGGGGGGGGCGCTCAGCACTGGCTGCTCTCACCCCGCCTTCGCCCGGCCTTGGTTTCGCTCGCTCGCCCGCCATGGCGGGTGAGGGCAGCGCTTGCTGGAAAGCGGCCGCTTCCACCAGGCTTCCGAAGGCCCGTCTCTCCCATCACCCCGCCGAGAGCCTGCAGCGGGCGGGCGGGCGCGGCCCCGGGCGCGAGCACTCGGTGCTGTGCCGCTGAACCAGCGCTCAGTCTAAGGCAGGCTGTTGCCAGGAGTAAAGATGGCGGCGCGGGCAACACGTGGAGCTGCGCTGGGTGGCTCGTCGCGCATGCGCGGGGCCGGCCCGGGGCTGGCGGGGCCCGTTACCGGCCCCGCTGCCGCCGCTGCCGCCGGTCCCGCGATGGCGAAGCGCCTGAGGAGCAGCGAGGTCTGCGCCGACTGCAGCGCTCAGGGTAGGCACGGCACCGCCACCGGCACCGCGCGGGCTCCCCTCTCGGGCCGGGGGCCGCAGGGACGCCGCTGGCCCGGGGGTGTCACCGCCCCGGAGCGGCCGCTGCTGCACCTGTGAAGGGCCCGGGATGATTTGGGTTGAAAGCGACCTTAAAGCCTATTCCGTCTACCCCCTGCCATGGGCAGGACACCTTCCAGGAGCCCAGGTTGCTCCAAGCCCTGTCTAGGCTGGCCTGGGACCCTTCCAGGGCTGGGATATAACTCGGTATCCGAGTGTCCGGGTCCCGCTGGCACCGCCGCCCCTCCCGGGCCCGGGGGAGGCTGAGGGGGGCAGAGCCCCGGGGAACATCGTGTAGACACCCAACGGCATGAAAGGAAATGTGGAGCTCCCTAATTTAGGAAGAGAAAAGCTGACAGAAATCCACCTTCCAGTCACGGGGCTGAAAGGTGGGAGGAGGGCGTGGGTTGGGAATGTGTCACTGGAAGGGACAGTGGCTGTTTTGGGGGAGTTGTGAAGGCGAGAGCGGGGCTGGGTTCGGAGCCGTGCATCCATTCCTGTATTCCCAGGGTCGGGGGGGGTTAAACTGGGACTTGTCCCACAGCCGGGGTTGGGTGTAGGTGTCCCAGACTTCCAAGGAAAGTTGCGCTGAGGTGTCTGGAGACGCGGGCACGCTCAAGGAGCAGTGTCTGCTCTGTGCTGACACGTCTCCCACTGCAGATCGTTTGGGAGCTTATGGAAACAGATCTTGTCTTTAGAAAGGCTGTTGCATCTCCTGACCATCTGTAGTTGTGCTGCTCTTGTATCTAAAACTGTCCTGGTTTATTTCATCAGCTGTGTGTGTTTGTTTTGTCTGTATCTTTTCTGTCTCTCTAGTTTTTGCCGTTTGTTTTTTGGGCAGGTTCTCCCGATATAATTAATTAATTATGTACATAATGAAATGAATTAAAGCACAGTAATGTAGCTAACACTTGAATTGGCAGAAGATAGGTTGTGGGAGGGAGAGAACAACTTTTATCTAATCTGAGTTATGTTTTAAAAAATGATAAAAATTCCAATTTAACTTCCAAGAAGTTGCTTCCTTCTTTTTACAGAAGGAATTCTTCCCTGTGAGGGTGGGGAGGCCCTGGCACAGGTTGAGCCATCCCTGGAAGTGCCCAAGGCCAGGTTGGACGGGGCTTGGAGCACCCTGGGATAGTGGAAGATGGCCCTGCCCATGGCAGGGAGTGGAACTGGGTGAGCTTTAAGCTCCCTCCAACCCAAACCAGTCTGGGATTCTGTGATTCTACTTGTATCCTTGTAGAATTTTGGTTTTACAATAAATGGAGTTGGCATCTCTCAGGCAGGCAGTTGTCCCTATCTCACAGGGAAGCCTATCTATGCTTTCACACACCGGGGGTGCTCTGACTCTGAGATAAAGCTGTGTGAATGTTTGTGTTCCTTAAGCTCCTCGGGGTATCGGAATCACTGTCAGGGTAATCCTGTAACCCGGCCTTTTATCGTGGCATTAGAGCACTGCCAGGTCTTTACTTATTTACTAGAAATCCACTGGCTTTTCCACGTATATGAGAAATCTTAATTTACTCCTTTTGTAAATAAAATGAATCAACCCCTTCCTTTACCTAAACCAGGGGGGTTGTCAGTGGGTGCAGAGGGGCTGTGTCAGGAGATCTGAGGGCTGCAGCCTTTGCATCACAGCGGGTGTGCCTGGCACCTGCATTAGTTAGTGCTTCCCCTGGAGCCTCATCAATGCCCCCTTTGTTCCTGTGGCAAAGTACAGAGGGTTTTCTTTGACACGAGGTGATCTTACCGGAGCTCTTGTGCTGCACTTCCTATCCTGAGGCAGGAGCTCACTTCTCAAACCCACGGCCGGGCTTGTCTTCATCTCACGCTTCCTGTTTTGAACCACCCTGCAGGTTCCTGAAAGTGCCCGCCCGGCCCTGCAGCTTCTCCCCACTTGTCTTTTGTACCAAAACCAGCGTGAGCAGCAGGGCCAGGCTGTGACCACTGTGACCACCCCTGTGCTGGGACACTGAGGCCCCTCGAGTGCTCCGTCCAGCTCTGGGGCCCTCTCTCCAGGACAGACATTGAGGGGCTGGAACGTGTCCAGGGAAGAGGAAGGGTCTGGAGCAGCAGGAGCAGCTGAGGGAGCTGGGAAAGGGGCTCAGCCTGGAGAAAAGGAGGTTCAGGGGGGACCCTGTGGCTCTGCACAACTCCCTGACAGGAGGGGACAGCCAGGGGGGGTCGGGCTCTGCTCCCAGGGAACAGGGACAGGAGGAGAGGGAACTGCATCAAGCTGTGCCAGGGGAGGGTCAGGTTGGGCATCAGGAGGAATTTCCTCATGGAAAGGGTGGTCAGGCCTTGGAAAGAGCTGCCCAGGGAGGTCTGGAGTCAACATCCCTGGAGGTGTCCAAGGCAGGACAGGACGTGGCACTCAGAGCTCTGGGCTGGGTGACACAGTGGGGATCAGGCACAGCTTGGACTTGATGATCCTGGAGGTCTTTTCCAACCTCAGTTATCCCGGGATTCTGTGTATTTTGGTACTGGCTTAAACATATCCTGATTGAGTCCATAAGTAGGTCTCTCTTAAAAATTACTCAAATTCCAGGGCAGACACTTCATTGCATTAAATTTAAACCTAAAATATCCAGGGGCATTGGGTGTTGGGGTGGAGGTAAAGAAAACCCCCGGTGCTGACTGTTGATAATGCAGAGCAATGCTCACAAACAGCCTGGAAATGGCAAGGGGAAGGATCCCTTAGGATCCCGTCCATGTGTGATGAGGTTGTCTCTAACATGAAGGGACCAGGCTCATTAATCTGGAAGGCTGCCTCAGTTTGGGTCATTAGGTTGCCATGAATGCATCTCACTCCATTGCTATTCTTTTTCTTCTTGGAAGTGAAAGTTGTTAAGTAATGGAATGATTTTTAAAAGGAGTTTATGTGCTTGTTGTTAATTTGGGTTTTTTATAATTACTTTTTCTCCTCTGAAACACCTGCTTTCATTTGGCTCTGGGCTGGGCTGGTTTTGGCAGGTCAGGAGATGCTCCTGTCCCTCGTGGCTCAGACGGATTTGCCTGCATTGCCTGCAGCACACCCGGATCATCAGCTCTGCTCAGAAACCACAGCTGTGGTCACATCTCATTTGCAAGGATTCAGTCCGTTTGTTGCATGGGTCACAGGAGACTTTTCCATGATGCACCACTGCTCAGATGTGTTCTGACAGGACTCAGAAGTTCTCTCATCAGATACCAGGCTTGCCTTGTACTCACTTATTTGGCCTCAGACTCATCTCTGCATTTGAAATTAAGATTTTTCCAAAATAAAAGAGATCTTGATTTCCTTTTTTGTTCTCCTGGGATGTGCTAGGTCTGAAGCTCTGCTGGCTGCTCAGTTGCCTGTTCCTGCTGGGTTCAGGCACGTTGAGTTTCACGTGTCACTGACAGAAATTGGAGTTTCTTCTGGAGACTGAGCTCTGAGCAGCCAAGGGACCTGTTTGGTGTCCTGTGGGCATTTATTGTTTCAACCTAATGTGCCATTCCTACTTGATTTTATGCCTTTTGATGTCTGAAGCTACATAATAGCTCATATATATTATTTACTATTTCACTTCCCATCAGTTTTCTTCTGGGCTGCTTATGAGATGCTTCAGTTCAGATGTGGTGAGAGATGAAGTTATTTTGCTTGAGAATTTTGGATTTTATTGAGCCTTTGACTTGACACATCGGTATCCTTTTTTATTATGACATTCTTGAGTGTTTTTATTATTTAAAGTGGAAATTTAAAAGACATTGTTATATATAAAACTGAAAACAGAGTAGTAGGTGAAAAAGCCTGAGTGCTGTGGCAACTTCATGTGTATAGATTTGTTTTTAAAAAAGATTTTTTTGACAAGTTTAAAAAAAAACCAACAAAAACCCCAAAACAACCACAGTTTTTTTTCCAAGGAGCAGGTAGGCGCTGTTGTTAGGAATACTTTCGTGGGAGTCCACAAAATAACAAGTAAAGCACTTGAAGGTGGTGATAAATTCAGTGTCCTGTTATGTTTAGAAAGGAAAGTATTTTCACAGGAAGAACTGCAAGCAGTGGGGCTTTTTCCCAAGTTTCCACTGCAGATCTCCTCACTGTCCTTGGAATCCCACATCCCCCTTGAGTGCAAGGGCTGGTGTTTCCCATTTTCCCAGCATCCAGAGCCCCAGCAAGGCTGTAACATTTACAGGCTCACACCGTGGCTAAGCAGGGAAGGTTAAAAGGCAGAGCTGCTCATTTTAGACTCTGCTTTTGCAATCCAAGGTCATGTTGCTTCCTGTGTTACAATGAATGGCTTCTTTTGCAGATCCTTGCTGGGCATCCATAAACAGGGGGATCCTGATCTGTGACGAGTGCTGCAGTGTGCACAGGAGCCTGGGCCGTCACATCTCCCAAGTGAGGCATCTCAAACACACCCCATGGCCTCCAACACTGCTGCAGGTAGAGAGGAAAACTGTTTTCCTCCATTAAAGCCAGATATAGTGATTTTTTAAAATGTAATTTAAATCACTAAACCTTTTTTTGAGAGGGGCTGGTCCTTTTAAGCTTTGCTTTTTGAGGTTATTCTTGTTTTGTTTCTCTTGTTTTTCTGTGGTGGACCACTAAAATCAGAATTGTCTTTGCCTTTTGAATTTGACACCTTTGCTTTGGAAGGTCACCTCAAGTTTTCTTTCACAATTCTGCTGTACATCTGCTTCAACCTGAATTTTCAGTGTAATGCAAGATTTTCTTTGAACTGGAGCTGCTGTTGGGAAGAGCAGAGAATTTTAAGGGTGTTCTCCCTGCATTCCACATCATAACCTCCTAAGCACGTGCCCAGTTCTGATATCCCAGTAGGTTACAGATGCTGGCCCGCAGAGTGGGAATCTGTTGGCTTGATATCTACTTGAAAATAAGTACAAATATTTGATTAGTGCAGCCAGCAGCAAAATGTCTGTGTATTCTGGCTTTCAGATGGTGGAAACGCTGTACAACAATGGTGCTAATTCCATCTGGGAACACTCCCTGCTGGACCCTGCCTCCGTGATGAGCGGGCGGCGCAAGGCCAGCCCGCAGGATAAAGTGCAGTAAGTGGGAAATGCAGAATTGTTATGTTAGAGAATTGGGGTTATTTTATTCAGCAGTGACAGGGCAGCAAGGAATCTGTAGGAACCTGTGTGTGTTGGCTTGCTGGAAGAGAAAAAGACTAAAGTGGTTATTTTTTTTCTTTTATTTCTGAGTATTGATTTTTTTAAAATTTATTGAAAAATGGGAATACAGGGCTTGAATTCTCTGAATTATTGATTCCTGTTGAATGTGAGGACCTTTAGTCAAAGGACTTTTCTTTGTCATGTGCTTCAGTTCACTGAATGCTGCCAACAAAATGGAGTTTGGTTGAGTAATTAAGTAAAACTTTAGAGATTTTTGCCCCTGACTATGGTGCTTTATTTGAAAATGTAAATAACTGCGTAGAGTAAGTGTAGATCTTAAGCTGGCATGATTTTAGAGTCTGCATTTCTTTTAAGAAACAGACACCACATGCTACAGTCTGCAGATATTTGATGGTTGTAACAGACGTTTTCTCTGTATGGTCAGACAATCTGCACTGGGTTGTTTTTAATGAAAATATTTTTCCATGCCTAACTTTGCCACCAGCAACATGCAAAGCTCTGATTCAGTCTTCACTTGTGAATTTTTCTGTTTTTCTGGAGCATCTGTATTACTTACGAAAGCACTGATATTTCTTTCCTTTCCTTTCTTGTTGCCTGGATTTTTCTTTGCAGTCCCAACAAAGCAGAGTTCATCAGAGCTAAATATCAAATGTTAGCATTTGTGCATCGCCTGCCGTGCCGGGAGGACGACAGTGTCACTGCCAAGGATCTCAGCAAGGTCAGTGGCTCCTGGGACAGCACAGGCAGATCTCACTGACTTCCCTTAGTTGCTTTTGGCTTAATTGTTTCTGGTTTTCTGCACTATTACATAAATAAATAAAGCTTGACTTCAACTCAAAGCCCCTTTTTTGGGGTTATCTATGTGGATGCTGGAGGTGATGTTAAGAGGCAGTAATTGAAGTGAACTGGAGAAAACCCTTTACACAAGAGATCTGTAGTGAGAACTCTGCTTTGTTTCTCAAAGCATGGCTGAAAAACAACTGCTGACTCACAGTTGTTGCTGCTGTATTAAATATAATTCTGCTTCTTTTTCAGCAACTCCATTCCAGTGTGAGGACAGGGAATCTGGAGACCTGTTTGCGACTGCTCTCCTTAGGAGCTCAAGCCAACTTCTTTCATCCTGTAGGAACATTTTCTTTTCATTCTTTTGATATACAATCAATTACAGTTCACATTATTTATACTCATTTCAGCTGATTCATGTTATATTTCAATCTCCAACTCACACCTGTTGGTTAAGTAGATATTTTCTTTCATCTCTTGCAGGAGAAAGGAAACACCCCGCTCCACGTTGCTGCGAAGGCAGGACAGACTTTGCAAGCAGAACTATTGGCAGTTTATGGTGCTGATCCTGGCACACAAGATTCCAATGGGAAAACTCCAGTTGACTATGCAAGGTAGGAGTCTCTGATGTCCATAAATCACACAGTGGACCTGCTGAGATACGTTTCTGTCCTGAAATAGTTTGTGTGTTAAATGCTAATAATACTTTTTCCAGGAAGAGTGAATGAATGAAAATGAGGAATAAGTATTTTCATCAGATCACAGCCTGTGTTCTGGGTGCCTGAGACATCAGCTGTGAGGCCAAGGACACAGGCTGTGCCAATCTAGCAGCTCACAGGAAATTAATCAGACAAGAGTGTCTGCAAGTTCAGGCTTCAGGAGTGGGGGTTGACTCAGGAATTGCTGTAGGAAAGGGCCGGGTTGGGGCACACGGAGTGGAACCAGGCTGTGAGTCTGTGATGGGTTGATGCACTCAAACACGTGCAGTGTTGGCTTGTACTAAATCTGTTCCTCTGCCCATTTCTGTGTGTCACTGACTGACCCCTGTCCCCTGTGTGT
Source organism: Corvus kubaryi (assembly GCF_017639235.1). Classification (NCBI taxonomy): domain Eukaryota; kingdom Metazoa; phylum Chordata; class Aves; order Passeriformes; family Corvidae; genus Corvus; species Corvus kubaryi. The sequence goes on from NW_024581124.1 coordinate 4,209,500, forward strand.
GAGCAGGCAAGGGGGGCACCACGAGCTGGCAGAGCGGCTGGTGGAGATCCAGTACGAGCTCACAGACAGGTTGGCTTTCTACCTCTGTGGCAGGAAACCAGGTGAGCACAACACCTGCACTCTCAGACCTGTCACTGTCTGTTCCAGCACAGTTCAGACTGTGCTGTGTCCTATTTGTGTCAGTGGCACTGCACTTCTTGTATCACTTCCAAATATTCTAATGTTATATAAATTACACAGAAAGAACCAAAGGAAGTATAAGATGCAAGATTAGGGTTGATGCATTTAAAATTCAGATAAAACTGCAGGGTTTTAAATTGATATAAATTAAAAACAAAATTCCTTCTTGGTTTTCCACAAATACATGTTTTTTATATACTGTAAAAACTCTTCCAAGTAGTTTCTTCTAATTGAAATGCAACAGCAGGGGAGTGTTCTATTAAGTGTGTGCCTTTTGAACACAAGGACACTTAGAGATTTTTAACCATAAAGGTAATCTGTGTTAGAACTTAATTTTCCTTTTTAACAGAATTTCAATACAAGTAATAAGCCTTAATTGGAATCTTTGATAACACCTGGAAATCATGGCAGGAGCCTTCTTTTATAACTTGCTAGTTGCCTATAATTGGAAATTGAGTAATTACATGCAAGATAAATTACTTAATGTTGCCTGATGCTTATATTATTGAAAACTGTAAGCCAGTACCAACCTATTAAAATGCAATTTGTTTTCAACTCTAGAGCACAAAAATGGGCAGCACTTTGTTATACCTCAGATGGCAGACAGGTAAGCTGCTGATTCCATCACATGTCTGAAAACATCTGAGTAAAAAAACCCTAATAATTAAGTTTTCTTTCCTTACTGAAACACCTTTTAAGCTTGTTGCCATTCTAACTTTTTAATGTGTGCCTTTATTAGTTTTGAAAGCTTTTTTCCCTAGAAAGAATATTGGGATATCAACAAATCAGAAAATTATAGAAGTTGACTGTATTTGTTAAAATGCAGGGAGAAGGTGAGACATTTCTGTGAAGGGAGCACACATGTGGAATTCCTGGGAAACAGATTGTGGAAATAATTCAAGGACCAATTGAGTGTTTTCCTGATTTTTGTAATACTTATGCTTTTAACTTTTGGTTGTGATCAATGAAATCATATTTGTATAAGAAGCATCAAGTACTAATTTTAAGTCCCTGTTCCTTTTTTATTGCTGTGCAATTGGAAATAAGACGGCTGTAAGTAAACCACTGTCCAACCTCCTGCTTGCAACATTGCTGTGAAAAACTGTAATAACCTAAAAATTGTGTGGGTAAAAAGCTGTGGGTATTCATATTCCAAAGAAATTTTGGTATTATTTGGTTTTTAAATGTGTAAGTTGTTGTATAAGAGAGCATAAGAATGTGCTAATAGTGATATTATAGTAGCAATATTAGTAACATTAGTGTGTTAAAAATAATGCTAAAAACACTAAAATATAAGGGGGTTTAAGATAAAGTGGCATTTTAATCACTGAGTTACCAAAATGTAGAATTTTGATACGTAGAAGCCCTGAAATGCTGTAGATGTAATGATCACTTCCTGTTTTCATAGCAGTCTGGATGTATCAGAACTGGCAAAAGCAGCCAAGAAGAAGCTTCAGTCTGTAAGTAAAACTTCTTTTCTAGATGTGGCAAACTCTGCACTTCATTTTTCAGGCTTCCTACCACAAGTGTCTCTTGACCCATCTGCTGTAGGAACAGCTTGAAACACACAAATATTTTGTGAGCCTTCACTGTTCGTTGAAGTCCACATCTCCAGTGGCATTTGGTACCTCATTCCCACAGAGCCTCTGCCTCATCCCAAACACAAAAGGTCTCTTTGTTGTCAGATGGGAGTGAAAAAAAGTCCATTGACCAGGAAGGGAGAAGTGTAGAACAGAATGGTTGGCTCTGTACCTAGAAATAGGGTGGTCATACATGTCTGCTCCTTGTGCAGGCTGAGAAAGGAGCATTTCTATGAATTAGAGAGGCTGAAGAAAAGAGCAGAGCTGTGCTCTTGCGTTTTCTCTGTTATCAGAGATCTTACTGGGTTTCATTTCCTTTCAAAGTGTAATTATTCTCTTCGACTCTTAGCTAAGCAACCACTTATTTGAAGAACTTGCCATGGATGTGTATGATGAAGTTGACAGAAGGGAAACAGATGCAGGTGAGTGAGGCTTTCTGGAATGAAATAAAACAAATCTGGATTGTTACTTTACATACAAGATGCCAATCCAAGCACATGTTCTGTTCAAGTGCTTCTGTATTCAGCAATTACTGCTGAGGGGAGTTGCTTTGTCTTGCATTGCCTGAAGGGGATGTTAATTGAAAAAATCTTGTGTTTTTCACAAAATGGAGAACCCTCTGGGGAAAAGCTTTCCTCTGAATTGATTGTGTTTGTGTTTGAAATTGCAGTCTTTTATTTGACAAAGAAATAGTGTCAAGCAGTACAGGAAGGTTATTCCCTCTTTTTGTTTTTTCTCTGGAGCAGTTTGGCTTGCTACTCAGAACCACAGTACACTCGTGACAGAGACCACAGTGGTCCCTTTTCTTCCTGTAAATCCTGAATATTCCTCAACCAGGAATCAGGTATGAAATCTTCTTAATATTGTACAAATAATTTAATAGGCCAGGTAATTAAATAGGCTTAAGTAATATTGCTTTACTGCATTTCATTTTTGTAGAAGAGTTGCATCCACTTGGAAAGAAGTTAAAATAAAATTTCATATTTCCCCTTTAAATCATACTGTTTGCAATAAATGAAGTTGAACAGTCAACTCCAAGTGTATAGTCAGTTCTTCCTGGGAGCTCTGCTGTTCATCTGATGCAGGATGTACTTTTTTTCCTCTGCATTATTCTGTAATTTAGGGAAGGCAGAAACTGGCTCGATTTAATGCCCACGAGTTTGCTACTCTGGTTATAGACATTTTAAGTGATGCCAAACGAAGACAACAGGGGAATTCTCTCACTGGTTCTAAAGGTGAGTGATCTTTTGTTGTCAGCTCCTTTACAGGCACTTCCTCAGTAGTTTAATCACTCCCAGAGCCCCTCAGCAGTACTGAATTAAGAGAGAGATCTATTGTTTTTATATATTGGGGTTTTTTTTCTGGAGAGAAAATACAAAAGAATCTCTTCTAACTTTTAATTTTTCCCTGTATTTTGTATTTGAATGCTGCTACCCATTTGTCCAGTGTAGTCTGTTGGGGTTTTTAAATTTGTATGAATTTTATTAAGCTCCTAAACGATTCTCACCACTTATTTTAACTTAGAAGTTAAATTAACTAACTTATTTAACACTTAGAAGAAATGAAAAGACAGAACCATAAAACTTCAAAGTTTGGGACAGTAATCATTCATACCTCTTAGGTGGATCTAAATTAATTTTTTTCAGAGTATGAACTTCCATTTCTTCTCCAGATTTACTAGTATGTGTTTAATGTGTTGATCTGCAGAGAATGTGGAGCTGATACTCAAATCCATCAGCAATCAGCACAGCAGTGAAAGTCAGGACAATGACCAGCCTGATTACGACAGTGTTGCTTCAGATGAAGATATAGATCTGGAAACAAATGCAGCTAAATCAAACAGGCAGAAGGTAAGCTTGAAACAGTGATACACCCCCAAGTGTACTCTGCATTCATGATCAGAAAATCAATATCTTAATTTCATAATCATGCCTCAGTCTATGAACTTTCTAAAATTAAATGTTGTTGCTTAAGGAATTTTTATTGTAAAAAAAAAAAACCTCTCTGGAAAAGTAATGTGTATGTCTGGAGATAAGATATAGATTTAATTGCATAGATGAAATAATTGGATCTGCCAAAAAGCTCTGAATCAGTGATTCCATGGTATTTCACAAGCATTTACTGCTTCCTACTGAAGAAATACTCACAGCAGACCAATAGTGTCCAAGTGAGTTAAACCATTCCTGGAGTAATGCAGAATGATATCAAAGGGCAGTAAACCTGGTGGTTCTACTTTAATCTTCCCTGGGATATGTACACTGGATATTTAGCAGTCTGTCATTTATAAGTTTGCACTCCTTATTGTATATTTTTTAAAAAATCCTTATAAAACAGTATTTTGTCACTGAAATGCTAATGCAAATGTTTTTAGAGGAGCTAAGAGCTAATTGACATCAGATTGCTTTTATAGAGGACTTCAAATGATTCTGGTTAATGGATCTTATTCATTTAAACTCCATTTGAACTGTGGTGCCTTTAAAGTAAGTACATGAAAAGCTGTTGAAATCTTGTGGTCTTGTTTTCTTCTTCTTAATGGTGTCAGTATTTTTCTCTTCCTTTTCCTAGAGCTTGGATTCAGACTTGTCAGATGGACCAGTGACAGCCCAGGAATATATGCAGGTTAAAAATGCCTTGGTGGCTTCTGAGGTGAAGATTCAGCAGTTAATGAAAGTGAACATCAACCTGAGTGATGAGCTAAGGATTATGCAGAAAAAGGTAACAGCCACAGCAGAGGGAAGCCCTCCAGCTCTTGGGGTGTCTGAAGTTGTTAGAATAAAACTGCTGAAACTGAGGATGAGATAATCCAGTATTAGGATAGTGAGAAAACTCATTTTAAAGTGGAGCTGCTTTGGGATCAGATACGAGACTATAAATATTTATGTGCAACACGTGCTTTGAATGTTGTTTTTTCGTGGTGATCCAACCTAGTAAATCATGAGGCTGATTTGACTTATGTCAAAACTTTGACATCAGTTTTCCAAGTGACAAGGCAGTTGTTGCAAGTCTTGTGTGGTTTTGCTGTCCTGCTTCAATATAAGCAGCTTTAAACAATGAGGAAGCAAGTGCCAGCCCACATCTTATGTGTGTCCACTTATCTATATTTTTGTGGGGTTAAGGACAATTTATATCTGAGTTCACTATCCTGTCTGTCACACTGGCTAGAAAGGGCTGGCTGCTTACCCTCAGATTAATCCCTTTAACTAGTGTTTAAAATCCTGTTTTCCAAAGAATTACAATCCTGCAAGAGTGATGTGTAGAGAAAGTTGTTCAGGCTGTGGGGTGGACCCACTGTTTTGGGGCAGAGCAGGGCTTTTGGAGAGTGGTGAGACTGTTTGCACCTGAGGCTGAGCTAATTCAGCATATTGGATTATCCTTGTCTGTTAAGTGCCAACATTTTCTTCTATTCTGTTGGAATGGTGAACACTGGGAGATCTCGGGGTGTTTCCTTGGTCTTTCAACAGCTTGTACTGGTTGAGCATTTCTCTTGAATCAACTGAATTAACTTTTCACTTATACTGAGTTTCTTTAAACAGATACAGTCTATTTAGGGTTTAAAAAAAAACCTTTGGGGCCTATGAATTAATGAGGCTTTAGGATATTTACATGGTGTAGTAGAAGGGAGATCATTGCTGTGCTGCAGTTTTTCTTCACTGCATCTTTTCTTTCTGATGTGTTAATATAGCAAACTTACTCTAAGTCCACAAAATAATCAGAATTGGTGCGTTTTCACTATCAAATGAATACATAATAAAAGGCTTTAAAATGCTTTCTTGTTGGCTTCTTAGATAGCAGTAGCTGATGCCTAATTTTTGTAAGCTAAACTCTCTCCTTGCTTTGCAGAGCAAGCTTGAGTTCCTTTGTGCTGCCTCTGGCGTCTGTGCTGCAGTTCTGGCATTGTCAGATTTCATGGGCCTTATGTGAAAGTCTTCTAAGTCCTTGTATTGGCTGTTGAAATGGTTCCCTTTGCTTGGAAAACTGTTGTGTTGGCAGTCCTTCCCCCCACAGCCTTATTCTATCCCAGGATTCCTGTGCCAGTAGAGCAGGCTGGAGGGAATGGGTCATGTGTTTTGGAGTACAACAGCCAATTTTAACATCTAACTTAGTTTACAGCCCAGCAGCTGCTGGAAATCAGCACCTAAATACTTCCAGATCTGGAACAAAGGTGTTTTTATGCTTATACCAAGCAAGTCAAGTAGATTTTGAAAGAGAAATGAACCCCCAGCTAGCAGTACCTGGATTTTCTAGCACAGCTGCCAAGCGAGCGTTGCGTGGTCACTTGGCTTTTGGCACTTACTCTTTGCAAACCAAGTAGTACAGTACAATTTTCTTTCAGCTCCAAACGCTACAGAGTGAAAATACCACCCTCAGAAGACAGGCCACAACCAATATCTATCAGGTGCAAAGTGGTTCTGAGTACCCAGACCCCAGCAGCAATTCCTCCCTAAAGCGGCGCCCGTCGGCCCGGGGCAGCAGGCCCATGTCCATGTACGAGACTGGCTCAGGGCAGAAGCCCTACCTGCCCATGGGAGAGGTCACCTACCCAGAAGAAAACATCACCAGGCTGCAGCCCTTCCCTCCACACGTGAGTAAAACTGCTGCTGCTTCTGCATTGCCTCTCATGTGCAGCTTTCCCGTCTCTTCCGACTCTGCTTGTTCACTCAGCTTCTGCCTCAGGGGGAAAAAAAAGAGGGGACAAAAAAAAAAATGGGGAATAAGAACTGTGAGAATTGTTCATGTTTGCTGTATTAACATGTCTGCAGGAGCCTGATGGTTTGAAAAGCAGAAGCTGTAGCAGTTCTGGAATATGTAAACTGGAGCTTTGGGCTTCTGCTCAGCTGGTTTTTTAACCACACTACATATATATAAAATATCAATATGTGATTGTCTGAAAACCAGAAAGGGGGGGAAAATAGTGTTCCAAGAAGGTAGGTAAAGTTCATGTATTTCTGGAGATAAACACACAGGTACCAATTTGTGGAACTTCATAACCACCTTGCAAAAATAAAATAAACTTGAAAAATTTTCCCCAGCCCACCAGTTTCTTACTCTGAGTTTGGAACTGGAGGCTGGAGATGGGTTAGATCTGCCAGTCAGGCAGATTCTTCTGGTTTAGTATTTTCCTGTGTGATGTGGAGAGGGAGTTCTCTGTTAGCCAGAGGGATTTTGCACTGAGGTGTTCACACTTTACAGAAGTGACCCAACACACACTAGTGCATTTAATTAACAAGTGCGTTTAATTAACTAGCGCAGTTAATTTTTTATTTCACCTTGTTAGATTGCCCTGTGGGCAGGAATACAGGACAGTGGTTTTTTGACACACATTTAAAATGTGTGGATTTTTGACAATATCTTTCCCTGTTGGTAGCCCTGTCTTGTATTTACTTCCAGTTAAATCGTTAAGACCTTTAAAATGTATTTTGAAGTTACCTTTGGCATGAGGGAGGGCAAATGTTCCATGCACATTCCACAGAATAAAGTTGAGTGCATCAAGGGAATCAGCCTCCACCTTCAATTAAATTAATTTAAACTATGAAATCTGGATCATTTTAAATTATATTGTCATGTTGATATGAAGGCAGTTCTGGCAGCAGGAAATGTCCGAATTCATTTGTGTTTGACAGTGTTTGCAACATGTGACAATGCTTTGTATAGGTCCTTTGGTCATTTGGGTGGAGATTTGGATAGGAGGAGCTGTTCTGAAGCGTTGATCTTATGTGGAGTTAGTTAATTTGGCATGTGGTGAATTTTTTTTATTCTCCGTGGAATTTGGCACCTCTGGAATCTCAGCATTACAATGAGCATGAATTCAATTGTGTTTGGAAAGAATTAAGTCCACTCAGCCTAAGCCAGATTCTCGACATCGTTCTTTCTTTATGTCACCTCCATGGTTTTAAGAATGTTCCTTTAATTTCATTAAGAGTTTGTTTGTGTTTTGGTTTTTCCCGAGTGTTTTTCTCTTTCCCATTTTTAGATCGGGAGGAGTGCGTTTGTGACCTCCTCTTCATCTCTACCTTCCTTCCCCTCCACGCTTTCCTGGTCGAGGGATGAGAGCACACGAAGGGTTAAGTACCTTCCCAATCGGTCTTTTCCCTGGAGGAGGTGCCAATCTCCCCAGAACCACATCCTCTCTCTTCCCCCTCTCACTGCCTGGCCTTCCAGCCTGCATGGAGCAGAACTTCCTCCCTTCCATTCCTGCTGCCACCAGCTCTGGGCACTTGCCTCTCTCTAATTTCGCATCTTCAGCCTTTAACACCACGCACAGTTCTCCAGGTCACTTGTTCAGCTGCACAACAGCCCCAAGACAAGCTGGCTGTTGTTTGGACAGTGATTTTCCAGGCTCTCACTGATATTTCTAAGCCAATGTACAACTCTCCTGCTGACTAAAAGCACTGCATGAGGCCCAGCTTCAAAGCTGCTTTCCTTGGGGGCCAGTGGCTTGCACCAATCCAGGTGGTCCTGATTGACTGTTTGCCTTACAGATTCCAAATCTGGGGTTTTAAAAGTTTATTCTGGCTTCTCCCTGCCAGGACACAGAACCTGCTTTTTAATTCCTTCTGTCCCCATTTTATTTTGACTGTACAATGTTTGGACATATCAGTCCAGAAAATACTAGATTTGCAAGTAGGGATAGATGATCAAACTTTCAAGGGAATAACCTGCTTGGCCAAATGGAAATCTGGGTTTGGCTGCAGTGCTGTCTGGCACTGGAAACTTTCACGGGGTTTGGTTGGTTGCTTTTATTCTACACTGATCCTGTATTAGTGATCCCCAGTATCCTCTTCTTGTCATTCATCACTGCTGTTTGTATTTCTGACCAGATGGTAGAGTTTTGCCACTGTTGGCATGGTCTCTGTACACCTGGGAGAGGGGAAAGGTCAGACTCTACATGTAATAGTTTCTTATCTTCAAAATACATGTCACTTTTACAACTGATCTTTACCAGCTGTCCTGAGAGAGGAGTGTTCAAAAAATGCTGGTTTTTCCTTCTGTGCAAAGTAACTTTAAGATTGAGATGGTTTCATAACTCCAGGTGCTTCAGTTAAGAATTGTTGGTTTAGCATCAGATGAGTGCTTAACAAATGTACTGAATCTCAGCCAGTGAAAACCAGTTCCTGGTCACATTTCTGGTCTGTCAGGAAGTGTTATTTGGTAAGCAGATTCCTAAATGTTTGGGTCAGGGATGCACATTGGAGGTGTCCCTTACAGTTTAACCCTTGAGATACCCTGATGCTGAGTTCAGGGTTTCTGTAAGAGCCCCAGGGCTGGTTGTTGGGGCTGTGAAGGACCCTGAGCTGCTGCTCTGTGATCAGAGTGACATCAGCATGGTGTATTTGACACCAGACATGCTGTGTTGGGCACCTGGGTGAAGCTTTGTAGTTTTTAGAAGACTTGAGGCAGATGTGTGGGTGATCCTGGAGCCTGGCCGAGGATTTGGCCTCCAAGCTCATTTTAGTATCCCTTTCTTCATTCAGCCTCTGCTCTGGGATCAGCCTCCCAGCTGGATCAACCTCCCACTTTGCAATGGGCCTACAGAGCTCAATCCAGCCTCTGCTTCCCTGCATTCCTCCTGCTCATTTCAGCTTCCACTTTGGAATTGGCCCCTGCCCTCCTGACACAATTCTTCCATGGCCCTCTACTCTGATGGTTGGGCCTCCTGCCCTTGTTGCATCCTGTGCTCTGGGGCACAACTCTCACTTCTTTGGTCTTCCAATTCTGCACCAATATTAAGCATTCAGTGGGCCTCAATTCCTCACACTTTGGCTTCCCACCCTGTTTTGGGCTCCAGTTTGCAATGGGCTTTAACCACTCTCGTGTTGGCCCCCAGACTGTAATGAGCTCCAAGTCTCATCGGCTCTGTGTGTGCCCTTGGTCTTCCACCTGCAGCTTGGACTCCCCCAATCTCTGTCTCCTGTCTTTATTTTGGCTTTCCCATTGCCACAGTCTTCAGCCCTTGTTTTAGGCTCCCATTTTGCAGTGGCCTTCCCAGGGCCAGCCTCCCACCAGTTGGTTTGCACTCTGCATTCAGCCTCTCCCCCATGGTCTCTGACCTCTGCTCTGCTGTCTTGGTCTGGCCTCTTTTTCTCTAGGGTTCTCCCCTCTCCAGTGGTTCTTGCTCACTCTTCAGGCTCCTGTTTCATGGTGCTGCTTCTCTGTTTGGCCTCTGCTCCTGGTGGGCTTCTGGGTGTGTGCCCCTGGGGCAGTTTCAGTGGCAGGGAAGGATGCTGTGCTCTGTCTGTCTGTCTGTCCTGCCATGCTGGGTGCTCAGGGGCTGGTGGGGCTGTGCTGTGCTGGCAGTGCCCAGGGCCTCGGGTACAATCTGAGCAGGAGCCTGGCATGGGGAGAGGGGCACAGCAGCTCCAGGGTGGTGGCTCCTGCAGGAGCTGTTGTGCAAAGAGCAAATCCACATGCACAGGGCATGGCTCTGGCACAGCCCAGGGCTGCTCTTTCCTGCACAGGCTGAAGTAAATCTGTTCCTTGCAGGCCTCGAAGCTGGAGAAGCAGAGCAGTGTGTCTGAGAGCGACTATGACAACCCCACCACCCCTGTGGAGCTGGAGGAGCCGGGGTAGGTGCTGTGACAGAGCTGACACAGCTTGGGGGTGACAGGAGATTGTTCTGTGCCCAGGCCAACCCCTGCTTTGCTCCCCTGCAGGTCGGGCAGGAAGGGGCGGCAGCGCAGTGTCGTTTGGCAGGGGGAAGGGTCCATCCCTGAAGACACAGACTCAGCCCCCAGCACCAGTTTGCCCAGTACAGAAGATGTGATTCGGAAAACTGAGCAGATCACCAAGAACATCCAGGAGCTGCTGCGAGCGGCACAGGAGAACAAACATGACAGGTAAGGAGGGAGTGCTGGAAAAGCTCTGCAGTTGGTGAGAAAACAAAGAAAATTCTTCAGGTGTTTTCACCTGTAGTACACCTGTAGAAAAATACAGCCTCACTATTTCACACCTGTAAAATGTGTAGGTCTGTGGTGTTCCCTGGTGTCCTTAGTGCCACGGGGCGAGTTGGGGACAAGTGACCAGCCCCTTGTGAGTGGGTTCTGGCTGCAGTGCTGCCTGCCCCGCCCTTAACTTGTGAGTCCTGCTGCAAAACAAGTGTTGAATAAGACACAAATCAAATGTGTTGTAGAGAACTCACTGCAAGTGCTTCTTGGGCCTTCACCCCTCTGTGTCCATAGGTGATCACGCTCCACAGAATGTGATAGTAACACCAGGTCTTGCTTCAGACGAAAATTGTGAAAGGGAGAGAATTTGGCTTTCCTACTGAGCTATTAGTACAAATTACGTATCAACAAAAGTATTTGACCTATTGTGTTTAGATACAGACACAGCTGAGCAAGCAGAGCACTGCCTGAGCGTACCAGGCTGCAGCAGCTTCGGCTCCCTCAGGGAACTTCTGGCCCACCTGAACAGTTTCCAGAATAGCTGTGGGTGACTAAAAGTGATACTCCCTTTGCTGATCATCAGGTGCTGCTTCCCACGCAGCTCTTTCAGAGGGCTGTAAATCAGAGTTACATATTCACAGGTGTGAGCACATTTTGGGGCTGGAACACCCTGGGCTCCAGCAAACCTGGCCCTGCAGGCTGGCAGATCTGGCCCTGCTGTGGCCCCAGCTCGGTGCCCTCTGTGCCTGGGAGAAGCAGCAGCGGTTTGTGTTGAGCCCTCACTTCCTGCCTCGCTCAGAGGAGTGCACAACAATGGGGCCACTTTTGTTCTGTGTTTTTTCCTTCTTGTACTTTGCTATTTTTAGCAGGGCTGGTGTGGCCTCTCCTTCTCATGCCAAGTGACGATTTCTGCCGTGGTTGTGCTGAGCTCGTTGCCCTTGGCGTAACCTTTCCCAGTGCAATCTCTTGTTGCTTGTTTCTCACAGGGAAGCTTTAAATAAGTTTAGTTTTTATGGTATCACACTATACAATATGATAGTGACACTATACAGTGATATTTTTTCTAAATCATTGAAGGAAAGAATGCAGCAGACCTGGCTTTCATTGTTGAATTGATCAGGCTTTTAAAAAACCTGTTATGCTGCATTTTTGGTTTCTCTACCACACGTGGAGTGGGGTGTTTGCCTATGCTTAGATGAGTGTTACTTTGCAAAACACTGAAGTAGGAAGCTGCTGTTCTTTGTTTTCCTCTTCCTTGGCTTCCTTAACACAGGGAAATGCTTCCTTATCAGAATGAGATACTTGAGGATGTAATAACACATCCTCCAAGCTCGTGCTGAGAATGTTGTAGAGAAAAATCATGTGCTGCCTAGATAACTGGAGAGTAAAAAAAAGTCATGCAAGAATATAATCTATTAATAAAACCCCTTCTTCCTTTTGTTTCTCACTCTCTCCCATCCCTTTCCCTGTGCTCCATGGGCTGAGCAGGCCCTTGGAGCGTGGGGGCACATCCCAGCTCAGACACAGCCTCGGCACGCGGGTCCCCGGGGCTGAACGAGCCCCCGTGCAGCCTCTGACCAGCCAGCAGCCCGGCCCTGCCTCCTGGTACTCTGGCCTCTGTCCCTGCCTCCCAGGCACAGTGTCCTTTCTCCTTCTCTGCTGCCCCTTTCCCTCCCACTCCGGCCACACGGGGGTCGTGGAAGGCGATGCATGAAATGCTCCAGGGGATGAGGGAACTGCAGGCAGCCCCTGCAGGCCAGGGGTGTGACACAGCCCCTTCAGCTCCCAGTAGTGATCAGTGGGGAAACAGAACCACAGCCTGGAGCTGCAGCTGGCTCTGGTGTAAAGGATTCTCCTGTCTCTGTTTTATTTATTGCCTGTCAAGGTAAATTAAATTACAACAACTTGGTTAGATCATGGAATCACAGAATAGTTGGGGTTAGAAGGGACCTTAGAGCCCATCCAGTGCCACCCCCTGCCATGGGCAGGGACACCTTCCACTAGCCCAGGTTGCTCCAAGTCCCATCCAACCTGGCCTTGGACTCTTTAAGGGATGGGGCAGCCACAGCTTCTCTGGACAACTTGTGCCAGGGCCTCACCACCCTCACAGGGAAGAACTTCTTCCTTTAGGAAGAAATCTTTGCGGTTTGAAGGTCCCTTCCAACCCAAAGTGTTCTGTGATTCTATGAACAAAACATGTGGTTGCTGCATCTTTGCACCATTGCAAAAGTAGCAGGAGTTTCACATCCCCAAGGTGGAACATTCTCACCTGACAGCTAGCTGAGGCCCCTCAAGTGTTTATACAGCTGGGGGTCAAATGAGATCATTTGCATCCCAAATCCATGAAAAAAGATCTGTGTTTATATGGTATCTTCCAACCTGACCAAAATACTGTTTATTAATGCCTAAAATAGAAATGAAATTTAAGTGAGAGGCTCTTCAAAACAGAACTGCCCAGGTTCAAACCCCGGCCAACAAATGTCAGGATTGGAGAAAGAGATTAACACAATTTACTGCTAATGAGGGATTCCTTTTCCAAGCTGTCACTACTTGAGTATCTTCCTGATGTCTCACTGGAATGTGTGTAAACCCAACACAGTGTCAGAGCATTTCACAAGCTCACAGTGAGTGTTTAGACATTAACCTAAAGCCATTCCTCCAGGCCACACTGGAAACTTTGCAGCTGACCTAGAGAGCATACAATGAAACACGTGTTGTTCACCTGGGTGTCTCATTCAGGTTATTCTCAGGGCTTTCTCTGGCTTATTAGTGAAGGGTTTAATCAGTAAATTGACTTCTTAATGAGCAGGGCGCTGCAGGGAGCAGATTAACCATTAACTCAACAGCAGAAGGGGAATTGTGGTGAACTTGGAAGACCTCTCTCCACTTTTAGTTTATTTGGAAGAACTCATGTGACTTGAGACACATGGAAATACTCCTTTTCAAGGCATTTTCCTGCATTGCCAAAATGACCCCAGTGTGTTGCTTCTCTCTCAGTGCATTTGCAAGTGACTGATTTTTTTGCACCTTTGGTGTTGCAAGAAGATCAAATAAATAATGACTGGGGAGGGGGGTGGGTTCGGGGGCTCTTTTTGCTTGAAAGGGCACTGACCTACCATAACCCACACGTGCTGAATAGTTTTCTTGAATGCTTTGTGATTTTTGAGATTCTCTTTGTTAAGACTGAATCATGTGAACTAACTTATGCTAAAGTTGAGTCTTTGATGCATAAAAACGAGTCTCTTGAAATGAGACTTGTGAGAGAGCACACTAACACTTCACTATTCACAGCAGTTTATGGTAAGATCTATTTTGAACAGACCAGCTTTCGTTTGGTATATAAATCAGAAGAGAAATCAATGAGGATTCATGGAATCTGCCTTTGTTTTATTAACTAACTCATCAGAATTAGTGAATATTTAGCCTAGAACTCACAGGCTGTGAATGCAGTTGGTAGTTTGGGGATGCATGTGTGTGAGAACTCTGCCTTGTCTGTTTACTGGGTATTAATGAATCCAAGAAGGCATCTTGGTGTTCTGAAGTTGCAAACAAATGGAGACTTTCCTGAGAATGTTTTATATAAAAGGTGGGGACAGTTATTCCTTCAAACCAACTCTGAAGAACAACGAAAATCTAAGAAGTAATTTTGCACTATTGGTTAAGTTCTTGCTTTTTCTGAAGCCACGTGGTTGTTTTTAGAGTAACAATCACTGAGCAATGAACTGGAAGAGGGAAGGGAGTCTCTACACAATAATTAACCCAGGGCATCTTTTTGCAGTTATATACCGTGCTCCGAGAGAATACATGTGGCAGTGACAGAAATGGCAGCCTTGTTCCCAAAAGTAAGTACCTGCCACCATCAGAATGGTTTTGGCCCTGTTCCTCAAGTGTAATTTCCCTTCAGAATGAAAATCAAAAATTATTTTCCTTAAATGAAAATGTTAGGGAGAAATGATGGGGTTATGATGCACCGTTGTATTTATTAGCGTGGCAGCTGGGAAGGGCTAAAGTGAGTCCAGGCCTTTAATTGTACTCTTGAACTTAAAACTCTTAAGAACAGCAGAAAACTGGAGGTACTTGGATCTGGCATGAAGAGTTGTGGAGTTCTATGGGAATTTCACCAGACTCATCACCCCCTTTTCCATCTGAGTGCCATTGCCTGGATTTCTTTCCTGCAGCCATGTTTAGATCTGTTACCCATCCACCAAAGTGATCTGTTTGCTCACAGCAAATTTAGGGAGGGAAATCCCCATGGCTGAGTTCTTGTAAAGTCTTAGCCACCTCTCCAAAACCACGAGGAAAGAGCCAAGACTGTTGTCCCGCCTGCACTGATCGTCCTGGACACGCTGTCCCCTCCTGCCAGCCAGGACATGGGCTGGGACAGTAAACAGGCACCAGAAATGTGCATGAGTAACTTCCTAAGGGAGGGCATGGAGCTATTATTCCCTGCCTGCTGCCTGGCAGCCGTTTGGAACCTCCGTGAGAGGAGAAATTCTGCCTGCTGCCACGAGGGGAAGGCAGAGCCTGGCCGCAGCCATCCCGCATCAAAGAAACCCTTGTGAGCACTCCCGGCTAATTAAAAGGTTGTGTTGTTCTGCCTGGTTCAGCTTCTGTTTTCCCTTCCCAGAAGCCCAAGTCGGAGCTGGTGAGGACTTCCCTGCGCCTGCTGACATCCAGTGCCTACAGACTGCAGTCAGAGTGCAGGAAAGCGCTGCCCGCGGAGCCCAGCCCCGCGCCCGACATCCAGCTGGTGACACAGCAGGTCATCCAGTGCGCCTACGACATCGCCAAGGCTGCCAAGCAGCTGGTCACCATCACAACCAAAGAGAACAACAACTGAGGCACTCGGGGCTTTTTACTCTGGGGTTTTTTAAAGGTTGGATTTCAACATATAGGTGTGGAACTATGCGCATTTTTATGAGGAAAAAACTTCAAGGGGCAAGAAACTTTTTTTTTTTTTTTTTTTTTTTTAAACTCAGTATTATTTTTGCATGTTTTCTAACAATTTTATGATTAATTTAACCCACTGCCTTATTTTGTGCCTGTGTTGCCAGTGTAGTTATGGATAATAGCATGTCGCAAGTAGCTGTCGAGCCACTCTCGTGTCCCAGCGCTGTACCGAGCTCTTGTAGATGTTTCCTTGGGGCCACGTTCTGCTTTCAGATCCTGCTGGTGGAACTGCTCTGACACCACTGCACAGATGGGGAGGGCAGCATCTCCGTCCCTCCGGAGCCTCCCCTGCCAGGATCCCTCTGGCTGAGGCTCCCCAGGCTCCGGGACCGCTCCCAGCAGGAAGAAGGTTTGTCCTGGTAACGGGGTACCAGCCCAACGTTCTCTGTTCCCATACCAACTGTTGTGCAATATGTTTTTAGTCTGCTAAACCAGTAGTAGTTGTGGGCATCCAAGCTTGTTACGTGTAACTCTACAAGGTCTTTGTCACTTTATGTTTTGGAAGGAATTTGAAACTTAATAGTTATTTCTTTTAGTTGTCACTATGCCATTAATATATATGTTTGATGTTACTTTAGGGCATTAGCGGTTTAAATACTATCCTTTGTTTCTGAGTTAGTAATTCATTGGTAAGTTTCCTGCAGAATTTTCCTGTCATCTTTGAGGCACCATCTTGTTTGCAGCAGCATTTCTCAGTAACTCCAGATGCAATTTCACTAAAGATTTCTGTGCTCGTTAACAAAAAAAGGAAGTTAGAAGAGTGCCAGTGCAAAAGCAGCTGTGTCTGCCACAGCACATAACCTCTGTACCTCAACATATCCAAATGTGAAAACATTTCTTGTATATCCTAAGTTTTTTTATGCAAATCTTTCAAAATTTGACAACTTGCTGCCAGACTGCCTGGCCCCAGTGGCCACATGTGCTCCACGTTTCTTCATCCGTAACAGTTCACAAAAGTGTCAGTCCATAATTTCAAAAATGAGAATTTTTTTGGGAGTCTGAATTTCAGGTGGTGCAGGAAGTCACTGATTTTTGCCCCTGCTTTGTGTCCCACTTGGAAGTGTGCTGTCACTGCCCAGGAGCCAGCCATGGTGTGTTTGCGTGGATATATCCAAGCACAAGTGCCATAGCACTGCTGGATTCCTGGTGCTGTGTCTGGCTCCCAGAGCCTGAGGGAAGGAATGGAGAGAGGAGATGACAGCCCAGTAAATTAATGTTCTTCATTGTGGGGTTTTATTTCCTCTCCGTCCTTCTGAACCCCAGAAGCAGCTCTAGCCTGACAACGCAGGGGATTAGAACTACAAATGATCTTTGTGAGACCTACTTCAAAATCATGCAACTGGCAATTAAATACATTGAGAATCTTCTAGGAACTTCTCCTTAAATTGGCATGGCTGAAAGGCAGCAAATGGTATTTTTCAGTCTCTCAGGACACCTCTGTGTGCTGTTCTTTAACATATCTTACCTGCTTTCCAAAGCAGGGTGACACTGAGCTATGGTGTAATTTATCACTTATTTAAACCTGCCTTTGATCCAAAACCAAGGGACACTTTAGGAACTGCCAGCCCCTGCTCCAGCTACACTGAAATCAGAGTGGTTCACACCCCACAGGAACCCCCAGCAGCAAGTTCATGAACTCTCCACTCACAGCACTGCAGTCACAGAGTTTGTAGCACCTCAAATAACAAAGGTGTTTTTCTTTTAGGACTAGATCTCCTCTTGTTCCCCTGTATACAAACTTGCTCTTCCTTTACAAAATGCTGCAGAGGAAAGGAAAAGCTTTTTTGCCTTTTTCCAAACCTTGTATTTATCAGTGTCATTCTGTCTGTACAATATTTTGACTTTTAATCTTTTGTTTACAGTATTACTATAAAATGCTAAAACCCTTTCAGCGTGTGAAATAATGTGGGGTTATTTGACTGCTGGTTCTCTAAAGATCTTTGGAAAGGTTTCTACACTTGAGTAAAGTGCTGAGGTGCCTCCAGTCTTTGTCACAGCTCTGTTACAGCTCCTTGTGCACTGTGACAGGACTGATGTCAAGCTGCAGTAGTTGATGGTAACAGCAAGGAATGAAGTACAATAATCAACTCAATCTCCTCCTGTTGCATAGTCTGCTCACGTAAAAAAAACCAAATCCTTGTTCAGGTTTCAATTATTCATTATTTATGAAACAAGTGAAAAACAACATTTAATGAAGTCTCCAGCATCTTCTGGAGAGGAACTGGACAAGCACTGCTGCCACAGCACACATGATCTGACTGCTTCGCAGTGTGCATTATGAATTAACTCCTCAAAGTCCAGTGGGCACCCGGGCAAAGCCTGATTCTCCAAGGTGGGAGTCTGACACAGCCCATGGTGTTTCACAGCTCCTGTTCCTGGGGAGGCACTGATTCTCTCACGGCTCAGGTCCACAGGGGCCTTTTGTTTGCTGGGTTGCCTCACATGTGCACAACTCCAGAATGCAAAGTGAAGCAGTTCACTTCTCTGAAGGTGCTTACACTTCCACATTCTTGAAGATAGTAGAAATTTGCTCTTCTTCAGCTGGGCCACAGCTAAATGTTTTCAGAGAGTCAAGTCTTGGTCTCACTGTAGGCTATTCCAGAGGCACCATTACTTCAAGAGTTCCTTGAGCCTTCAGAGTTTTCTTTCTGTAGTCTGGAGCTGCATCTCGTGCTCGTTCCTCAAGTCCAAGCTGCTCTTGGGTAACTGTAGAACTAATGGGGTCAAAACAAAGACCAGCACTGGTTTATGGGCTCTGGCTGTTCAGCATGCACAGGAGGTGATGTGCTGGGCAGGGGCTTTAGGTAGGGTTACTCAAATTCGATTTTAGAGCCAGGCAAAGCAGGACAGACACCATAGACACTGAGCAGGGGAGTTGCACTGTACTGACTGCATTAACAGAGCCAATAAATCCCTTTCAGAACTGAGCAACATTTGAGGCATTAGCAACACATCTGCCTCAAAAATTCTTTAAAAGATAGGGCCTAATATATCAATATCAGCAAAAGAGAGAACTGTAGAGCTCTATGAGGGGAAGGAACAGCCCAGTGTTGTGCTCTGGCACTGTGACAACCAAAGTGCAGATCAGAGACACTGATGCTGTCACCCTTGGTAATGGACTCGTCTGTCAGGGTGGCCCCTGTGCCAGGACAACCTCTGTGTCAGAGTGACCCAGGTGTGACCTTACCCTGCTGTGCCAGCCCTGCTCGCAGTGCTGCCGGGCCCATCCCTCCTGCTCTTCCTCCTCCTCTCTCGAGCTGCGCTCTGTCCCCTGTGCACAGGAAATCGGGTGAGATGGGGCGGCCTCACCAGCCGGGTGTGTATTGGGGAGCTCAGCCTACCTGTGCCTGCAGCTCCCTCCTGCGGGCTCTCTGCAGTTCCTCCTCCTGCTCCTTCTCCCGACGAGTCCCTTCCTTCTTTGCCTCCTCGAGTTCTTTGATCAGCTGCTCTCGATACTTTATGGACTCTTCTTGGGCCCGTCTGTTTAACTCCATCTTCTCTTGGATCTGCCGCTGTCTGCCTGCAAGGACCTGTGCGAAGGGAGGGGATGGAGGGAGAAGATGGTTAAACAGTTCCCAGAAAACACACCAGACAAGCAGAAAAATCCCTTCCACCCTGCTGTGGAAGGCTCTGACTCTCAAGACAGTGGTAGGTGACAAGTGGAATGATGGTTTCATTAAGCCAAGGGAGACACATCAACAACAGAGGTCATCATCACCTCATTCATCAGGCGATCTCTGGCCTTCTTCTCTCTTTCCCATTCTTCTTCTCTCTTCTCCCACATTTTTTTAGCTTCTTCCCTAAAGGAGAGAGGAAGAATTATGTCTGAGGCACAGATGAGCTATCCTGTGCTTTCAAGGAGTACTCAGGTTTCTCTTCAGGTTTGTTCCCTGCCAGTTGGTGTGTCCACCCTACCTCTGCCTCTCAGTGACCCTCTGACCCAGAACATTCAGCACACATGGACTCTTCAGGTGAAGTTCAGAGGTGGGCAGACTCACCTAAAGATAGTCTCGAGCTCTGCTTCCCTCTCCTTTTCCAGCTGGAGCTGTTCCTCGATGACCCTCTTCATCCAGGCCACGTCTGCCACCGCCCGTTCCTGCTGCGCAATCTGCCGGCGCTGATCCTCATCTTCTTTCTCCAGGAGGGCTGATAAGATTTGCCTGTCTGTCTCCTGGAGAAAAACCACGAGATTAACTATCTACCAGCCTTGCAGCCTGTGTGCAGGGCTCCTCTGGGCATTACTGGTGACAGTGTCACGGGTGTGCTCAGCAAGATGCTCCATCCACTGCTTCCCTGTGAGCTTTGTGCTCCTGTGCACAAGCTGGAAGAGGCCTCCTGATCTGTAGGAATCAGAGGCAGACACAAAACACACAACAAGTTTTTTCACCCCACAGCATCTATAAAGTATAAATGAATCTCTTACCAGCTCCTCCTGTATCTGCTGCGCTCGTCTCCTTAACTGGACATCACACTGATGCCTCAAAAAGCGACTGAAGGAAGAAAAAAAAGAAAAAAAAAAAAGCCAATATCACATTGACTCTAAAGCACCACGTCATTGTACAGCAGCACTCAGGGAGGTACATGTGTGACAATGAGGAACCTGCTACCAGGAACAAAAAGCACCAGTAACAGTACCAGTGCCTCTGCTCCTTGGCTGCTGTGGGCAAGTCCACCAAAACCCAAATATTTACATCCTACCACTGCTACGTGGAATATCTCCTTGTGCCCCAAGTACTGCTGTGGACACAGGAACAGATTCTATTCAAAACAAGCTCCACTTGGTGTCCTACCCCAGCTCTTTCTTCCTCCGGTGCTCTTCCATTTGTTTCCTTTCTTCTTCCAAGTTCTCCAGCTCCCACTGCTGCTTTAATAAATTCTCTTGTTCCTTTTTCAGCTTTGTTGCCTAAAAAGGACAAAACAAGCGCCAAGAGAGAGTACATCAGAGAGCTACAGCATCCCACAGAGCATGCTTGACCAGAGTTTGTACCCTGTGCTGCTCCCTGCAGTGCAAACACGGAGAGAAGAGGTCAGGTCAGCCTTGCTGTATTTCCAAGTGAAGCAATGAATTCTCAAATGAGGAGAAAGTCAAGATTACCTTTGTCTCCTGTAATTTCAGTTCTTCTATCTGCTGAAGCAACGTCTCCACTTGCTGCTTCTCTTCCAGCTGACGCTTCTCCTCCTCTTGTCTCATTCTCTCCGGCGCTTCCCCCCGTGCCGTTTCGTACTCGTTTTCATAACGTTTCTTCTCTTTGAGTTCAGTCACCTCTTCCTTTCCCAGCCCAAAGAAAACAGCATCTCAGGTTAGCCTGACACAAAGAAACAGCTTCTGGCTCAGAAAATCCACAGAGCAGACCCCAGCAAGATGGATGGCTTTGTTAACAGTGCCCTTCCCAGCAGCAGCTCCTGTGGCACAAACGTCACATCTCCACCTGCACATGTGTTTCAGAGTCCTCCCAGGGACCAGAACACCAGGGCTACCCCCCATACCTTGGTTTTTTGCGTTAGCTGATCACCCCAAGCCTCTCTCACGTGCTTCCTGTGCGGCTCCGACTCCACCTGGAGATACAACAGATGCAGTAGGGCCATCAGTGCCAGAGGTTCTGTCCCCCAGGATCTTCCAGACTCTCCGGAACACCACCTGGCCCTGAAATCCCAGCAGGATCTGCCTCTGCAGAGGTGGGTTTGTCTGAGTGTCCGAGGTGCCCACCAGGTCCTGAGCTGAGGGTTATTGTCACATGGGAAACACCACAGTGACAGTGACACAGGGCTGCAGCACTGGAGCAGCACATGAGTGGAATAAAGAATGAGGAAGCGCCACAGCATGCCAGGTATAGCTGAGATATTAAGATTTATATTTTTTCTATTATTTATATTTTATGCACCTGAGATATTTACATTGTGAGCACTGAAAATCCGCTCAGAGTCTGAACAGATTTCTGACTTTTAAAAATACAGCTTTGAGGGAGCTTCTTAAAACTATTTAAACTCAAACCCTTTCACTTCTTTGCTTTTTGTTTATCAAAACTTGGGGTTGTTGCTGTGATGCAAGATGAGTGGCAACAGTAGAGATACGATGACTTTCAAGTTAAAAACAGGTTTAATAAATACAAGGCAGCGGGGACTAAAGAGAAAGCAGTATCACCTCTCGGAGCTCTGCGTTTTTGTTCCAGTGCTCGTGCAGCAGTGGCTCAGCAAACTGGGAACACAGAGCCGGGTCAGGTCAGGATACGAGAGAGCTCGGTATCCCAAACCCCGCCAAGTTTGACAGGGATTCAGGGCACCAAGTGCTGGCAACTCCTGGGGAGCCCCCAGCAAGTCCCGCTGGCACAGGTGAAGCACGGGAGCGGCCCTTCACGGGACGTGCCCCGGAATGCGGGACGAGCACGGCCGGGCCGCTCCCTCACCTTTGTCCTGCACTCTCCGGGGCCGTCCCGCAGCTCCTGGCTCCGCATCCCGCCCCGCCGCCGCTCCCGCAGCTCCGCCGCCAGCGCCTCCTGCTCCTCGCCCAGCAGCCGCTGCAGCCGCTCCCGCCGCCGCTGCAGCCGCGCCGCCTTCTCCTCCGCGTCCTTCCGCGCCGCCGCCGCGCTGCCGCACACACCGGCGGTCAGGGGGACCCCGGCAGCGCCCCGGGACCCCACCGGACCGCGGCCGTACCTGGGCGGAGGGACGCGGGGCTCGCTCCACCGCGCCTGCAGGGAGCAGCAGGCGGCGGCGCGGGCGAAGGCGCGGCTGGTGCTCTCCCACTGCTGCCGGCTGCGCGCCTCCAGCTCCCGCCGCTCGGCCGCCCTGCGCTCCGGGCCGCGGCCCCAGCGCAGCCACAGCGACATCGCAATGCGCCCCCAACGCGCCCGGCCGCGACGGTTCCCGCCGAGGGACACGGCGAGACGGGCTCCGCGAACACGGAGGGAGGCGGGGACCGACGGAGGGAGGCGGGGAGACACGGAGGCGAGCACGGAGGGACGGGGAGATGGAGCGGCGGCGGCGGATCCGTTCGCTCCGACCCGGCCCGGCTCGCAGGACACGGTGCCGCTGTGCCAGCTCGGAGCGCGCAGCACCGCGCGGGGTTTATGGCGCTGTAAATATTTCAGGGGTTAAAGGTTTCTGTTTCTGCCCGCCTTGGCAAGGCACCAGCGCGGCGCCGCCTGCAGCGAACCCAACCGGACCGGCCGCTGCGTGACCCGGGAATGGCCGGGCACCGCCGGAGGGGCTGCGGGGCATCCCGAAGTGAGCTCTGAACATCCCAGGACGGGCTGCGAGCACCTTGGGGTGGGCTCAGGGCACCGCGGGCACCACGGAATTGGCTCCTGCCACCGCGGGACGGACTTCAAGCATCCCGAGAGGGGGTGCGGGCACCACGGGAGTCTAGCAGCGGGGAGGGAGGCGGCAGCAGCCGGCAGCGCCAGCAGATGCCACCGCCAGTGACCCACAGCTCCCCGCACCGGCCTTGTATCCGCACCCTCCCTGCCAGCCACAGATCGCTATCGCCCCACGACCTGTTTTTCCAGAATAACAGGTAAAAACACCATATTTGGGGCCCTGTCACCGGCAAATCCGCTCCCCACGCAGCGCACGGGCTGAGCCTCCCTCCGCTCCCACCCCTTCTTCACCTCTCCGTGTCCCCGCTCGGTGTCATTTTCCCACCCAACCCCTCACTGAGGTGTTTCATCACTCCCGCGCGTTGAGGTTTGTTTTCCATCTGTTCCCTATAAAATATTTATCGCCGTGAATAATTAACGCCGGCCCCACTGACGCTCGGAACGCGGCCGGGGCAGATCGAGCTCCTCGGTACGGCCAGGCCCCGAGTCTGAGGGGGCGGTGGGGGCGTGGCTTCCTCGGGCAGCAAGTCCCGCCCCCC